>NC_041387.1:470550606-470557095 GCF_002162155.2 Triticum dicoccoides | reverse complement strand
ACTCCCGTCGCCTCCGCGCCGCCATCCGAGCGCCGCCGTCGGCCTCGCCCCGTCTCCTGTGCTCCACCCCATCGCCGCCGCGTCCGACCGCCGGAGCTCGCCTCCGCCCGGCGCCGGTGGACTCCGCCGCCGCGCCCCTCTTCCCCGCTGGCTGATTCGGTCGGGCCGGACCGGATCCGCCCCTCCCGAGCTTCTCCGGCCGTCCCTGAGCCCCTCCGGCCACCTTCTACCTCGACTCCGGCGAGCCGCCGCCCCGTCTCCAGCCATCCTCAGTTTCCGGCGCGGGCCAGATCCAGATCTGAAACGAGGTTGACCCCGTTTTTCGCCTAAGTCCCTAATATTTTGGCATAATGTTGCCCTGTTCATCGCATCATAACTCTGCATCCGTAGCTCCGTTTCATGCGTGTAATATGTCAAAATGTTTGTTGTGAGATGCTCAACATTTTCATTCTATTGTGCCATATTTGTTTGAGGTCATGTTTATGCCCGAATCATCGTTGCAAGAATGCTATATGATGTTAATCTGCTGAAACTGTTATAACTGGCTCATTTGTCATTTTTGCCATGATTGATGTGTGCATCCTAGGAGCATGAGCTCTTCATGTGTTTTGAACTATGCCATGCCATATTTACATGGGTGCAATCCATGTATTTTGTTGAGTTTTGTACTGAGTGCATCAAGCTTGTTAAGTAGGGTACTTGCTGTTGCTGTTTTGCTAGGATGATTCTGTTATATTTTGTTGCCATGTAAACCTGCTGCTACAAGTCATTATATGCATAATCTGGAGATGTTCACTAAGGACGTTTTGTTATACATGTCATTCTATATCCATCCATGCCCCTGACTGCATTTATAGCCTGCTGTGGAGCTTGTTGTTATCATACTCCAAAGTTGCTAAATAATGTTGCTATCAGCCTGTTAACATTAAGTTCAGTTTTGTCATGAGTTTTGCTAGTGATCCATGCACCCTATGAACTTTCTCTTGCCATGCTTAGATTCATAAACATGTCGTATTACTGTTGGTCACCTTGATATTCCATGTAATGCTCTGTGGTGAGTGTTACAAGCTCACCAACATGCCTACTTATCGTTCCATGTTTGAATCTGTCATATAACTTGCCATGTTTACATGGATGCCATCATATCTTCTGATCCTTTTTGGCTCATGGTCAGTAAAGGACTTTTGTTCTATGCATTTAGTAGTATCATGCCATGCCTTTCTTTGCCAAGATAAGTTCCTGTAACATGTTGATTGATAGCTCTAAACATTGCAACCTGATGTTATTTCTGCTAAGCCTGAAATTGTTATTACTTGCAATCTTGCCATGTGTTTTGGAGCATGTGCTAGTGATTTATGGAGATAACTCAGTGTTCATGTTTTGTCATGATTTAATTGTACATAATGTCCATGCCTTCTGTTGTCATGTTGGGGTGCTGTAGCATGTTGTTTTGATGCTTGCAATATGCCTAGTTGCTGTTTTGGACAGATTGTTGCTATAACTTGTATAGAGTGTATGTGTTGAACCGATGCTCCGTTTTGAGTGTGTTGTATATGAAACTTGCTTGATTTTGCATGTAGCTTCATATTATCATGTTGCATCCTTGTTTTGAGGTGTTTGTTTGATGTTTGTATGCATTTTGCATCAATGCCATGTTTAACTTGTTTTGCTCATATCTTCTAGGCCGTAACTCCGAAGTAAATGAACTTTATATGTAATTTGACTAGAATTTCGTGTAGATCATCTTGGTGCATCTTAACTTGTTGTTTAACAACTTGGACATAATGTTTGTTCATATCTGGACCAATTTCGAAATTGCATATGAGGACTTACCGGAATTGTTATATGTTGTTCCCGGCCTCATTTAAACTTGTTTTGATGTGTTGCTCTTGTTTGCATCATCTCTTGCCATGAGTAGCTTTATGTAGCTTTGTCATGCATCATACTTGGTTGAGCATCATGTCTTGTTCATGTGTTGTGTGTTTACCTTGTTGTTTGCTTCTTTCCGGTTGTGCTCCTTCTCGTTAGTTCATGTTTCGTTGCGATCGTGAGGATTCGTTCGTCTACGCTTGGTTCGGCTTCATCTGTGCATCTTCTTCATGGAGTCGTTCTTCTTCCTAGCGGGATTTCAGGCAAGATGACCGTCGCCCTGGATCTCACGACTATCAATGCTATGCTAGTTGCTTCGTTCTATCGCTCTGCTGCGCTACCTACCACTTGTTCTTCAAGCCTCCCAATTTGCCATGTTAGCCTCTAACCTTTTCACCCTTCCTAGAAAACCATTGCTTGGCTATGTTACCGCTTTGCTCAGCCCCTCTTATAGCGTTGTTAGTTGCAGGTGAAGTTGAAGATTGCCCCATGATGGAAGGGATTATGTTGGGATATCACAATATCTCTTATATTATTAATGCATCTATATACTTGGTAAAGGGTGGAAGACTCGGCCTTATGCCTGGTGTTTTGTTCCACTCTTGCCGCCCTAGTTTCCGTCATACTGGTGTTATGTTTCCGGATTTTGCGTTCCTTACGCGGTTGGGTGATTTATGGAACCCCCTTGACAGTTCGCTTTGAATAAAACTCCTCCAGCAAGGCCCAACCTTGGTTTTACCATTTGCCTCACCTAGCCCTTTTTGCCTTGGGTTTCCGGAGCTCGAGGATCATCTTTATTTACCCCCCCCCCCCGGGCCAGTGCTCGTCGTGAGTGTTGGTCCAACCTGTCAGCCACCGGTGGCCACCAGGGGCAACTCTGGGCTGGCCTACCGGAAGTTTGGACAATCCGGTGTGCTCTGAGAACGAGATATGTGCAGCTCCTATCAGGATTTGTTGGCACATCCGGGCGGCTTTGCTGGTCTTGTCTTACCATTGTCGAAATGTCTTGTAACCGGGATTCCGAGTCTGATTGGGTCTTCCTGGGAGAAGGAATATCCTTCGTTGATCGCGAGAGCTTATCTTGGGCTAAGTTGGGACACCTCTACAGGGTTTAAACTTTCGAAAGCCGTGCCCGTGGTTATGTGGCAGATGGGAATTTGTTAATGTCCGGTTGTAGATAACTTGACACCTGATTCGAGTTAAAACGCATCAACCGTGTGTGTAGCCGTGATGGTCTCTTTTCGGCGGAGTCCGGGAAGTGAACACGGTTTTGGGTCATGTTTGACGTAAGTAGGAGTTCAGGATCACTTCTTGATCATTGCTAGTTTCATGACCGTTCCACTTGCTCTCTTCTCGCGCTTATTTGCGTATGTTAGCCACCATACTTGCTTAGCCGCTGCTGCAACCTCACCACTTTACCCCTTCCTTTCCCATTAAGCTTTGCTAGTGTTGATACCCATGGTAATGGGATTGCTGAGTCCTCGGGGCTCACAGATTACTACAACAACAGCGCAGGTACAGGTTATGCGATGATCATGACGCGAGAGCGATGTTTGCCTGTTTTTGGAGTTCTTCTTCTGCTTCGTCTTCGGTCAGGGGATAGGTTCCAGGTCGGCAGCCTGGGCGAGGAGGGTGGATGTCATTTGAGTTTCTGTTTGTGTTTCATCCGTAGTCGGATGATGCTCTTATGAATGATGATGTTGTATTCGTGTGGCATTGTATGCCTCTTGTATGTATCCCCAACTATTATGTAATGTTGATGTAATGATATCCACCTTGCAAAAGTGTTTCAATATGTGGGTCTATCTTTGGTGGGACCTTCGAGTTCCTTTTGGATAGGGTCGCATATTGGGCGTGACATGTAGGCCTCCATACTTCTATGGAGCTGGGGTTCAAAACTAGTTTGGACCGCTCGGGCAAACGTCGAACCAGCGCTATTCAACCCGAAAGGCATCTATACGAAATAGTACGTGCCACATGGGGTGATGAACGCGGTATTTTCTTCATCTTCCTTCGTCATGAAGATCTAATGATATCCTGAGTAAGCGTCAAGGAACAACAGCAGGTCGCACCCAGTAGTGGAGTCCACTATCTGGTTGATACGTGGGAATGGGAAAGGATCCTTTGGACATGCTTTATGGATATCAGTATGGTCGATATATAGCCCCCACTTCCCATTCACCTTACGTACTACCACTGGATTGGCCAACCACGTCGGGTGGAGTACTCCCTTGACTAAGCCTGCTGCCTCCAACTTCCTGATATCCTCGATGATAAACTCTTGTCGCTCCAAAGCTTGCTTTCTGACCTTCTGCTTGACGGGCCGTGCACGGGGACAGACAGCAAGATGGCGCTCAATCACCTCCCTAGGAACGCCGGGGATGTCGGATGCTTTCCATGTAAACACGTCGACATTCGCCCACATGAACGCAACGAGCGCGCTTTCCTATTTGCTGTCAAGGGTGGAGCTTATGGTAAAAGCTCCGCCCGTGCCATCCTCCTTGACGGACACCTTCTTGGTTTCTGGCGGGGCCGCCTTAGACTTCTTCCCCTTGCCGGTAGAGATCTCTGGAATGTCCTCAGCGGGAACACAACACTCCGAAGAGGTGCGTTTGCCGGAGTGAGTGCAGGAACCCTTGCCGGAGCCAGGAGTCTTGCCGGCAGCCGTGGCCTTGCTGGTCTTCTTCTCAGCGGCGGGAGCAGGTGCCTTGGCGGCAGACGCTGCAACCGCCTCTCGATAGAGCTGATCGGCGCAGATGAGCGCATCCTTCTTATCGCAGCTAACAGTGACGATGCTCATCGGGCCAGGCATCTTCAGCTTGTTATATGCGTAGTGTAATGCCTCCATGAACTTGGCCAGCGCCGATCGGCCAAGGATCCTGTTATATAGCAACGGGATCTCGGCAACATCGAAAATGATTCTCTTTGTCCTGTAGTTAAGGTCGCCACCAAACGTGACTGGTAGTGTGACCTTTCCCTTGGGCTGGCTCCTCCCCGGATTGATCCCTGGGAACGTACCCGTTTCCTCAAGATCTTCATCAGGGATCTGCAGCCTCTTGATCATGTTGGACGAGATCAAGTTCTGGCCGGCCCCACCATCAACTTACATCTTCGTAACCTTGAGGTTGCGTATTGTTGGTGATACCAACAACAGAAAACACCTGACCGTAGTTGTGCAATCAGGGTGATCCTCGGCGTCGAAAATGATAGGTGCGTGGCACCACCTCAGTGGCTTCTGGGCGTCGACCATTGGTTCCGTTGCATTAATCTCACGCACCCACTATTGTAGTTGGCGGTGGGAGGAATGCAACGAGGCACCTCCATCAACACACATGACCTCTGTCTCCTTCTGAAACTCATGCTCGGTGGACTCGTTATCGTCATCATGATTGTCATCCTCCTCTCTCTTGTCGCGGCCTCGGGCATGCCTCTCTTGTTGCTTTTCCTTGTTGCCGTGTCCTCCTCAGCCGCCACGCTTCTTGCCGGATCCTTCAGTGCCACCTTGGCCCTTCTCCTTGTCTCATCTCTCATACTCATCCCTTTGCTTCTCCATCAGCAGATCCACTTGGTGGCAATTATGGGGATCGTGGCCTTTGGTACGGTGGATCTTGCAGTGCTGGTTGTTGGAGCCCTCTAACTTGCTGGCAGCCACCAAGGCCCGGCAGGCGTTGCACCCGGCAATCTCCTTGCCGGGGTCGTCAACCTTGGCCTTCTTGGCAGTGTCAGGGTCGCCAGATTCCTCGACGGCAAGCACGGTCTTACCCTTGCGCTTCCTGTAGCGTCATCGACCCTTCTTTGTTGGGGTGATGGTGTCTTTGTACTCAGAGTCACTTCCCACGTCGGCATCCTCGCCGGGGTACTTTCTTCCTTCCTAAGCTCGGGCACATCTGTCGGCCAGAACATACAGTTCGGCAACATCTGCAACCTTGTTCATCGCCATCTCTTCATGCATGTTACGATTGCGCACATTCTGATGGAACGCGCTGATGACAGTGGCGGGATGAACGTCGGGGATGTTGTACTACACAACGCTGAATCTCTGTATGTACTTGTGCAAGCATTCGTCGTCCCTTTGAGGGATCACATGCAGATCGCTTGCCTGTCCAGGAGCTACGTGGCCGCCCGTGAAGGCACCAACAAACTCGTGTCACAGATTGGACCAAGAGGATATGGAGTCTATCGGCAAATGCATCAACCATGACCTGACATTAGGTTTGAGTGCCAAGGGGAAATAGTTGGTGAGTACCTTGTCGTCTCGTGCTCCGGCATCTTGCATCGCAATGGTGTAAACACTCAGGAACTCAGACGGGTGGATCTTGCCATCGTACTTCTCCGGGACCTCCGATTTGAACAAGCGGGTGTTGGGCCACTGGAACTGCCGTAGCTCATGGGTGAATGTTGGACAAGTTATCGCATAAGGCAAGTCGCCAGCATCCCCGACGCAGGATTGTACACAATAAACCCAACACGCCTATCAGATTGATGAAGTGCATCCTGTCGCCGCTTGATAGTGGTCCGGGCATCTTCCTTGAGCCACTCTCGGAGAACTTGATGATGGTCATGATGCGCCCGTGAGTCGGACGATGTCGTGGACACATTATCACGTGCGTAAACCCGACG
>NC_041387.1:470539706-470550254 GCF_002162155.2 Triticum dicoccoides | reverse complement strand
GGCGCCTCCGACCCTTCCACTGTCAATGCACGCCGGCTCGGTGGCCCGGCGCTGCGAGGAACTTGCTTCCCGGTGGCCGTCCCTATTGGCATGGCTGATAAGGCTTTGGATGTCAGCCCTCCACTCTTCTTGCTTCTCTAGAGCAGGAGGAAAGTTGAGGAGTAGCTGCGCTCGCACCAATGCTTCTGCTCATGAGGGTCGCAGCAACAAGTGCGCGGAATGGGAGGAACTCAGACTTCTAACTATGTTAGAAGGAGTCCCATCATGATTCCATGGCCGCGCGCCTTTTTCGCCAGCATCATGGTGTGCATGTTGGCCCTGCGCGTCTTGAGAGTGATGCTGAGCACTTTTGCCACGGCGGCGCCCGGGGTCTTCAACATCACGGCTATTCGTCGCGCACGAGCTGAGAGGACCGCGACATGTGTGCCGAGGGGGGTCATCTTCTTGCCTTTGGAGGTCCCCGCGCCACCCGCAGCAGTGAAGCTCCATCCTTGGCCGCGGAGGCATGCGGACCGCCGTTGCAACTACGGATGACATCGCTCGCCTGGCTTCTCACGTATGGGTAACCCGGACGGTCTTGATCTCCTCCACCACTGGCATCTGCTGCGTCGCCCGTCCGCGCGGGCACGGGCTGAGTGGCTCCGGACGGGCCGATCGCTACGGTCGTCTTGTTCTTCGGAGCCATGGCAATGAAGAAACTACTGTACTAACTAACAGACCAGATTCTCACAACTAACTCCCCCTACCTGGCGTGCCAAAGATGTCAGGGAAACGAACACCTATGCGACACAAGGATTCCTTCTACGTTCGGCGGGGGATTAGCTGCATGAAGAGAAGGTCTAGCAGTTAGCACACATGGGATTTTACCCAGGTTCGGGCCACAAAGATGTGTAATACCCTAGTCCTACTTGTTTGGATATATGTGTTCTTGAGCTTTTGAACTAGCTACGATGCGAGCATGGTCCAAAAGTCTGAATCCTCCCTCTGTATGCCTTGGGCTTCCTTTTATATGTAAAGGGGTTTCCATAGTGGCACATAGGAGGTAGCAGGCTACAATGTACGAGCTTATCGCTCAGCACCGTAGGACAAACGCATTTAATGCGTTGCCTACGTGCCCTCTTGCTTTATCGGGAATGCCAACAGAAGCCATCCCGTCCGTCACCGCTCCTCCTTGCGTCGACACGTGTCCAGGATGACGAGGCATGCGGTGCCATGCTGGCTAAATAGCTATTGTGTTGGTGCGGTGGTAAAGCCTCCACGAAGATTTGCATGCCGCCACGTGGGCGTCTGCTTAGTTGGCACGCCAATTGTCACACTAGAGCGGTGGTGAGGTGGCGAACCCTTGCTGGGCACGGGTCTGGCCGCGGTCCAGCGATCGTCCCTGGCAAGGCCTTGGAGTCGTCCCCGGCAAGGGTCTTGCCGGGAGTCTTCATCTTCTGGTCCCACGTGGACCCATCGGTTGTCAATCTCTATGTGGATCTGCAAGCTACCACACATGTGTTCGCAAATCTTGGTCTTAATGTTGTTGATGGTGTCTGAACTCTCAGCCCCAAGGGTGATGGGCTTGCTGGTGTTGCGCAGGTTGCCCCGGCAAGGGTGTTGCTAGGGGAGATCCAGCGCACCCTCTGCTCCTTGTTCTTCGAGTATTTGTCCTGATAGTCTTTGGGCTTTTTCTTTTTCTGCCTCGCCAAGCCTTGTCGCAGGTGTGGCTGTGACAGCCCATGCACAAGTAAGGGGTATAGAAGTACCGATACTTTTGTACACCAACAACAGTACATAGACAGATGCATCTCATCGGATAAACTGCTGAAGCGGAAGGTGAATATATAGGCTTCAATGATGTTGAAGGTCTTTGCAACTTTAGGCGAGTGCCTGTGGATGATTAACCATCCATCCTTCGTCCTCTTCAGGAACACTTAAATATTGAACCATGGGTGTTGTATGAAAATCTTCCTCCCCTCCTGACCATAGAGGTGGTTTGAGAGGTAATCATCAATGAACTGCTTTGGAAAGGCCTGAAAACTAGGATGTGCATAAATATATTCTCTATATTGGAAATGGGGCAAAGGAATAAAAAAGGCAAGGTATAATAGTTAGTACCATCTTGTAGTGAACTGATGTCTTCTTCATTGTGCATACAAAGATCTTGTTGTTTTTTGTCGCTAATTTCTTTATCCTAATAATCTTTCTGAGTTTCTTGACTTGATTGATATTCATGGACAACTCATTTCCCCATATGCAAAAAGGGTCGAAAGTGGGTCAAAACCTCTGACAGCAGGACCTACATGTGCAAGACCAAATTGTTAAAAACCTAAATATTAGAATGGTTCCTGCAATTGCACAGTAATGTGCTATTAGACAACATACCATGCACGTGATAACGTCGATTGTAAACCTCAGTGCTTCCCATTGTTTCCCTACACACATATAATGTAGCTAGTCATCAGGTTAAGTAAGGGTTCACATGCTATTAGTAAAATATGTTGATGAAAAATAAGCACATTGCAAATTCATTAGATTAATTCAAGCTACATGGAAAACCCATTTATCCAAACCAAGCATGATTAAGAACTAGGAAATATAGCATTTGTATATGTTTCTCATGTATTAAGTGCAAGCAAATTCGATTTATTCCTCACATGCACAACAATACAAAATTCCACCCACGACAATTGGACATCGCATTGCAGAATTGAACCAAACAGTTAACTAAAGACCACAAAAAATAAACCAAACATTAACTGAGCACCACATTGCACAATATAATATACTCCTAATAGAAGATCAAACAGTTAACCGAACCAAGCATGCTTAAAATTTGGAAATATAGCAATTGTATTTTTTTCTCATGTATTTAGTACAGCCAAATTCAATTTACTTCTCACGTGGTATACAATAACAGAATGCACCCACAACTATTGAACATAGCATTGCAGAATTGAACCAAACAGTTAACTAAACACCACAACACAAATGAACCAAACGTTAACTAAGCACCACATTGCATAATGTATAACCAAATCAAGCATGCTTGACAACTTGGAAATATAGCAATTGTATTCGTTTCTCATGTATTTTGTAAAGATAAATTTGATTTATTTCTCACATGGAAGACAATACAAAATTGTAGCGTGAAGAATTGAACATCACATTTGAAGAATTGAACCAAACAGTTACCTGAAGACGACAACTAATTAACCAAACAATTAATAAGTGAGCACCACACTGCACGACATATAGAACATATACACATGAGCAACAGATTGCATGGTAAAATTAGGTAGCACAATTCACTAGAATTTGTTAAGGAAAGGCAAGACCAGCACACACAATGGGTAAACCGAGCATGCTTAACTGGCATAGCTAGCAAATGTTGTCGGTGTTTTGGGAACGGGGGTCCCCATACTTGCCTGCCTGTGGCCTGCGGCGTGGCTCAAGTGGTGGCCCAGTGCGGCCCATCTTCATCGACTCAAGCTCAAGATCCTCGCGAGGGGCCAAGCCTCATGGGGCGGACGACGGGAGGCTTCTTCAGGAGTGGCCTCGCCAGGAAAGCTCGTGAGGAGGCGGAGAGATCAAGGCAAGGGTACCTCGCGAGGTGCTCATGACGCAAGCCATGACAATCGAGGCCAGGCGGGCGCCAGGCGGGCGCCAGCCTGTCCAGAGTCCTTGTTTCCTCTTTGGTGCAAAGGGGGCAAGCGCAGGCGCAGAGTACCGAGGCGTCAAGTAAAGGTTGCCATTTTGGTGCAACAAGACCAAGACACGCAGAGCGGCAGGATGTGGAGCCCAAGACGGCGTCGTCGCCAGAGTCTTTGGCAGTCGAAGACCAACTTCAGTCAGGATAAGTGTACTAGATGTTCCCCTTCAAAATGGCCGTTGTTGGTGCTCTTCCTGCTCAATATTTGGGAAGAGGACCAGGGCCTCTATATATAGGGCTAGCCACCACAGTAGGCGGGGACGGCTCATCTTGGGCAAGCTTGGATCGGATCCTTCCCAAGCAGAACACCACACCACCACAAGAACACCCCTCGCGAGGCTGTTCTTCCTTTGTACTGTTCCTCATCAGCCCCAAAGGTAATCCATACACCACACACTGTTGTAGGGTATTACACCACAATGGTGGCCTGAACCAGTATAAATGTTGTGTCCCTTGTGTTGTTCATTGAGTAGTCTAGATACTCAGCGAGATACTCAGCGAGGCGTTAGGACATGAGTTGGTAGAGGGAAGATCTTCACGTGCACCCAGAGTTTGAACCTTAAGAGTTTGCCGGAACCCAACATCCGACATTTGACGCGCCAGGTAGGGGTGCGCCGGAATCTTTTGTTCCGCCGTATTGTGTTCCATTGTTCGTCGCGTCCATGGCCGACGCTTGCCGAGCTCGTGCCGAGCGTCGGGCTACCCTCGCTGCCCATGTCGCCTAGATGGCTCCCGTCGGTAGTTTTCCCTGTCGTTCCCCGTCGCCTGCCGCCCACGCCGCCACCGGACCGGCGGGGAACGAGCAGCAGGCGCCATCGCTGCATCCCTCTGTGCGGCAGGAAGAATGCACCGCCACCCCGTCGCTAACTCCAGCTGGCTCATCGTCGCACGCCCGTCACGCTCCTACGGACGCGCACGCCACGTTGCTCCTGGCGCGTGAGCTCCTGCACTACCGTCCCATCGACGACCTCTACGAAGAGTGGCTCACTCGCATCACCGAGCTCGTTAGCGCCGCAGGGGGCTCCCCTGCGCCGTCCCTCTCGGTGCCTCGCCCCCTGTCCTGCGCGTGTAACGCAACTCCGGAGGCGCTTCCGCCGCCTCCTCTCCAAGAAGGCGCGCTGGCTCCAAGGTGTGCGCCCCCTAGGCGAGACCCACCGTGCCCAGCGCCCGGGCAGCAAGAAAGGAGCTGCCAAGAGATCCCTCGCCCCCAAGAAGGCGCTCGCGTGCTCCCCGCACCAGTGCACCATGATCGTGTTCCTGCCCCAGCACGTCAAGACCCGACGCTGCTCTTGGCGGCAGCGCGTGGGGACCCCCAAGATCAAGCCCTGCGTCAGCAAAGGCCACCAGTGGCTACCGCAGGCTGCCGCACCTTCACCACCAAGCTGTGCAGCATGGCCTGGCCGGGCAAGTTCAAGCCGGATCTGCCTCCTCGCTATGATGGCACCGCCAACCCCATGGAGTTCCTCCATCTCTACGAGCTGGGCATCGAAGCAGCCAACGGAGACGAAAAAGTCATGGTGAATTGGTTACCCATGGCGCTCAAGGACGATGCCGCACCTGGCTCCTGAACCTACCTCCCAGCACGATCTCCTCCTGGGACGAGATGCGCACCCGTTTCATCGCCAACTTCCAGGGCACTCGCGACAGGCCCCCGGCCATGAGTGACCTGCGCCGCATCAAGCAGCAGCCAGGGGAGACCCTGCAGAAGTACATCGAGCGCTTCAACAATGCTCGCCTCAAGATTCCCAAGGTGACTGAGGAGGCCATCATCTCAACCTTCTCTAATGGAGTCCGCGACATCAAGATGAAGGAGGAACTGGCGATCCACGAAGATATGTGCACATCTCTGGAGCTGTTCAACCTAGTGACCAAGTGCGCAAGAGCTGAGGAGGGGCGCCTCTCCCTCCTCGAGGTCCTTGTCGCTGATCCTGAAGAGAAGAAGTCCAAGGCCAAGGATGTGAAGCGCAAGGGAGCAGTTGTGCTCGCGGTAGAGCCAGACACAAAGCATGGCAGGGATCAATCGGAGTCGTCCAAGGGCAGCCGGTACTACGTGTACCACGACCTCCACACCCACAACACTAATGAATGTCAAGAGCTCAGGGCTGTACGAGAAGGATGTGTCGGCCGATGCCTTGAGAGCAGCGATCAGGGCTATGGCCGAGGAGGAGGAAGAGGTGGAGGATGATGGGAAGATCATGGCTCTCGCCAAGGGTGGCGTGACCGACCTCGTGAGGACCGCTGGCAGGACCAACCTCGCAAGGGGGCTTGAAGGGATCAGCCTCGTGAGGATCGCCCACAAGGCAACGCAGGCCTCCCTCCTCTGCCACCACCACCAAGGAGGAATGAAGACCAGCATCAAGACGAGGGGGCTGGGGGCTTCTAGGAGCCGCGTGCTATCGCTTGCCTCTTGGGCGGTGCTCAGGCCCCAGCCTCTCAGCGTATCTTCAAGCAGTTTGCTCGCGAGATGAATGCAGTCCTCCCAAAGCTTGAGGCCTCACGCCCTCTTAGGGGGTCCATGTGTGCCATCACGTTCAGCTCAGCGGATCAACTCAAGTGCGCAGCGACAGCTGGGGTCCTTCCAATGCTCTGTTCCCCCATCATCAGCAATGTGCAGGTTACCAGGACCCTCATCGATGGTGGCGCAAGGCTCAATGTTCTGTCTGTCGAGACATTCAACAATTTCCAAGTGCCATACGATTAGCTTCAACCAACCAAGCCTTTCTCAGGAGTCACTGATGGTTCTACCACCTCGATAGGGCAGGTCCGCCTCCCTGTCACGTTCGGACAACACAAAAACTACCGTACTGAGCTCATCGACTTCGACGTCACCCACATTCGCTTGCCGTACAATGCCATCCTCGAGTATCCAGCCCTGGCCAAGTTCATGGAAGTGACACGCCACGGCTACAATGTCCTCAAGATGCCAGGAAGCGGCGGAGTCATCACGGTCCCCTGTGAGGAGAAATATGCAGTGTGCTCTCTTGAGCGTGCCTTTCAAGCCGCATCAATAGAAGACCTAGATTGCAAGAGCGGGAGCCTTCCCGAGGCAGTTCCCAAGAAGAAGAAGACATCACCTAGCCCAAGACCTCAGGAGGCAGGCACCTCCGGTGGCACGATGCCAGGATCTGCGCCCGTTCAAGGGGCGCCTCCCTCCATCGCGTAGGAATGCGCGCCCGGCGCCCTCCTCGAGCAAGGCTCGGGGGCTCTGTCCCGGAGGGCCACTAACCTTGCCAAGATCACGAGGGAGGCGCTCGGGCACCACTTGGAGGCGTGCTTTGCGGCATGTTTCCCGTAGGAAGGCATGACGCAAGAAGGACCCAACCCTCAGGAGTTCATCACTAAAGTCACTCAGGAGCTTCAGGAATCGAGAGTCATGCGCGGTAGCCGCCGCTTACCTGGCGTAGCTCCCCATCTAGGCGAGGATGGCGGGCTGCACATCTACATTGACATGCCAGGACTCAACCGAGCCGCGCCTCAGGAGTGCCTTTGGCCTTCGCGTGTGGGGCGTTGTGAGGGTCCACCTCACAGCTACGTTCACATGCCTCTTGGCCTGCCGAATGCGGCCGCTGCTCATCAGCGCCTTGTGCAGAGCATTCTGGAAGCTCAGGAGGTCAGGAACTACGCAGTCTTGGCAGAGATGGATATGGTCCTCGATGGGCCGCCCAGACCGCTGGAGCCTCCCGAGGCTCAGGGCCCTGGGGGCTCATGAGGATCGGCTTCCTCATCGCGTGCTGTCAGCTACTCCAACATTCCTTCGTCTCCAACGGTATCAGGTGACATCTTTCAAGTTCCATTTTAGCTGGGAGCGCCCTCAGGGCTGCATCATTCCTAGGTCGCGTGGGTCCGTCCCTGCGGCATGTATCTCTTTTGCTAATGTCTTTAGTTTACCTTGCTGGGGGCGCCCCTCGGGCTGCATCATCCCCAAGCCGCTCGGGCCTGACCCAGTGGCATGTATCTTTCTCACATCTATCTAAGTTGATTCTCTCTTTCGTGCTCAACCTGCCTATCATAATCGCCTGCTCGATTGGCACCAACCTTTGGAGCTGCTCGCTCTGGCACGGCACTTGTGCATGGGTCCGTGCCCACAATGTTGACAAACCTGAGTGGCTGAGCTCTGGCCGTGGCAGCCCCGCAAGGTGCCACCTCACCAGGACCTCAGTGCCCTCATCACTCCCTCGGAGCAACCAGTGGCTGGCCGGCAATCGTAATGGCAATCCTTGTTTTATTTGTGATGGGTTTACAAGGCCTCTCTAAGGAATAGTGTCGGGCGAGACCTTCACGAGCTCTCTCTCTCTCTCACCCGCGCGAACCACTTGCGTGTTAAAAGGGGGGCGCCTGAGCATCGTGACACATGGGCTCTTACTGGCTCTCCAGCCCTTACCTCCTGGCCTTGTCCACGGCATCGCGACCTGGCATACCAGCGATGGCTGAGCTCGCTCGAGGGCCTGGACCCGAGGACGTAGAGCAGAAAGGAGAGTGCAGGGGAGAGGGAAGAAGCTCACGAGGACCTCACCGGAAAATTTCCCAGTTGCTGACGCGCGGGTCCGGCGCCGTGCCGAGTGATGGCTCCGGGCTCCTAAGATAAGTCACTCCCTGGAACGCTAGCCAGTGCAACACCGAATCTTCATATAATGCAGCTCTGTGATGGTGACGTTGCCTTCCTTTCTCGCCTAGAGGCGGCTGCTTGAGCGCTAAAGGGGATCTCCTAAGCATCACGCCTTGGGGGCTCTTACCGGACCTTGGGCTGCTCACCTCCTGGCCTTGACCACGGCATTGCGACCTGGCATACCAGCGACGGCTGAAGCCTGCCTGGGGACCGGAACGTGTCAGCATAGAGCGTCGAGCCCCTGTGAGGATAGAAAGGAGGAACTAAGCCGGGACAGGACATGCATCTCGCACTGCTTCACGATAAGGATCATATCGACAAAAGACATTACATACGCTTTACATGCCCCCTCGGGGTACTTCCTTGATTCCTCGCAGGGAACAAAAGGCGCAAATCCTAAGGATCCCTAACTTCAGGTGCCTCTGCGGCAGACGCCATCATTAACAGTGGGCCACGTGAGGCTGGCGCCAGCCCCATCCAGACCAGCCGCGCCGGCCGCCTGGCGCAGCCACCCTGCTCCAGGCATGACGCGAGCTTGGGGGCTCGTAGCTGTCGTCGCTTGTATCTGGAGTCACGAGAAGCTCCGTGAAGTCGCTGGACCCACCGGCATCTTCGCTGCTAACGGAAGAGTTGCTAGAGAAGCTGGCGGCAGGCTTGGCCCTCGCTGCTCTAGAGCTTCGGCTGCTGCCCCTGGGGCAACACTCCAGCCGGCGTCTTTCCGCGTCGAAGACCTTGAAGAACATCAAGGAGGCGCCATCGTATTCCAGATGAATTACGAGGGTGCCCTTCGTTCGGCAGACCCGGGCGATCTCGCCCCAGCCACGGGTCATGAAGACCTTGCCCGGAGCGACAACCTAGACCTCCACTCCGGTCGCGGGGGTGCTGCAGTTGGCGTGCTGCAGTCAGAGCTCGAGAGCCCCCCACGGCGGCATCTAGAAGGCAAAGGAAGCAGGAAGGCGGATCCAAGAGCTCGGAGGCATGGCGGCGTGAAGCATGAGCTCGCGAGGGGAGTCCGTAGCATGGTCTCCAGGGGCGACAACGCGCGCCGCTGTGGTTCGTCAGCATCGCCGACGGTGCGGACGGTGCCGCTCGGCGTCTTCTTCCCCAGGGCCCTCGTCCCGGGCGTACAGAGGCAACGGAAACCCGGGAGGAGGCCGCTCGTACCAAGGCCTCGACGTCTCCTTCCGAGCGCCCTCTTCCTGACGGCAGGGAAGTGGCCGCTTCTTCAATGGGAGTGGGACGGGCCCCTCTCGGGGGGCCTTCCCCTTCTCTTTGGATAAGAACCAGCGGATCGGCGCCATTTGCATCGAAATGGAGGAGGAATGAAGAAAAAGAGGCGGAGCAAGGAGAGATAAACCGGAAGGGCTCACCCCGTTCCATACTTATAGCTGGAGGAGGCCAACCGACAGCCTCCATGATCGCAGGTAATCATGACCCATTTTGCATGCAGGGACCTGTCAAGTCAGGCAGTTGCCGAGGCGTCATGGGGAAGCGGAGACGCCCACGTCCAATCAACCGCCACATGGAACCCGAGGCCGCAGGCTGTTGGGGCCCGCGGCGCTCCACGCTTGTCCCTTCGCTTCTCTGCTAAGCCAATGTCACATCCCTAGTTCTGGTATGCTCAAGGCTAGCTAGTCATTTGTGCATCATGTTTAAATTCCATTTAATTTGAAATGAGGACTTGTGAAACCCTCAGAACCATTTTTTGGAAATGACCCAAATAAAAATTGCTCCAAAAAGGTCCAAGAAAATGTTCATGTTTCCCTCTGAAAATATTGGACAGAGATAAAAATCAAACCAATATTTTTAGGAGCTCATAAGTATTTATTTTGGCCATTTGGAATTAATGCATAAATATTTGCATTGGAAATATATTAGTTATATATATTAATATATGTCCAAAAATTATGCCACCTGTTGGGGAGCTCTGGAATAATGCCACTAGTTCCTACAAAAATGGGCATAAGGAAATCAATTGATTTAGTGTTATTACTAAATCAAAACATATGTCAGAATATTAGAAAAGAGACAAAAAGAGGAGAAACTTACTTGGGCCTCCTCCCTGTGCAACCCAGCAGCAGCCAGCGCCGGCCCAGCCCACTGCCCCCCTCCTCTGTCGTCTTCGTCCTCGACAGGGGGATGGGCGCGTGCCCGACGCGCGCGCGCTCCGCCGCGCCACGCCACCAGCCTCCCTGCCTGCCTGCCCTCTCCCCTCCTCGTCTGGACGCCTCTGGAGACGCCACGCGCC
>NC_041387.1:470466523-470538910 GCF_002162155.2 Triticum dicoccoides | reverse complement strand
GTGCCCTGTAGCCGCTGCCCCGCGAGCGCCCGAAGCCGCCGTCCGCCATGGCCGGCGAGCTCCGTGCCCCCGAGCACCTCCGCCTCGCGTAGTAGCTCCGACGTGCTCCTGCTGCCTCGTAGCTACCGCCTGTGCTCTCCGTTCGCTCGAACGCGAGCTGCAGCCCCACGCCCGCGCTATCCCGAACTCCGGCAGCCGCAGCCGAGCTCGCCGCCGTCGACTCCGGCCACCCCAGGCCCAGCCACGGCCACCGCCCGACGCGCCATCGAGCTGGCTCTCCAACGCGCCTAGCCGCGCGCCATTTGGAGCACCACAAAGGAAACCCGGGGCACAAGTACGCCGCGGACCTCGCTGGCGACTAACCGCCGGCGGGTTTGACTTGTTTGACCTGGGGTTTGACCCCCCCAGGGTCACTAACGCATGGGCCATGCCCCTGTTTAGTGTAGGTATTAGTTTAGTTAGCGCTAATTAACTCAGTTAATTAGTTGTCCCACTGACAGTGGGCGCGGACCCTTAATCCTTTTAATTAAGCAAATAACTTCCCCTGTTAACTAACTGTGGCACTGACATGTGGACCCCACACGTCAGGTTTGACCCAGTCAGCCGCAGTTGACTTGCTGACGTCATGCTTACTCAATGCTGACGCAATTATTTATTTTCTGGAATTATTTTAATCAGGAAATTCCAGAAAATGTTCAAAACTTCAAAAATTCATAGAAATTCAACCGTAGCTCAGATTGAAATAATTTATATATGAAAAATTATCAGAAAAATGTAATCTATCCATCTGTACTAGTTTCATGCATGACAAACAAACTTATACATGCTGAATATGTGAAAACACATTATGGCATATTAAGAGACTTATTTTAGAGTTGCATTTGAGCTTTTGGTTGAAATGGACTTCAAACCAAATGATTACTAGTTGCATTAGCTCAAACAACATCACAACGTCATGCCATGTTCATGGATCATATTGTTGCATATGCTTGTGTATTGATTGTTGGCACCGTTCCTTCTCGATAGGTCCTGCTCCGGAGACGTTCCAGAGTACCTGTCTGTGAAGCAGTGCCTCCATTGTTGATTTACCAGGCAAGCAAACCCCCTTGTTCATTTCGATAAAACCCTACTCTCTCGCTCCTGCTCTCAGTTACTGCATTAGGACAACAACGATTCATCTGCTACTTTGTGCTGCGGTAGTTGAACCCATTCCTCTGCATGACCTGTCATTGCCATAGTAAATAGTTGAAACCCACTAGCATGTGTAGGAGTTGATTGAGCCATGTTGTGTTCCTACCATGCTATGCCTGCTATTGCTTAGAGTTGTGTCAGGTCTGGTTCATCGGGAATGAATTGGAGTGTTACGATATGTTTTAATGCTGAGAGTGAAGTGTGTGAACACGATTTGGTAAAGGTAGCGGTGAGAGGCCATGTAGGAGTACATGGTGGGTTGTCTCATTGGAACCGTCCTTAAGCACTGAGTTCTATGTATGTTGTCCAATGACTCGATACTACCACACATTGGGTTCCGGTAACTCGACCCCTCTCGACTTATTAACCAACTTGATCTCTGTCCAGGAGTCGCAACTAGTTTCTGGTGTTTGTAGGTAGTGCTATTTTTCTACCAACTGGCACCCGGCAGGGTGGGCTTGGGACAGACTAGGCACACGTGGCCTGGTGTACCGAGTGGCACCCGGATGGTGGGCTCGGGAACCCTGCACACATCATTTGGGGCCGTGAGCGACACCCCGGCCGGATCTCCTTGCGGATGGAACCCGAATAGGCGATAAACCTGGACTAGAGTCTTGTGTGGTTAGTCAGGTCGTGGCCGACACCCTCGCCAGGCTTCCGCTTGAAGGTTGCCGAGATACATGACGTGTACATGGCGGTAAGTGGCGAGAGCGTGTGTGAAGAAGTACACCCCTGCAGGGTTAACATGATCTATTCGAATAGCCGGGTCCGCGGTTATGGACTTCTTGGATGCTTACATGGTACATAGACAACTTGAAGTGGATACTATAAAATGCTCAAGACAAGTGTGAGTGCTATGGATGGCCTTCTCGTAGGGAGACGGGGATGAATCCATAGTAGTGTATTGTGTGGTGATTAGTGGACTCGTGTGCGCCATATCACCTCAAGAAGTTCTGGTAGTCGTAGAACAGGTTAGCCACAGAGTCAAAGCTGGCTTGCTGCAAGTAAACCCCACATTACCCCCTTGATACACATGCATGTATGATAGGATCTGATGTAAGTCTTGCTGAGTACCTTTGTACTCATGTTGCTTTATTTATGTTTTTGCAGCGGAGACTTCGGTCTTACTAGTGTTCTCATGGACTTCGATAAGTAGCTTGTACCTCAGCTACGATCTTGATCGGACGTTGTAGATAGTTAGGCTTTCAGCCTTTTTCATTTATAGATGTCTGTACTCAGACATGTAATGCTTCCGTTTGTTGCTTGATTGCTCTGAATGTTGGGTCATGTGACCCCTGTTTGTAATAATGCTATGATGGCTCTTTGAGCCTTATCTATATGAGTTGTTGAGTTATGCTGTGATGCCATGTTGTACAGCACATACTTGCATGTTATGCGTACGTGTAATGTGTATTGCTATGTGTGGGATCTGACTATCTAGTTGTTTATCCTTAGTAGTCTCTCTTACCGGGAAATGTCTCCTAGTGTTCCTCTGAGCCCTGGTAGCTTGCTACTGCTCTGGAACACTTAGGCTGGCCGGCATGTGTCCTTCTTCGTTCCTGTGTCTGTCCCTTCGGGGAAATGTCACGTGATGATTACCGGATTCCTGTTAGCCCTCTACAGCCCGGTTCACCGGAGTCCTGTTAGCCCAGTGCTACAGCCTGGATTCACTCGCTGATGACCGACACGTTCGATGCTGGGTCATGGATGCCTGTCCCTGTAAGTTAGTGCCACTTTGGGTTTACGACTAGCCATGTCAGCCCGGGCTCCTTATCATATGGATGCTAGCGACACTGTCATATATGTGTGCCAAAAGACGCAAACGGTCCCGGGCAAAGGTAAGGCGACACCCGTGGGGATACCGTGCGTGAGGCCGCAAAGTGATATGAGGTGTTACATGCTAGATCGATGTGGCATTGAGTCGGGGTCCTGACAGCCAAGTCCGAGCGCGCCTTGGGCCCGGGGGCTACTGTCAGCGTTCTGGGAATGGGGGTCCCCAGACTTGCCCGCCTACGGCCTGCGGCGTGGCTCAAGTGGTGGCCAGTGCGGCCCATCTTCATCAACTCAAGCTCAAGACCCTCGCGAGGGGCCAAGCCTCGCGGGGCGGACGACAGGAGGCTTCTCCAGGAGCGGCCTCGCCAGGCAATCTCGCGAGGAGGTAGAGAGATCAAGGCAAGGGTACCTCACGAGGTGCTCATGATGCAAGCCATGACGATCAAGGCCAGGCAGGCGCTAGGCGGGTGCCGGCCTGTCCAGTGTCCTTGTTTCCTCTTTGGTGCAAAGGGGGCAAGCGCAGGCACGGAGTACCGAGGCATCAAGTAAATGTTGCCGTTTCGATGCAACAAGACCAAGACCAGCAGACGGCAGGTTGAAGGTCACCATGGAGCCCAGGACGGCGTCATCGACAGAGTCTTTGGCTGTCGAAGACCAACTTTAGTCAGGATATGTGTACTAGATGTTCCCCTTCAAAATGTCCGTTGTTGGCGCCCTTCCAGCTCAATATTTGGGAAGAGGACCAGGGCCTCTATATATAGGGCTAGCCACCACAGTAGGCGGGGACGGCTCATCTTGGGCAAGCTTGGATTGGATCCTTCCCAAGCAGAACACCAGACCACCACAAGAACACCCCTTGCGAGCCTGTTCTTCCTTTGTACCGTTCCTCATCAGCCCCAAAGGCAATCCATACACCACACACTGGAGTTGGGTATTACACCATAATGGTGGCCTGAACCAGTATAAATCTCGTGTCCCTTGTGTTGTTCATCGAGTAGTCTAGATTCTTAGCGATGTGTTGGGACGTGAGTTGGTAGAGGGAAGATCTTCGCGCGCACCCCAGAGTTCGAACCTTAAGGGTTTGCCGGAACCCAACATCCAACAAATGTCAAGGTGCTCCTCCTAGAACTAGGGGTCGGCATGAATGGTAGCCATCGCGACCTCATCCACGCATGCGGCCATGATTTACTTCTCCGCTGCCAAATGCTCCCCGAGCTCCTGGATATACTGCGTGCACCATGGCTTAGGGCGGTGCTTATTTGGTGGAGGGGTCGGTCATTTGGGTGGAAGGTGTCGCGCTGGTGGTCGGGGCATGTGGGATGTGGAAGGAGGAGGAGGATGGGGGTCTCATGTGGATTACCTGCCTGGATAGACGAGGCCGAGCAGCGTGAAGGAGGGTCGCCGACGAGGGGGCGGCCCTACAAGTAAGGAGTGAAGGTTTCAACTTGGTAAGGAAGGCGGCAACAGGGGAAATGTGGCTTTTGGTAAGGGGGAGGGGGCTGGGAGGTAGATATTTCCGCGGAAGCCGAAAATTTTGAATCGGTTCAGCGAAAAAACTGGCGCGCAGTGTCATCATACACAGTCCCTTATTCAGAATTGTGTATGATATGTGAACAACACTAATGATTCAGATAGCTTGACCCGTGTGTGATGAGTTTGAACATCAAAAATTTTGGTTCCAATTTCCCTGGTTATAGTGCTCATCCACGTCATTGCATAATTTGGGTACACAAAGGAGACTACAGCATAGCCACACTTCTTAATCGAGCAAGTTCAGCAATTAAATAGAGCTTGCTGGCCTAAACATTACTCTAAAACAATTGAAGACCGGCGCTCTTAATTAAACAAAACAAAGAGTACTACTACCGCTGGTGCTCGTCGGTCTCCGCCGCCTCCTCCATGTCCAGCTCGCGCCCGACGGTCTCCTAGGGAAGGAGCTCCATGGCATCCATCACACCATATTTGGCAAGCAACTCGCCATCCGTGTCCGCCATCTCTTTGGAAAAGGCCACCACGAGCTGAGCATGAGAGACCGTGATCTGGGCTTGGACGGGCTCCATTGTTGCAAGGTATGCGGTGGAGGAATGGACGGCTGCTTGAACGCTCTCGGCGATTGCCAACTCTTTGACCGTGGGTTGCCGACTGTTGTCGGAGAAGCTTCGTTCGATTTGTGCGGTGGCTGCCAGAAGATGGGCGTGGGCGGCCTCAACATCGTTGTGGGCGACCTCTATTAGGGCTACGGCCGCCGCTGTGGAACGGAAAGCTGTTGTGCCGCTCTTGCCAGCTGCTATCCCCGAGCCAGAGGTTGCTGCCGCCACCTAAGAAGCAACAACGGCTGTTTGGGCTGCCTTGGACGTCCGGTCGCAGATTGCGGCTGCGGTCATGCACCTTGTTAGCACGCGCATGGCGGCTATGGCCGCACTCTCGCCGGAGTGGTCCGCCGAAGTTGCCCTCACGACGCGGGTCCAATTGAACAGTGAAATGATATTTGGGGAGCGACCTAGTATGCTTGACATGCTGGCTATGGACTGTAGACGACACACCTTCTTGTGTAAGCCAGAGGTGTACTATACACCGATGCTGCTCCTGGATATTTTTTACTGCATCTCACACTGTTGGTGATAATAAACTATGTGGGATCTACTTGATTTTTCATTTTGAATTGAATTACATAATGGGGTCACAGCGGCGCTGGACGGTGTTTGAATTGCTAGACCTTTTACCTGCAGTGAACATGCAACTATATGTGTGTCTTAAAAAAATGGAATTATTCAGGGTTCGTTTGGAAAATTTATACATTAAATTGGTTTTCTAGCTATTTGAGGTGCACAATTCAAAATTGAAGCACATGCTCCAGTCCATAAAAATGGGTTGCAAAATTAAATGTTTGTCCTTGGTTGCAAGCTTAGGTCACATGCAAGAAATGAGAATGAATTTCAAACACCTTGACACTGTCGCTCAGCCACTAACATTGAGATATATGCTTTTAACATTCTAGTAAATCGAAAACTCATCTGAAATTCATGAAACTTGACATGATATCACGGAACGACAGTGACATGCCGTGGTAAAAATATTATCCCATTTGGGGCAGGTGTGGGTATAAGCTTCTCACAAACAAGAGCTTCTCTCACAACAAGCCTGATGGTTTCAGTAGGGTACATGCCACCTTGGGGGATGAAACAATATATGTTGCCTCTTCTTACTTTCAAAATGTTTCTCGTGTCAACATAGAACAACACGAGTGGTGCGTCAATTTTTGGGATTTTTTGGGGTTCGCTTGGACATTTTTATACATTAACTTAGTTTTCTATGCATTCATGTGCATAATTCAAATTTGAACTACAGGCACATGCTCTAATGCATATAAATCAGTTGAAAATTGAAATATGTGTCCTTAATTGCATGCTTAGGTCTCATGCAAGAAATGTGAATGAATGTCAAACACCCTGCCACCGTCACTCGGCCGCAAACATTGAGATACCTGATTTTTAAATTCTAGTAAATCCAAAACTTATCTGAAATTCATGAAACTTGGCATGCTATCATGGAGCGGCATCAACATGCCGTGGTAATTTTTTTGTCCCATTTGGCGCAGGTTTAGGGATATGCTTCTCACAACAAGCCTGATGGTTTCGGTACGGAATGTCTCACCCTTGTGTACGAAATCATATCCATTGCCTCTTATTGCTTTCAAAAAATTTCTCATGTCAATGTAGAACAACAGGAGTGTTGTGTCAGTTTTTGGGATTGTTTGGGTTCGTTTTGACATTTCTATGCATTAATTGAGTTTTCAATGCATTTATGAGCATAATTCAAATTTGAATTACATGCACATGCTCTAATGCATATAAATTGGTTGAAAATTCAAATGTGTTTTCTTGGTTGCATGCTTAGGTACCATGCAAGAAATGGGAATGAATGTCAAACACCCTACCACCGTCACTCGGCCATAAACATTGAGATTCCTAGTTTTTAAATTCTAGTAAATCCAAAACTCATCTAAAATTCATGAAACTTTGCATGCTATCATGGAGTGGCATCAACATGTCGTGGTAAATTTTTTTGTCCCATTTGGGGTAGGTTTGTGGATATGCTTCTCACAAACCAAAGGTTCTCACAACAAGCCTGATGGTTTCGGTAGGGAACGTCCCATTTTTGGGGACGAAACGATATCCGCTACCTCTTATTGCTTTCAAAAAATTTCCGGTGTCAACATAGAACAACAGGAGTGTTGTGTCAATTTTTGGGATTTTTGGGGTTCGTTTGGACATTTTTATGCACTAATTGAGTTTTCAATGCATTTATGGGCATAATTAAAATTTGAACTACATGCACATGCTCTAATGCATATAAATTGTTTGAAAATTCAAATATGTGTCCTTGGTTTCATGCTTAGGTCCCATGCAAGAAATTGGAATGAATGTCAAACACCCTGCCACCATCACTCGGTCGCAAACATTGATATTCCTGGTTTTTAAATTCTAGTAAATAAAAATCTCATCTGAAATTCATGAAACTTGGCATGCTATCATGGAGCGGCATCAACTGCCGTAGTAAATTTTTTTTCTCCCTTTTGGGGCAGGTTTGGGTATAAGCTTCTCACAAACCAGAGCTTCTCACAACAAGCCTGATGGTTTCGGTAGGGAACGTCCCACCTTTGGGGACGAAATGATATCAGCTGCCTCTTATTGCTTTCAAAAATTTTCTTGTGCCAACATAGAACAACAGGAGTGTTGTGTCAATTTTTGGGATTTTTCGGGGTTCGTTTGGACATTTTGATGCATAATTGAGTTTTCGATGCATTTATGTGCATAATGCAAATTTGAATACATGCACATGCTCTAATGCATATAAATTGGTTGAAAATTCAAATGTGTGTCCTTGGTTGCATGCTTAGGTCCCATGCGAGAAATAGGAATGAATGTCAAACACCCTGCCACCGTCACTCAGCCACAAACATTAAGATTCCTTGTTTTTAAATTCTAGTAAATCCAAAACTCGTCTGAAATTCATAAAACTTGGCATGCTATCATGGAGCGGCATCAACATGCCATAGTAATTTTTTTCCATTTGGGGCATGTTTGGGTATAAGCTTCTCACAAACCAAAGCTCAATACAAACAAAAGACACATCCATGACATTTTGGGCCGAATGAATTTTTTCCCTGTCATACTTATGACCCTTCAATGACGATAATTGTGAAAAACCCCAGTATCATCATAGATGTGGTGGGCTCCAACTTCTATGACAAAAAATCATGACAGAAAATGTGCTTTTCATCCTGGGCGGGCCAGAGATGCGGCTGCATGACATTCTTTGGGCCGTCCATGACGAAAAAAACCATGGTAGAAGCAAGGGTGAGGAAAATATCGGGGTGTCCCCAGTTACGGTGGGTGGTCGGGCCGAGCGATGCATGGAGGTTTGCGCGTTTCTCTCATACACGCAGGCGTGTAGGTGCGAGGCGTTGGGCTCTAACTGAACCCGAGCGAGGCGTTCGCCTACTGAACCCGAGCGATTGCACTGCAGGCTACCTGTTACTGAACCCGAGCGATCGATCGATGGCTGTTAACTGACCTGATCGAGCGATTCCTTCGCTACTGCTACTAACTGAAGTCGATCGATGCTGCCTCTGGATGAACAGTGAGCGTTGTTGGGGGGTTTGGATGAACAGTTCCTGGTGGGGGTTGGATGAACAGGACCCCGTGGTGTTGCCGCTGGATGAACGGGACCCCGATCGATCGAGCCGGTTGGGGCTGCATGAACAGGACACCATGGAGGGCTGGATGAATAGGACGACCCCATGGAGCGCTGGTTGAACAGTAGCCCGTGGAGGGGTGGTTGAACAGGAGCCCGTGGAGAGGGCTAGTTGAACAGTAGCCGGTGGAGTAGCGCGCGGTGGAGGCTAGATGAACAGGAGCTCGTTGATGAACAGTCGCAGGTGGAGGCTGGAGGAGGTCGACGGTGGATGAATAGTAGCCCGTGGATGCTGGAGGAGGTCGACAGTGGAGATGAACAGTATCCCGTGGAGTCCCGTTTCGCGGTACGCCACAATCCTCTCGATAAACAGGACCCCCGTTTCGACCATAGCGCTCCAACACAAGTTCGTTTCCTCTGTTTTGCGGTACGCCACACCCCTCCCGATCAACAGGACCCCGTTTCGACTGTAGGAGGTCCAACAGAAGTCCGTTTCCTCCATTTTGCGGTATGCCAGACCCCTCCCAATGAACAGGATCCCGTTTCGAACGTGGCTGGTTGATCACAAGACCGTTTCCTTCGTTCTGTGGTATGCCAAGCCTCATTTCCATTGGTTGTTCCGTCCAAGCCGGTTGGCTCCCACGCGTTCATTTCCTCCCAATGAACATGACGCATTCCGTTGCCTCCCCATGAACACGACGACACAATTTCTCCGTTCCAACCCAGCCATGTACACGAGCCCTGGCCGTACGTATGTGCGAGTAGGCGTTCAAGACCCCGCCCATATGTACGTACGTGGCCGTATTTACTTTCTTGCACCCTGACCGTTGTACGTACGAGTATATGCTACGGGCGCGCCTCTACTACGACACGTGCGCGCCTCTACTACGACAGGTGCATCCTTCTACATTGACCAATATGTACGTACACGTTCGCGGCCAGAATGACAACGCTATGTACGCTTCGACCAGGTGTGTCCCGACTGTCAGGCACTTCCTTGGGTGCGAAGATGTAGCTGGTGGGTCCCAACAGTCAGGGGGGCGAATTGTTTTTTTTTCGGACGCACTTCCTTGCGTGCAAAGATGTAGTTGGTGGGTCCCAGTAGCCAGGGGGAAACATTTTTTCATGAAATATGTTTGCCTATCCAGTGGATCCCTGCTATCAGGTGGAGGAATCATTATTTTCCACGTAATAAGGAGGCACTTCCTTGCTGCGGCCGTGGACCCAGCTGTCAGTCTCTCCATGTATAGTACTCTTCCAATGGAAGTCGGTCGTTGACCACATTGACCACGCCGCACCGAGAGCACCAAGGCGGTGGACGACGGCGAGGCCTAGGAAGGGGACGACATGGAGCCGGGGAGGATGCGGCAGTGGATGCCACACGGAGAGGAGTACAAGGGTTCACTGGTTTGGGTGCGGTGTGAGGCTGTCGTCGCTGCAGAATAACAGGGGGCGTGGGTGACTAGAGGGATGGCCTGGCTAGCGGTGGGAGTAGTAGGGGGCGGTGAGGCCTCCACGACATCACAGCCGGCCACAAGAGGCAGGAGCACGCGGCACGATCGGCGCTGGTTTGGGCGGCTGAAGCAAGAAGACCAGAGGTTGAGGAAGCAATATGGCCGTTGGATGGACATCGTACGGTCACTTGAGCTAGAATCGTTCATATATTGACTAAGTTGACAAATCCCTCCGTCCCCGTCAACTTAGTAGGCCCACAAGTCAGCCTCCCACTATGGTGGGTCCCAACTGGCAGGTGGTATTCATTTTTTTGTGCGCAATAAGGATGCACTCTCTTGCGTGCGAAGATATAGTTGGTGAGACCGACCTATCAGCGGAGGGAACATTTTTTCATGAAATACAAACGCCCTTCCGGCGGGTCCCAGATGTCAGGTGGAGGAATCATTATTTTGCACCTAATAAGGAGGCATTTACTTGTGTGCTGCCGTGGACCCAGCTGTCAGCCTCTCCATGTACACTCCACTTCCGATGGATGTCATTCATTGACCATGTTGACCACGCCGCGCCGAGAGCACCAGGGCGGTGGACGACGGTGAGGCCTACGAAGGGAACGACACGGAGCCGGGGAAGACACAGCAGTGGCTGGCCACGCGGTGGAGAGTACGAGGGTTGACTGGTTTGACTGTCGTCGCCAGAAAATAACAGGAGGTGTGGGTGAGTAGAGGGATAGACAGGCCAGGGATGCGAGTATGATGGAGCCGTGAGGCGTGCCCGGCAGCACAGCCGGCCATGGGAGGCGGGAGCAGGCGGTTCCGACGGCACTGGTTTGAGCGGCTGGGGCAGGAAGATCAGAGACTGAAGAAGCACGATTGTCATTAGATTTACATCTAACGGTGTGACGCTTGTAGAGTCGATTGTTGATTAAGTTTCTTTTTTGAGAAACCTTGTGTATGCATGAACTTAGTAGGCCCAGAAGTCAGCCTCCAAATCTGTGGAAGAGAACATAGAGCCCATTTGCTATTTTTTTAATAAATGGCAGCCCATTTGCTAATTCTTAAGTAATTTATTACACCCATTTTCTGCCCGGGACCACAGTCAAAAAGTTCAACCTTATTTTGCATATTTCGGTGGAGTACAAATTGTTTTAATCCCAAAATGATAAACATTTTTTAAGAACTTACTGATTTGCCAAAAAAAATCGTTTTGTTTTTGTAAGCAAATAAGACATGGGATAATTGAGTTGGTTTAAGGGAAAACCAATGGTAAAAAATCAGCGCTGGGAAGGAAAACAACAACAAAAATAAGGATGTAAATATGAAAAGGGAATTTTATGTATTTTCAATACAATGATACGCGTATATGAACTAGTAAAACTATAGGTAGAGATTAGAAAATAGATGTAGGACATGCGTTTCAAGAGGAAAATAGAACTGGGCTGTGTGTTTGATTCAGTAAAAAACTACCTGCGGATGTTGTAAGACAAAATATAACTAACACTGGCGGGCCAGAGGCCAGTAGATACCTGATGGATCTTTGTGCCCCGTTGTCGTCATGGGCTGGGCCTTTTAGAAACAAAACCAAGCCTATGTAGTCTACAACCCAGTTGAAACTTGCTCGACCTGAAAAAACAATATACCTGCTCAATAAACGAGAGAATTCTGCAAGTACAGACTGATAACTGGGATGTAGTCGGGATATTTTTTTTCATCATGATAATAAGTGCATGCACTTGTTTTGAAAAATTTGGAGAACTGGGAATTTGAACGGCAGGTGCTTAAGCTACCCATCAAATAAAAATCAGGTGCCTGAAAATTCATTTCGAAACAAATGATTCAGCTTTATATCCATGTCGACCCTTGGCATGATGGTTGGAAGCAAATGCCAAGTTCATACCAAAAGATCGTTAACAACAATACCAACTTGCGGACGACAAGGTAGTACAAGTACCAATACCAAACTAACTTATAATCTTTTTACTCCGGGCCCTAGTGTTCGTCTGGTAGAAAATCTTGCAGAGGACCAGCTCCCGCTCCTTCTCCTCCTCCAGGTCCCCGAGGTGGTACTGGTGCATCACCTAGTTGGTCCTCTGCTGGTCGAAGTTCTTGTTGGTGTGCAGCAATAGAACCTTTTTACTGCCCGTCTGCCGGCCGTTGACCATCACCAGCAAGGTATTGCCGGTCTTGTGCCACATCGCGTGCATGCCGCACTCCGACTGTATCTTGCGACGCGTCCACGTGCCCCTTTTGAACGCCTTGGAGTTGTGCTGGAAGAAATGCTTGCTTAGGCCACTTAGTGTGATACCTACAGTATTGTCGAATACAGATTTTAGTGTACATAGTTGGCATTTTCATAACATCTTTGGCATGTTGCAGTCACTTGTTTCACTTTTTGTTAACTGTCAAATTGTAATTGCTTCACTAGGTCTGCGTCTAAAAATAAAAATAGAGCTATAAACAAAGGAATATGTTTGTGCAAGTAGACGACCGATCGGTGTCTTACCTGGAAGTTTCTCAGGATGGGTGTAGCATATGCCGTGCTCGCTGTCAATGGTTGGTATGAAAAACCGATGAGAGGGTGAGAACGCGTGCAGTCAGCACCCACTTTGGCCTCAAGGTGCTCGATCAGCTCCTGATCCGTGGGATCAAACTTGATGCCATCCGGCAGCACCGACCAATCCTTCTTCGACTTGCATCGGTTAATTCCAGTTATATGGTACTCAATGTATGATCAATCGACTGTTTTAAGTGAATGATGAAAGATTTCGTCAGATAAGTGGCTCTCCAAATCTCAAGTCCAGAATACCCAAACACGCCGCCAGGATTCTTGTGTCACCTCACATGCAGCGTGTTGTCACGTCAATTCAATGTGTGGACATGATGAATATTTTGACCGACATATACTAGTACTGCTACTGTACTACTTACTAGTCGTATTTAGTGTCACATTTTAACCATTGGTTTAACTAACAAGTACACACTTGAAGCCTAATTGATATATATGGCTTCTGCACAGCATCTCCATCATCATTATCAGTACATCCTACGCAGGTGAGTTAGGATGCACTTGATCCGAGAAAGGTATCTATCCTTCAAACCATAGGAGTGCTTCAAACTAACAATAGTACATAATATCCAACAAAAGAGGGTCATGCTACAACAGCAGAATACATGGCTCAGTCTAGATATCAGTACGAATCAAGTTGTGCATATTTTTTGTTGGCATCTACCACATCGCTGCATGTCAGGTTTGCAAAAGCCATCCATCACATGGAAGCGTGATGCCTTTCACACACTGAAGATTATCTGGCAACAAGCTGTGTCGACGAATCTCTGGATATGGTGATTCATGAAACCCATGGTATGATGTGTAAACACAGCCCCCCTGGCAAATGGAAGTTGCATAGCACAGTAATCATCGCTGGTGATATGATCGATGGTTGGAAGATCGGATAATTGAGCCCGAGGAACATGGAGTGGTTGCCGAGGCTATAAACCTGCCTCTAGTTGAATACGCCTGGCCCAACAAAGCTAGGATCTTTCTCCAACATGAAGCATCCATAGCCATCAATGTCACGAACGTCCCAGGCATTGTAATGCATGTGGTTCAATGTAATGGTTTGGTCAATTTGGTACGTGTGAATGAGCATCAAATGACCGCCGTCAGGTGAATGAGCGATAAACCACCACCCATCGGCTCGTATGATTCCAAGTCCTGGAATCATGAAGGCCAGCGCATTTGCGTCTTCTGCAACAATTAAAATTGGAGACCAAAAGCACAAAAATAAACAATCATGTTCATAGTATGTGTGGAATTATGATTATTATAATGGTGACACATACCATAGACAGAGAATTGCAATGTCGTGGTCATAATCATACCCCAAGTTAAATAAATAAGCCAATGGCATTCATATTCTACCAATATGTCATGGTTCAAACATCATGTAACAATGAGAGGAAAACAACTATGACAGAGCCTACTCATATTCTACCATAGCACTTACTACTATTGTTCTCATATCAACTCTAAGCAATAACATGCGTTGTTATAAAAATCTTGGAAATAAGAGTAACATATAGCAATCATGATGTTATACTCATAATATCTATTCTAAAAGTCATTAGATGCCAATTGTTCTCATATCAACTCTAACAATAACATGTGTGGTCATAAAAATCTAGGAAATGAGAGGAACATCTAGCAATGATGTGGTTATAGACATACTATCTATTCTTAATTTGTAACAATGAACAAGCAGTCGTATCATAAGGTAAAGATGAGATGAGATAGAACAATTACACGACGATAGATTCCACTAGTATAGGCAGCCAATCCGTGCATCGACCACGTAAAGGATGCCATCATGCACTATAGCATCAGATAGAAATGTTGCCTCAACAGGATTGACGATAAGCCATAACCATGTATGGAGACCGGATTCCAGATAGACTAATCCCATGTTGAACAAGGCAAGCTTGTAACCCATGTAGTCTTCTCATGGTTTGGGCACTTCACAGATTACAACTTTCAGCAAACAGAGGTCGAGCCAAAAGCTTGACGCGTCTCGTGCTTAGTAGGCAGGAGTGTCCGGCGGTCCGCGAGACTCGAGGGCGGCAGTATCCAACGATGGAAGGGTGATGTCGGATTTCGGGATCCGGTTACCCTTGAGAGGTTCGAACTCTGGGGTGCATGTGGATATCTCAACCTGCCCAGCCTGCCTACTCGTAATCCCCCAAGGCCTAGCGCATCGAGCTCAGAGAGACACAAAGACACAGAGATTTATACTGGTTCGGGCCACCGTTGTGGTGTAATACCCTAATCTAGTGTGGTGTGGTGGATTGCCTCGAAGGGCTATGGATGAAAAGGTGCAGTGGATGAACAAGCCTTTGGAGGAGAGGTGTTCTTGAGCTGGTGTGGTGCTCTACTTGTGCTGATTTTGGTCTCCTCCCTATGGTGGTGGCTAGTCCTATTTATAGTGGCCTTGGTCCTCTTCCCAAATATGAGCGGGAAGGGATTCCACAATGGCGGGATTCGAAAGGGGACAAGCAGTACAGTCTATCCTGACAAAAGTAGTCTTCGCCTGCGAAAACCCGCTGGTCGTGACGCTGCGGTGGGCTCATTGAAGACCTCCGTTCTGCTGTCCTGGCGGTCTTGGTCTCGTTGCACCGGAATGGCAACCTTTGGCTGATTCCTCGAGACTCCGCGCCTGTGGCTTTCCTCCCTTGCACCGAAGAGGAAACCTGCGCACTGTGCCCGCCTGGCGCCCGTCTGGCCTTGGTCGTCATGGCTCACGTCAGCTGAGCCTCATGAGGTATCTTGCATAGAACTCTCCGCCCCTCAGGAGCCCTCCTAAAGAGGCTGCTCCCTTAGGGGGTCTTAGTATCGTCCGCCTCGCGAGGCTTGGCCCCTCGTGAGGGTCTTATGGTGTTGATGTTGATGCCGGGCCGTACCAGGCCGTTGATGGAGCCACATGGTGGGCCGCAGGCAGGCAGGGCTAGATACCCCCATATCCAGGACGCCGACAATAGCCCCCGGGCCCGAGGTGCGCTCGGACTTGGCTTCCAGGCAAAGCCAAAGGGCAAGTGTGGAGCGCCGCGGGCCCTAATCGCCTGCAGCCTTGATGATGCGTGGCGATTGAGACGTGGGCGACTCCACTTCCCTATGCTGCCTCGGCAACTGCTCGACTTGACTAGTCGATGCAGCATGCAGAAGGTCATGATGGCGCCAGATCGTGAAGGCCGGCGGTTGGCCTCCTTTGGCTATAAATGTGAGGGAGGGATAGAGCCCCCTATCCATCTTTCCTTCGTCTTGCTCCTGCCTGCTTCTTTCCTCTCCGTCTTGCTCCCATGGTGTCGCCGAAGAGGTTTTGAGCGGCCGAGAAGGGGAAGGCCTCCAAGGAGGGGCCAACCTCTCCTCATCCCAAGAGGGCCGTGGCCGTCCCCGCAAGCACCCTGCAGTCCAACTAGCAGCATCCAGGGGTGCAGGCGCACGCCCCCCAGAAGCAGCGTTTCTCTAGACACCCGCATGTCACCTCTTCCCGCGGCGAGGGCCACCGGCTTCGGGGAAGCCCCCATGACGAAGGGAGGCACGTAGTAATCATGCGCCCGCCTCGGCCATGCTTTTTCTCGCTGTACGTGCTTCCTGAGTTCGTGGTGTGGTCGGAGAGCCCGACTGGCACCTCGCTCCGGCTCCCACGCTTCTTCTCCGGCGAGCTTGCTTCTTCAAGGCTTGCTGACCTCTAGCTGTAGGCTGATGGATGTTGCAGCAGAGCTTCGTGGGTTGGTACCGAGGTCTCTGTCGGTGTAAAAACCGGCGGATCTCGGGTAGGGGGTCCCGATCTCTGCGTCTTAGGCTGATGGTAATAGGAAGCAAGGGACACAATGTTTACCCAGGTAAAACCCTACTTCCTACTTGATTAATATTGAAGATATGAGTAGTACAAAAGTAGATCTACCACGAGATCGTAGAGGCTAAACCCTAAGAGCTAGCCTATGATGGTATGATTGTAATTGTGATCGCCCTTCTAAGGACCATCCTCTCCGGTTTATATAGACATCGGAGAGGGATAGGGATTACATGGAGTCGGTTACAAGGAAGGAAATATAATATCTGGATCGCCAAGCTTGTCTTCCATGCAAAGGAGAGTCCCATCCAAACACGGGCCGAAGTCTTGAGTCTTGTATCTTCACGCTTCAATAGTCCGGATGATGTATATAGTCCGGCTGTCCGGATACCCCCTAATCCAGGACTCCCTCAGTAGCCCCTGAACCAGGCTTCAATGACGATGAGTCCGGCGCACAGTCTTGTCTTCGGCATTGCAAGGCGGGTTCCTTCTCCAAATACTCCAACATACCTATTGCGACGAACAGTGTCCGGCTTCTCATCAATGTTGTACTCCTCGGCTTTAGTGCCTCAATAATGACCATTTCCACGTGTCGAGCGAATGCGAGGAGTCGATGCATTTTTGCATTTGCCACACCCGATCCTTCGGGCTAGCCGTCTATTTGAAGAGACGGGGATTCCCAGATCCGAGCCTCACTCTTCCCCCTCGACCAAGCATCCAACAGAGCACCCCGGAAAAACCATTCCAACCGGCCGGTCGTCACAGCTCTTCTGCTCGCTCCCCTTGCCCCAAGCCGGGGGACTGGGAAGAGTGTTCAGTTCCTCATAGCCATTTGATAGAGTTACAAACCCAAGGGTTTCTCCCACCGGCGTTCATGGTCCCCGTTTGAGCCGGAATAGCCACCTATAATGGCGGGGAATAAGCGGAGAGATCTCCTAATGCGTCTCCAGAGGAGCGAATATGCCTCATTCCGTATCTGTTAAGGGGCGTCGGGTTTCCTATCCACCCGTTCCTTCGTGGGCTCATGGAGTTCTACGACCTCCAGTTGCACAACTTTACCCCCGCTTCCATACTACATATAGCAGGGTACGTCGCCCTTTGTGAGCTATTTCTAGGCTGCGAATCTCACTTCGGGTTATGGAAGAAGCTGTTCTGCCTTGTCCCCCGCAACCAGGGAGAGTCCCTTTGTAAAGTGGGTAGGGCCGAAGTATGGCCTATCGCCGATACCGGATACCTATCCGGCACTCCCAAAAAGGCACCAGAGAACTGGCCTTCGGAGTGGTTCTATATTGATGATGCTCCCCTCCCGGATCCAGTCCGGACAGGTCTCCCAAGGTTCAGTAACGCCCCGCCGAGGGCACGCCTAAGATGGCGCCCCCGAGGCCCCCAAGAGGAGGACACCAGGGAGATACACTTCCTGATGAGTAGGATAAAGTTACTGGCCAAATCCGGGCTGACGATAGTCGAGGTTATGGCAATATGCATAATGCGGGGGGTGCAACCGCTCCAATATCGGGGAAATCCCATGTGGCATTTCAACGGGGAAGATGATGCCACCCGTTGGGGCCGTAAGGGTCCGGACTCCGCCACTGCTCTGGCAAGGATACTCTCTGATTTATACAAAGGAGAGGAGGAAGACTTCCTTCACATCAAACCGCGGGACGGATTCTCCATGTACAATCCCCAAACTGGGTATGTCATCATTCATTTTCCCGCTCCACTTATTGTGGCGTTCTTTGCTAAGATTACCTGCCTTGATATTTCCGAACAGGAACTGAGGAGGGCCATAGAAGGAATCTCCAGCCCTTCCCCGCAGCCAGAGGACCCCGAAAGGGCCCTGGATCCAGGACTCGAAGAAGATCCGGATACGACCGTGGAGCTTGTCAACGGGATATTTTATCGTGCGAGCCGCGACGGCGCCTCAGTGGCTATTACAGCCGATTATCCCGTACTGCTACCCGCGTCGCATGTAAGCCAAGTCGGAGACTCTATCCTCCGAAGAGGACTCTTTCCTGATGTCATGCCTTACCCCTGAAGTGTCTTGTTTTTGCAGAGAAGACGGTCGGAGCGCTGGGCCGAGCCCCTAGGGACCCATCGGATTGGGTAGGCTCAAGAGGAAGGCGGTTAGGGTCGAAACACCGCTACAGAGGTAAGGTGAAAACCTGCCCTGTAATTATTGTATTTGAAGTATAACAGCGCACTTTACGTCCTGGCAGGAAGAGGAGTATCCGGACTATTTCCAGGGATCCTGCCAATCACGCCTCCACCAGTCGGATTCCAGAACCGGCTTCGAGAGAGGAGGCGGATGTGGGGCCGATGCCGCATAGTCCTCCGAAGGAGGACGCCGATATGCTCTCTGCCACGAATTACGAAGTAGAGAGCGCCATGAATCGCCGGCATCGACGGGCCGCACTTTGCAACAACATCTTCTCCGAAGAAGCATTTAATGCTTTCAATTCGGGGGATGCATACATCCGAGCTGCTCAAGGTGGGCTTTCCCGGGCGACGAACCAGTATACCAAAGATATACGGGTAAGAAAGTTTGATAAGCATGTATAGCAGTAGCCCCTGAGACTTGAAACGGTTGGAACAACAGTTTTAAGGATCAATTTATGCGCAGGTTCTTGTAGATAAGAATGAGCAATTGTCTCGGGAGCTAGAGGAGTGCAAGACTCAACTGAGGGCCACGGTTGCCAAGCTAGAGGAATCCCAGAAGGCCTCATATGGTAACATTTATCTCGATTGTATAAAAATGTACCAGTTAGCAACTAGCTGGTATGACGAGTTTAACAGAAAATTCTGCAGATAAGCCCGGAGTAAATCCGGACGGCGGGGGGGATGACGAGTCGCATCTCCAGAGGCAACTAAAGGCTGGATAGCGCATTCTTACGCAAGTTAGGCAGGAGAAGAATACTCTCCAAGATGCCAATGTTTGGCTGGACGTGGAATTGAAAGACGTCCGCGCACAGCTGGCAGACTCCGTTAAGGAGAACAAAAGACTTCGCCGCGGCATTTATCATAAGTGCCTAAACGAACGGTAGCATAGTTCAGCGAGGAAGTATATTGAAAGAGTTGTGCTTGTAGGAATGCTAACGGCTCACCCTGAGGAGGAGATGCCCGCAGCTGCAAGGGATTTACTGCAAGACCTCTCACAACTGCACGAGTGAGCTCGGCAGGTGATGCAAGGCGTTGCGCAGGCTTTGTGGCCATCAAGCTTCCTGCCGAATGGCATGGAGGAGCTTGTGGACATGCTTCAAGGAGCATGGTGAGGGGACCCCGACTCATAAGTCATGATCACCGAATGCACGTGTATAGTGATCCCAGAGATCAATGCTCACTGAACACACATAAGCTGAATAACAAGAGTCTTACATCCATACATACCGTCTTACACAAATTATGACCATTATGGTCAAGTCTTACATTGATAAAGCCTTAAGGGATGAACTTCAAATAAAACACAAGCAGCGTAAATCTTCATTGATAAGTAGAACCCATGCCATCTGCCTTAACCCTACTGGCATTCTGACTTGGAAACGTCCTAGTTCGCATGTTCGTCTCCAAAGAACTCTTCTTCGAACTCCGGTTCTTCCATGCCTGGTCAATTAAATAACCAATGGCAAGCCAATGAGTACTTTGAATGTACTCGCAAGCAACCCATGTTTTGGTTCAAGATACAACAATGCATGATATAGGTAAATTTTTGCAGAAAGCTAATTTTGAATGAAGTGACATGTTCAACAACTTGTAAGATATGAATCAAGAGAATTCAAGTAACCATGAGGACAGGTTACATATATCATCATAAATAGAGTGGGCATCAACCCAACTCAATCATGTCAAGTCCCTTGACTTGACCCAAGTAGTTCTCCCCCATTATCCAAACCCACACACTGGCTTGTGAAGCTCTGGACGTAGTTTAAGAAGCACCGCCCAACTTTCCTTGACCGTGGACACGGCTATTCGAATAGTTTTACACTCTGCAGAGGTTGCACACTTTACCCACAAGATCCGGGGAACTTCTGTGTCATCCACGACCCGCGATACCTCAAGTACCCGGGGTAAGCACCCGATCACTATCTTTCCCTAGCCAACACTAACATGGAGTCCACTCGTTGTTCCGTATCCTCACGATGTACATCATACGAGACTCACTCGAGATCGTAACATCCGAGAGGGGACACAACGGTGTATCCGGTGCCTTGTAAAAACAGTCATGGCCACCCTACCTGGCACGACCCCGTCCCGAGAGAGAGCACCAACTCTCCCGCGTCACTAGTAATGCGGGCTCCAAGCTAGTATCGGCCTAGGTAATCAATAATGCCCTTTCCCATATAAGGGTAGAGTGGTTGAGCATGTAAGGTTGGGACAGTCAACAAATCTTAAATCTAATGCGTTTTCAAAAACAACACACACACTTGCCTCGATACACCACTTCGTCATCAAGTGGTTACCCATCTCATCATCTCCCTCGGGCATAAGTGACACCCGACGGGGTTTTCCAAAAGTTCTTTGGAAATACTTTGTCTCCATCACCATGCATATTCCCGTCCCTTTTTGCGTAGCAACTACTTTAGCATCCTATCTACTCCCACCGGCATAACCCTCATAGGAAGGTAGGGTCATGCACAATGCAAGTATCAACGAGGAAGTAACACAGGCAACCAACCAACGTGGTTTACCATCTCTTCACGATTCCGATGCAACAATGATAAAGTGCTATATGACATGCATAAAAAGGGTTTCATAGACATAGCCAAAGGGCTGCTTGCCTAGCTCAACGAAGTCTTCTGGGTCTTCAAAGTCTTCTGGTCCAACTCCTTCGTCAGCAACGCATTCTTTCGTCCCAAAATAATAACGTGGAAAATAAGGCAATAAATAAACAGAAAAACCAAAGTGCTCAGAAAAATGTCAACTCATTTTCGTTAAATACTAGGGTGAAAACTAAGAAGGGGAAAATTCCTAGTTTTGGATTTGGAGTAGCAGAATAGGAGAAATGGATTTACAAAGGTATATTTAAATGCTTAAAATCACATTTAAATATTTACAGTGAAGAAAAGGTTGTGGGATTTGAATGAAAGTTGCACCATTAATTATGTGGGATTTTTACAAGAATTTAGGAACTGGAATTATTTCATTTGGATTAATATTTAATCCAGAGGAAATTTTGGAAAGGTGACAGAAAAAGAAAAAGGAAAAAGGGCTCTGTGCCTGCTGGGCCAGAACAGCCACAGCGCAGGAGGCCCAGCCAGACTTGCGGCCCAGCGCACTGGTGCACGCGCGCGCGCCAGGTTTAAACCTGACGGGCGGGGCCCAGGCGTCAGCGAGAGAGTGGGGCGATGGAGGGGAGAGGCTGACAGGCGGGGCCCGCCTGTCATCCCTAACCCTGCGACAGAGGGTCGGCAGGCTCACCGGCGACGATGCGGGGCACGGCGAGGTCAGGCGAAGGCACGGATGGACTCAGCGTCGAGTCGCCGTTCAGTTGGAGGTGGTGGACGTCACCGGAGTTGCCTGGTTCGTCGGCGATGAGGAGGCATGGCGGAGGAGCTTCGGGCGGCGGTGGCTCCGGCCGTTTCTGGCTGTAAAAGAAGCGGGGGGGAGAGGGGAAATGGTTAGTGAGCCGCGGCGGTTTCAGATTGGGGCAGAGGAGGAGCGGGCGAGGCCTGTACCTCGCGAACTCCGGCGAGCCGAGGCGGCGGAGCTCGGGCTCGATCTCGAGCTCGGGCGGTTTTGGAGATGAATGGGGAGTGCGGGAGGTTGATTAGGAGGGTGGGGGAGCGACAAGGAGTGAGAGAGGTGCTCGGCGTCGCCTTATATAGGCTGGCCGAGGTCCACCATAGGCGTGGCCTACGGGTGCCCGCGGGAATCGGCTCGGGTGGCCGTTAGAGAGGGAACGGAGGGCTCGGGGGTGTTCGTGGGGGTGGTCTAGGGTGCTAAGGAGAGAGAGGAGGAGATGGACGAGCTGCGGGCGGGCCACAGGAGCGGCACGCGCATTGGCCGAGCGGTGCGGCGCTCTGGCGCGAGCTATAGGAGAGAGAGGAGGGCGCGGGAGCAAGTGGGCGGCCTGCTGGCGTGGAGCGAACGTCGAGGATCATCGATTGGCGCGCAGGGGAGGCTCGAGGTGGTGGGGGACGCGGCGTCAACGGTCGGGTGCCCTGCCAGGCACTCCAGAGCATGACTTTGGCCGGCATCCGCGGTTTTCCCGCGTCCGCGCGCGTCCACTTGTGTCTGGTAGCTGGAGGGGGCATGGGCAAAAGCTGGAGAGAGCCTTGGATGCTCTGGAAAGCCGAGGGGAGAGAAGGAGGCTGAGAGAGAGGTTGGAATCTGCTATCCAGAGAAGAAAAATGGGGTTCCCCCTGCCTTCATCATTGCTTCCTTGGGCAGGAAAGCATCCAGGAGATAGAGGGGATCTAGGAGGGGTTGTGGGAAAAAGAAGAGCTCATGGAGATTAGTGGGAGGGGCCAAAAATGGGATTTTGGTAAAGTGGCAGAAGGTGTTTGATGCTGGTTTGGCTAATTAGATGATTTCCATTACTCATGTGACTCCACAGGGTGAAATGGCACATATAATTAGGGCCTTCCACCCATTTTGATCTCATTTGGGCAAAGTTGCCAATGCAACTTTTGTGAACCCTAGAAATTGGCAGGAATGGACTTGTGCAGATCTAGTTGAGTAAATCACTTCTCCTTGATGCACCACATGGTGTGGTGGCCTCATTTGGTCATGTGATCATGCTCACAAAAGTTGGGATCAAGGAGAGATAGTTGGCAGTACAAAGTAGTTCAATTTTGATTCTGGATTTGCAAGGTGATCACAATATGCATTTGTGACATTTTGGTGAAAAAAATGACTTTAATTGACATGAGGCTTTGCAAGGTGATCACAATATGCATTTGTGACTTGCTTGATTTTCCTTGGATTTTTATGAAAATATTTCCTGTAGAAATATTTCAAATCCCTGAAATGGGCAGAAATGGTTCTGGGAGGTTTTGTCCAATATTTTGAACATGACCATGTGTTGAAACTCTTATATATGGAAAATATATGTCCACTGAGCTTCCCTGATTTTTGTCAAATATTTTTGAAACAATAAAATATTTTTTCCTTATTAAAGACCATTTCTGGCCTTAAGAAAAAGCCTTTAAATAAAAATAGGAAAATAACTTTTAAAATTATATTTTTGTGGTTTATGGGAGTCCTATATCTAATAGGTCTCAAATATATTCTTTGAAATATTTTTCATACCCCAAATCAAGTACTTGTAGTGCAAACCTCAATTTAGGGTTTTTGGGAAAACTAATTTTTGAAAATACTATTTGGCCAAATTATTTTTGTGTGAAAATATTATATTGCTCTATACACATGGCATGATTATTGGGCAGAAGTTTGGGGCAAGGAGATGAAGTATATAAGGTGGAGTTGTGTTGACCTTAAAGAGCACTAAGAAAAATCACAGAGAGAAAACCAACTCCAAATAAAAGCCAGATAATGCAAAAGTTTTTGTTGGTCCAAATTTTCATGCTTTATTAATGCAAATGAAATGTTACAAAATGCAGGGTGTGACAGACCTACCCCCCTTACAAGAATCTCATCCCCGAGATTCCTAAACTAGGCCTTAAAGAGATACGGAAACTCGGATCTATGGTAGTCTTCACATTCCCAAGTTGCTTCTGCTTCAGTGTGGTTGCTCCACTGGACCTGGAAGTACTTGATGGTGCGGCTTCGAGTGTGTCGCTCAGCCTCATCCAAAATGCACATGGGCCTCTCACGGTAAGTCAAATCAGGCTGAAGGTCAATGGCTTGGTGATTGACGTCTTTGTAAAGATCAGGCTTGTCTAGAACTTGGAGACACTTCCGGAGTTGTGATACGTGGAATACGTTGTGCACATCGGATAGTTCAGGTGGTAGTTCCAACTGATAAGCTACCTCTCCGCGTCGTGCGGTGATCTCGAAGGGGCCGATGAATCTTGGTGCGAGCTTTCCCTTAACGTGGAAACGGTTGGTTCCCTTAAGAGGAGTTACTCGCAGGTATACATGGTCTCCGACTTGGAAGTCTACTTGTCGGCGACGAGTGTCAGCATAACTCTTCTGCCTTGACTTGGCGGTCTTCAAACGCTCTCTGACAAGCTGGACCTGCTCTTCTGCTTCACGGAGGATATCGGGCCCAAAGACTAGTCCTTCTCCGGTCTCCGACCAATTGAGGGGAGTGCGACACTTCCGACCATATAGCACCTCAAACGGCGCCATCTAAAGGCTTGACTGATAACTGTTGTTGTAGGAGAACTCGGCGAAAGGGAGGCAATCTTCCCACCTAGCTCCATATGCCAGGACACAGGCTCGGAGCATGTCTTCGAGTATCTGATTCACTCGTTCTGTCTGACCTCCGGTCTGTGGGTGGAAAGCAGCGCTGAAGGAACTTGGTCCCCATGGCTTCTTGGAACTTCTTCCAGAACCTTGAGGTAAACTGGGTTCCTCGATCTGACACAATCTCCTTGGGAACACCATGAAGGCTTACGATCCTATTGATGTATAGAGTTGCTAGATGGTTGCCATCATGGGTAGTCTTAACAGGAATGAAATGGGCTACTTTGGTCAAATGATCGACTATGACCCAGATGGAGTCATGTCCCTTATTTGACCTGGGTAATCCTGTGATGAAGTCCATTCCGACTTTATCCCATTTCCATTCAGGCACCTTGAGAGGTTGTAACAATCCAGCGGGTCGCTGATGTTCAGCTTTGACCCTTTGGCATATGTCACACTTAGCGACGAAAGTGGCTATCTCTCTCTTCATTCCATGCCACCAGAATCTTTCCTTTAGGTCTTGATACATCTTGGTCCCTCCAAGATGGATGGAATACGGGGTGTCATGAGCTTCTTGCAAGATCAGATTCTTGAGCTCAACCTTGTTGGGCACGCAAATGCGATTCCCAAACCACACAACTCCTTGTTCATCCGAGAAACTTGGGGCTTTGCCTGCCTTGATCTTCCTCTTGATGCCTTCAATACTTTCGTGTCCCTTCTGAGCTTACTTAATATCATCCATCAAGGTAGGCCTAACTTCGAGGTTGGCCAAGAATCCTGGTGCAACCAGTTCCAACTCGAAGCTTTGAAGTTCTTCATACAAGGTGGGTAGCCTGCCCTTAAGCATAGCATTCAAGGAACAAGCCTTTCTGCTTAATGCATCTGATACCACATTAGCCTTCCCATGGTGGTATTGAACACCGAGGTCATAATCCTTGATCAACTCTAGCCACCTTCTCTGCCTCATGTTCAATTCCTTCTGAGTGAAAATATACTTTAGACTTTTGTGATCCGTGTATATCTCACACCGCTTCCCTAGGAGGTAATGTTGCCACGTCTTCAGGGCATGAACCACTGCTGCTAACTCAAGGTCATGAGTAGCATACTTCTCTTCATGAGGCCGTAGTTGCCTTGAAAGGTAAGCTACGACTCTGCCCTCTTGCATCAGGACACCTCCCAGTCCGGTTCTTGACGCATCACAGTATATCACAAACTCTTTGTGTATATTTGGTGTGGCCAGAACTGGGGCGGTGGTCAGTCTCTTCTTCAGCTCCTGGAAGCTCTCTTCGCACTTCGGTGTCCATTCAAACTTCTTGTCCTTCTTCAAGAGCTGAGTCATGGGTCGGGCAATGCTTGAGAATCCTTCAGCGAACTTGCGGTAATATCATGCGAGTCCGAGGAAGCTTCTGACTTCCTTCACATTGCTTGGGGATTGCCATTCAGTCACGGCTTCAATCTTAGCGGGATCTACCGACAATCCTTCTTCGGTCAAAACATGACCCAAGAATCCAACTTCACGCAGCCAAAATTCGCACTTGCTGAACTTGGCATACAGTTGGTGCTCTCGAAGCTTGTCTAGGACCATCCTCAAGTGTTGCTCGTGCTCTTCTTGCGTATTCGAGAAGACAAGAATGTCATCAATGAAGACAACGACAAACTTGTCCAAATATTCCATGAAGACCTTATTCATGAGATACATGAAGCAAGCTGGGGCATTGGTCAATCCAAAGGACATGACCGTGCACTCATACAGGCCATATCTGGTTACAAATGCCGTCTTCGGAATATCTTGGGGTCTGATTCTCAGCTGGTAGTACCCAGATCTGAGGTCGATCTTGGCGAACACCTTGGCCCCATTGAGTTGATCAAACAGATCTTCAGTCTTGGGAAGTGGATACTTGTTCTTGATTGTAACTTCATTGAGGGAGCGATAGTCAATGCACAAGCGGATGGTACCGTCCTTGTTTGCCACAAACAGAACAGGTGATCCCCAAGGGGAGGCACTAGGGAGGATAAATCCCTTCCTCAACTGCTCTTCTAGTTGCTTCTTCAACTATGCTAACTCTCCCGATCCCATTCTATAAGTCTTCTTATAGATGGGTCCTGCTCCGGGTATGAGCTCAATGATGAACTCAATGTCTCGATCAGGAGGCATTCCCGATAGCTCATCAGGAAAGACATCGGGGTATTCGCATACTACCGGCACTTGCTCCAATCCAACTTCAGTCAGACAGTTGACTTGGTCGGCTTGAGCAGAGGAAGGGTTGGAGGCAAATTTAACTTCAACTCCTTGCTCATTGGTCACAGTGACAGTCCGGTTGGCGCAATCTAACAAGCCTTGGTGCTTGATGAGCCAATTCATTCCTAAGATCACATCCAGGCCTTGTGATCTTAAGATGATAAGGTCTGCTAGGAAGTCTACCCCATTAATGACAATCCTGACTCCTCTACATCCTATCTTGGCTCTCATCTCTGCTCCGGGGGTTTGTACCACCATAGGGTTATTCAGGGGTGTAGGGATCATGCCACTTTTTAATGCAAACTTTTGGGTGACAAATGAATGCGTGGCTCCAGAATCAAACAAGACAGCTGCAGGTGCTGAGTTGACAAGGAACGTACCCAACACGACGTCCGGGTCTTCCTGGGCTTCTTCTGCAGTGACAAGATTCACACGACCCTTGCCGTTGTTGGGAGGGTTGGGGGGAGCTTGGTTCCTTGGTGGCATTCCACGGCCTTGTCCTGGGTTCTGTGCATTGGGGCGCGGAGCGTCGGGCTTCTTGTTGGGGCAATTCTTGGAGTAGTGTCCTGGCTGACCACATCCAAAGCAAGTGACTTGGTTGGGGTTGCTACTCTTGCCAGCATTGTTATTGGGGTTGTTGTAAGCTGGCCTGGGGTTGGCATACTACTGAGGCTGATAGTTGGTGCAGGGTGCAAGGGCTCTTGGCTGCTAATAGATTGGCTTGACCGGGGCTGGCTGCCACGGGCGAGGCTTATGGTCGCTGGAGCTACCCTTGCTGATCATCTTGCGCTTACGGGTATCATCCAAAGCACGTCGCTTGTCCTCAAGCATGAGTGCCTAGTTCACTAGATCAGGAAAGGTCGGGCAGTCACACACAACAAGCGAGTACTGTAGAGTCTGGTTAAGGCCTTCCATGAAGCGCTCCTTTTTGGCAGCATCAGTGCTAACATCCCCAGGAGCATACCTTGAGAGAACACTGAACTTCTGCATGTACACCTTGACTGTGCTACTTCCTTGCTTCAGGGCTCGGAACTCACGCTTCTTGATGGCCATGATTCCGGAAGGAATGTGGGCCTTGCGGAATTCTGTCTTGAAGTTATTCCAAGTGATGTTTTGCTCAGCATGCATGGCCTTGAATCCATCCCACCAAGCTCTAGCAGTTCCCCTGAGACAGTGGGCAGCATATGCCACCCTCTCATGGTCTTCAGTGCATCCGACTAGTTCCAATAGATCCTCAATGGTGCGGACCCAGTCGTCTGCATCCAGGGGTTCAGCAGTCTCGATGAAGGTGGGTGGTGCATGCTTCTTGAACTCCACCAACGTGGAACGTCCCTTGCCGTGTCCCGCCGGCTGGCGATTGACAGCTTGAGCAATCGTCTGGAGGGCTGCAGTGTTGGCTTGGCGTTTCTCTTGGAAGGCTTGGAGAAGCTGAGCCATGTCCATGCTTGGAGGAGGTGGTTGTGGTGGAGTCTGTCCTCGGGCTTGGTCCTGGCTGACTCTTGCTTCAGCAGAACCTCCGGCTTCTTGCTGCTAGGTAGAGGTACCGGTACGTGTTACAGCAGGCATCCTGTTGGAGCGGTCAAGGTCTCATGATTGGGAAAAAGGAGAGAAAGCAATATAGATGGGGTGCCTAGTAAGGGTTGGGTGTGATACAATTTTAAGTTAAGCCAAGGCCGGAAGGGCCAAACTCATGCATTAAAACCAAATGGGTGATGTAGTTGTTTACAATTTCCCGAAAGGGAAAGTACAACTTCCATCAAAACACGTCGAAAGCAAACACAACACAACATGGTTTCATTTGAACCATTACATGGACTCGATTTCGCATAAGGGGTACATGACCTATCCTACCTTAAGGGTTACGGACTGACCTATCCTAGTCCTGAATGGTGTCTAGGTGGTGGAATGCTCGGTCTGGTATTCCGGCTCCTCTGGGTCTTCCGCCTCATATTCATCTGTCTCAGTCTCTTCGTCGCTTGAGGGAGTGGGGGAGTGGAGGAGCTGAACACGGCGCTGCTTCGCCGGGGGCACCGTGAAGAGGTTGCAGTAGTCTTTCACCGTCATACAGTGTGGCTGAGATGACCCCTTGGCATTCGTGATTTGTGGGGATCGCCCGCCTTGATAGGCTGCAACGGGCTGTCCAGGGGGTGCACTATCCTTCTTGATCCTGTTCGCCTTCGTCTGGGCCAGGCGGAGGAGTTCCTTGGTCTCGTGGAGTTCCTTCCGAAGCTCCACCGACTCCGAGGCCAAGTGTTGTGCCAAGCTGTCGGCACACAAGCTGAAGTAGGTCTGGAAACGGAGGGAAAGTCCTTCGTCCATGGGTGGAGCTGGTGCGCTACTCTCGTCATCACCCTCCTTACGATAAGGCAGGTAACGAGTGGCTGGCTCACTTGCCATCTCTGGCAGAAGATCTCGAAGGCGAGTCAGCGCCTTGAGTGCAGCAGTCTCAACGACGAGAAAGAGGGTCGCCATCTGGGGTCCTTCAAAGTACCAGCTTGTCGGGGAGTCATTCGCCCTCACGACTACCTCCACGTGATACTCCTTCTTGGTGCTGTTGATCCGGTGCTCGTGGTAGGAGTAGGTGGGAGCTTGAGTGAACTGGCACTTCCTGAGGCTGTCCTCGAGAAGCACGGGAAATCCGGTGGTCAGGAAGTCTTCGGGTACGACAGCCATCTACAAGGTTGAATGGGAGAGGTCAATCAGGGAAATATATCTCGGGTTGGGTAAGCTTTAGAAAAGAAGATAAGTATAGATGGTCTCAAGCTAACTAACGTCCATGCTAACTAAGGCTTCCTACAGTCAGGATGGCTCTGGTACCAGCTCTGAGGGGACCCCGACTCATAAGTCATGATCATCGAATGCACGTGTACAGTGATCCCAGAGATCAATGCTCACTGAACACACAGAAGCTGAATAACAAGAGTCTTACATCAATACATACCGTCTTACACAAATTATGACCATTATGGTCATGTCTTACATTGATAAGGCCTTAAGAGCTGAACTTCAAATAAAACGCAAGCAGCGGAAATCTTCGTTGATAAGTAGAACCCATGCCATCTGCCTTAACCCTACTGGCATTCTGACTGGGAAACGTCCTAGTTCACATGTTCGTCTCCAAAGAACTCTTCTTCGAACTCCGGTTCTTCCATGCCTGGTCAATTAAATAACCAGTGGCAAGCCAATGAGTACTTTGAATGTACTCGAAAGCAACCCATGTTTTGGTTCAAGATACAACAATGCATGATATAGGTAAATTTTTGCAGAAAGCTAGTTTTGAATGCAGTGACATGTTCAACAACTTGGAAGATATGAATCAGGAGAATTCAAGTAACCATGAGGACAGGTTACAGATATCATCATAAATAGAGTGGGCATCAACCCAACTCAATCATGTCAAGTCCCTTGACTTGACCCAAGTAGTTCTCCCCAATTATCCAAACCCACACACTGGCTTGTGAAGCTCTGGACGTAGTTTAAGCAGCACCGCCCAACTATCCTTGACCATGGACACGACTATTTGAATAGTTTTACACTCTACAGAGGTTGCACACTTTACCCACAAGATCCAGGGAACTTCCGTGTCATCCACGACCCGCGATACCTCAAGTACCCGGGGTAAGCCTGATCACTATCTTTCCCTAGACGACACTAACATGGAGTCCACTCATTGTTCCGTATCCTCACGATGTACATCATACGAGACTCACTCGAGATCGTAACATCCGAGAGGGGACACAACGGTGTATCCGGTGCCCTGTAAAAACAGTCATGGCCGCCCTACCTGGCACGACCCCGTCCCGAGAGAGAGAACCAACTCTCCCCCGTCACTAGTAATGCGGGCTCCAAGCTAGTATCGGCCTAGGTAATCAATAATGCCCTTTCCCACATAAGGGTACAGTGGTTGCGCATGTAAGGTTGGGACAGTCAACAAATCTTAAATCCAATCCGTTTTCGAAAACAACACACACACACTTGCCTCGGTACACCACTTCATCATCAAGTGGTTACCCTTCTCATCATCTCCCTCGGGCATAAGTGACACCCGACGGGGTTTTCCAAATGTTCTTTGAAAATACTTTGTCTCCATCACCATGCATAATCCCGTCCCTTTTTGCGTAGCAACTACTTTAGCATCCTATCTACTCCCACCGGCATAACCCTCATAGGAAGGTAGGGTCATGCACAATGCAAGTATCAACGAGGAAGTAACAGAGGCAACCAACCAACATGGTTTACCATCTCTTCACGATTCCGATGCAACAATGATAAAGTGCTATATGACATGCATAAAAAGGGTTTCATAGACATGGCCAAAGGGTTGCTTGCCTGGATCAACGAAGTCTTCTGGGTCTTCAAAGTCTTCTGGTCCAACTCCTTCGTCGGCAACACAATCTATCGTCGCAAAATAATAACGAGGAAAATAAGGCAATAAATAAACAGAAAAAACAAAGTGCTCACAAAAATGTCAACTCATTTTTGTTAAATACTAGGGTGAAAACTAAGAAGGGGAAAATTCCTAGTTTTGGATTTGGAGTAGCAGAATAGGAGAAATGGATTTACAAAGGTATATTTAAATGCTTAAAATCACATTTAAATATTTACAGTGAAGAAAAGGTTGTGGGATTTGAATGAAAGTTGCACCATTAATTATGTGGGATTTTTACAAGAATTTAGGAACTGGAATTATTTCATTTGGATAAATATTTAATCCAGAGGAATTTTTGGAAAGGTGACAGAAAAAGAAAAAGGAAAACGGGCTCTGTGCCTGCTGGGCCAGAACAGCCGCAGCACAGCAGGCCTAGCCAGAGTGGCGGCCCAGCGCACTGGTGCACGCGCGCGTGCCAGGTTTAAGAGGCGGAGCACGCCTGTCATCCCTAACCCTGCGACAGAGGGTCGGCAGGCTCAATGGCGATGATGCGGGGCACGACGAGGTCGGGCGAAGGCACGGATGGACTCAGCGTTGAGTCGCCGTTCGGGTGGAGGTGGTGGACGTCACCGGAGTTGCCTGGTTCGTCGGCGACGAGGAGGCACGGAGGAGGAGCTTCAGGCGGCGGTGGCTCCGGCCATTTCTGGCTGCAAAAGAAGCGGGGGAGAGAGAGGAAATGGTCAGTGAGTTGCGGCGGTCCCAGATCAGGGCGGAGGAGGAGCGGGGGAGGCCTGTACCTCACAAACTCCAACGAGCCGAAGCGGCGGAGCTCGGGCTCGATCTCGAGCTCGGGTGGTTTTGGAGATGAATGGGGAGTGCGGGAGGTTGATTAGGAGGGTGGGGGAGCGACAGGGAGTGAGAGAGGGGCTCGGCGTCGCCTTATATAGGCTGGCCGAGGTCCACCGTAGGCGTGGCCTACGGGTGCCCGCAGGAATCGGCTCGGGTGGCCGTTAGAGAGGGAACGGAGGGCTCGGGGGTGTTCGTGGGGGTGGTCTAGGGTGCTAAGGAGAGAGAGGAGGAGAGGGACGAGCTGCGGGCGGGCCACTGGAGCGGCGCGTGCATTGGCCGAGCGAAGCGACGCTCTGGCACGAGCTGCGGGAGAGAGAGGAGGGCGCGGGAGCAAGTGGGCAGCCTGCTAGCGTGGAGCGGACGTCGAGGGGCATCGACTGGCGTGCGGGGGAGGCTCGAGGTGGTCGGGGGACACGGCGTCAACGGTCAGGTGCCCTGCCAAGAGCTCCAGAGCGCGAATTTGGCCGGCACGCGTCCACTTGTGTCTGGCAGCTGGAGGGGGCATGGGCAAAAGATGGAGAGAGCCTTGGATGCTCTGGAAAGCTGAGGGGGGAGAAGGAGGCTGAGAGAGAGGGAGGAATCTGCTGTCCAGAGAAGAAAAATGGGGTTCCCCCTGCCTTCATCATTGCTTCCTTGGGCAGGAAAGCATCCAGGAGATAGAGGGGATCTAGGAGGGGTTGTGGTAAAAAGAAGAGCTCATGGAGATTAGTGGGAGAGGCCAAAAATTGGATTTTGGTAAAGTGGCAGAAGGTGTTTGATGCTGGTTTGGGCAAGTAGATGATTTCCATTAGTCATGTGACTCCACAGGGTGAAATGGAACATATAATTAGGGCCTTCCACCCATTTTGAGCTCATTTGGGCAAAGTTGCCAATGCAACTTTTGTAAACCCTAGAAATTGGCAGGAATGGACTTGTGCAGATCTAGTTGAGTAAATCACTTCTCATTGATGCACCACTTGGTGTGGTGGCCTCATTTGGTCATGCAATCATGCTCACAAAAGTTGGGATCAAGGAGAGATAGTTGGCAGTACAAAGTAGTTCAATTTTGATTCTGGTCAGAGAGGGTTTTGGGGCATTTTGGTGAACAAAAATGACTTTAATTGACATGAGGCTTTGCAAGGTGATCACAATATGAATTTGTGACTTGCTGGATTTTCCTTGGATTTTTATAAAAATATTTCCTGTAGAAATATTTCAAATCCCTGAAATGGGCAGAAATGGTTCTGGGAGGTTTTGTCCAATATTTTGAACATGACCATGTGCTGAAACTCTTATATATGAAAAATATATGTCCACTGAGCTTCCCTGATTTTTGTCAAATATTTTTGAAACAATAAAATATTTTTTCCTTATTAAAGACCATTTCTGGCCTTAAGAAAAAGCCTTTAAATAAAAATAGGAAAATAACTTTTAAAATTATATTTTTGTGGTTTATGGGAGTCCTATATCTAATAGGTCTCAAATATATTCTTTGAAATATTTTTCATACCCCAAATCAAGTACTTGTAGTGCAAACCTCAATTTAGGGGTTTTTGGAAAACTAATTTTTGAAAATACTATTTGGCCAAATTATTTTTGTGTGAAAATATTATATTGCTCTATACACATGGCATGATTATTGGGCAGAAGTTTGGGGCAAGGAGATGAAGTATATAAGGTGGAGTTGTGTTGACCTTAAAGAGCACTAAGAAAAATCATAGAGAGAAAACCAACTCCAAATAAAAGCCAGATAATGCAAAAGTTTTTGTTGGTCCAAATTTTCATGCTTTATTAATGCAAATGAAATGTTACAAAATGCAGGGTGTGACACACGGCGGCGCTTCCGTTTGTGGAAGATGTCAGCCTGCCGGCAAGGTGCAAGAGAAGCATGGGCTATGGTGAAGACGTGCTACACCAAGCTGGACCCGAACCATGTGGCCAAAGTCGGACCGGCAGGGCCAGATGGGCAAGAAATTCCCATGAGTCTGGTATATGACCAGCTGGCTTTAGCCGGAAAGTATTCTCAACAGGATTGTAAGCTAGATAGCCTGTTGGATGGTATAGAGGAGGAATATAGTCAGTCCAAGTGACTATGTAATTCAATGGGCATAAGCAGCCCCTAGCCGGATTAAAATCATTTGTCATCGCGGACCTTTTCGCTTCAGCCCCCGGATCATACAGTCCGGGGTGTGTCCGAATACCCGCTCAGTCATAGAAAACCGGGGTATGCGTGGAAACTAGGCGTAGGGGTCATAAGTGCTTGAACAGACAAGTACCCAACTAGGTATTTTGTATTACATGGATAGTAAGAAACATCTTCCAAGGAGAATAGTTCCGTTAAGGGTTCCTTGGGTACGCATGCGACGATGCACATGTCCGGACTGCGAACAAAGGCGCATGATACAAAACTTCTGGGGATTTACGTTATGATAAATGAAGACATCTTTTGTTCACCGACCGAATATTCTCTTAAGGAAACTAGCTTTCGGCTTCACCCAGTCTGAGGTACACATCCGGCTCAACCGGCAGTAACAATCACAGAGATGCTCCCCTTATGCCCTAGCCGAATTAACGGGAACCTAGGGATAAACACAGGAGCCAGGCAACCCAGCTTGGCCACATCTTAAGGCATATCGATGCATATAATGGTGAAGAAAAGGCACACATGGAAAAAGAAATGCATGTGTGATGGGCAAAAAGCCTTGAGAGTAATTTTATGTTTAGCTTCCTTATAGGAAGCCCCCAGGTAGTGCTTACACACATAGTGCGGCCGGAGTAGTCCGGGAGTCCGTACTGTATTAAATACTTTGTGTGAAGGGAAAAAGATTGAGAAAGGAAGAGGGAGGGAGCATAATTAAAAAGGAGGAGGTAAGGAGACGAACACTGAGGTCGGTGCTAGGCGTAGAATCTCCTGAGTCTGGCCGCGTTCCATGGGTTCGGCTCGAGTCTGTTATCGGACGCATTACATAAGCAGTACGCTCCTTCGGTGAGAACTTTGTCGATGACGAAGGGACCTTCCCACTTGGGTTTGAGCTTGTCCTTCTTCTTCTCCGGTAAGCGTAGAACGAGCTCGCCAATATTATAAGTTTTGGCCCGCACTTCTCTGCTTTGGTATCGTCGAGCCTGTTGCTGACAGAATGTGGAACGGGCCTTCACGACATCACGCTCCTCCTCCAGGGCATCCATGTTATCCTGCTGATCTAACTCGGGTTCCTTCTCTTCGTACATGCGTACGCGTGGCGAATCATGTATTATGTCGCAGGGTAGTACTGCTTCCGCGCCGTACACCATAAAAAATGGTGTATATCCAGTGGTGCGATTCGGCATGGTCCGCAGCCCCCAGAGTACGGAGTCGAGCTCCTTGACCCAGTTCGTGTCCGACTCTATCAAGGATCGCACTAGTATGGGTTTGATGCCGCTCATGATGAGACCATTTGCCCGTTCGACCTGGCCGTTTGTTTGAGGATGGTAGACGGAAGCGTAGTCGAGCTTAATGCCCATTTTGCCGCACCAAGCTTTCACTTCATTGGCTGTGAAATTTGAGCCATTATCAGTGATAATGCTGTCGGGGACACCGTATCGGTGTACGACCCCGGATATGAAGTCTATTACTGGTCCAGATTCGGCTGTTTTGACTGGTTTGGCTTCTATCCATTTGGTGAACTTGTCTACCATGACCAATGAGTATTTTTTCTTGTGGCTTCCCCCTTTAAGGGGTCCGACCATATCCAGCCCCCAGACCGTGAAGGGCCAAGTTATGTGGATTGTTTGGAGAGCGGTAGGGGGCATATGACTCTAATTGGCAAAGAGCTGGCAACCGACGCAGTGTTGGACAAGGTCCTGTGCGTATGCTCGGGCCGTCGGCCAATAGAAACCTGTACGGAAGGCCTTGCTGACTAGTGCTCAAGCTGCGGCGTGGTGCCCGCCCAGTCTGGCATGGATTTCAGCCAAGAGCTGCCACCCTTCCTCTTCGGAGATGCACCTTTGGAGCACTCTGGTTGTACTTTTCTTATAGAGTTCCCCTTTATGGAATTTGTAAGCTTTAGAACGCCGGACGATGCAGCGTGCTTCATTTTGGTCTTCGGGGAGCTCCTGCCTATTTAGCTAGGCCAAGCAAGGCTCGGTCCACGGGGTGATTAAAGCCATGATTTCATGGGCCGAAGATGTTATTTCGGTGGTAGAGCCTCCGATTATGTCTAATAGTTCGGAATCTAGGGATGTATTCGGATCCGTGCTGGTATTGCCGGACTCCCCGTCCCATACCACGGATGGCTTGAACAGCCTTTCCAGGAATATGTTAGGTGGGACAGGGTCGCGTTTAGCACCGATACGGGCGAGGACGTCTGCCGCTTGATTGTTTTCTCGAGCCACATGGTGGAATTCGAGCCCCTCGAACCGAGCTGACATTTTGAGGACGGCATTATGGTAGGCCGCCATTTTCAGATCCTTGGCATCAAAGTCTCCGTTAATTTGTGATATTGCGAGGTTCGAATCCCCGCGCACTTCCAGGCATTGGATGCCCATAGAGACTGCCATCCGAAGACCGTGCAACAGAGCCTCATATTCGGCTACATTGTTGGAGTCTGTGTATAAAATTTGGAGGATGTACTGGACCGTGTCTCCGGTAGGAGACGTCAGGACTACACCCGCTCCCAATCCAGCCAGCATTTTAGAGCCGTCGAAGTGCATGATCCAGTTGGAGTACGCGTCGTACTCTTTAGGGAGTTCGGCTTCTGTCCATTTGGGGACAAAGTCTGCCAGTACTTGCGACTTGATGGCCCGCCATGGTTTGTATGTTATGTCGAACGGAAGGAGCTCAATGGCCCATTTAGCAATCCGGCCCGTAGCATCGCGGTTATTTATTATGTCATTGAGTGGTACTTCGGAGGCCACCGTAATCGAACACTCTTGAAAGTAGTGTCGCAGCTTACGGGGTGCCATGAAGATCGTGTATGCTATTTTTTGGTAGTGTGGGTATCGGGATTTGCATGGGGTGAGGACCGTGGATACATAATAAACCGGCTTTTGTAGCGGGAATTTGTATCCGTCAACCTCTCGTTCGACGATGAGTACTGCGCTTACAACTTGATGTGTTGCAGCTATGTACAACAGCATAGGTTCGCTGATATTTCGCACTGTTAGGACTGGATTATTGGCCAATAAGGTCTTTATTTCATCGAGTCCGACCACGGCTGCATCCGTCCAAACAAAGTGTTCGGTGCGCCGAAGAAGGCGGTAAAGAGGTAATGCCTTTTCTCCTAACCTGGAGATAAAGCAGCTCAAAGCAGCCACGCATCCAGCTAGTTTTTGGATGTGCTTGAGGTCAGTTGGTATAGCCAACTGTGATAGAGCTCGGATTTTTGCCGGATTTGCTTCAATTCCTCTATTGGAAACAATGAAGCCCAGTAGTTTCCCCAAGGGGACGCCGAAGACGCATTTTTCCGGATTCAACTTGATGTCGTATGTCTGGATGTTATCAAATGTAAGCCTCAAGTCATCTATTAGGGTTTCGACGTGTCTTGTTTTTACGACCACGTCGTCCATGTATGCCTCCATTGTTTTGCTGATTTGTTTTCCAAGCATGTTTGAATCATGCGTTGATAGGTTGCACCGACATTCTTAAGCCCGAAAGTCATAGTGTTGAAGCAAAAAGGGCCATATGGCGTTATGAAAACTATTGCAGCTTGGTTAGACTCTGCCATCTTTATTTGATGGTATCCAGAGTATGCGACGAGAAAACACAGCGAGTCATGTCTAGCTGTGGCATCGATGATTTGATCGATGAGAAGGAGGGGAAAGGGATCCTTGGGGCAAGCCTTGTTGAGGTCTTTGATATCGACAAATAGGCGCCAGGACTTGTCCTTCTTTGGTACCATTACCAAATTTGCCAGCCAATCCGGATGTTTGATATCTCTGATGAATCCGTCCTCAAGTAGCTTGGCTAGTTCTTCCCCCATTGCTTGTCGTTTAGGCTCTGAAAATCGCCTTAGGGTCTATTTGACAGGTTTGTATCCCTTTAGTATGTTAAGGCTATGTTCCGCCAATCCACGTGGGATGTCTGGCATGTCAGATGGGTGCCAGGCGAAAATGTCCCAATTCTCGCGCAAGAAGTCTCGCAGTGCGGTGTCCATTGCGGGGCTCAACTGTGTCCCGATGGAAGCTGTCTTCATGGGGTCCGTTGGATGGACTTGGAGTTTGACTATCTCATCTGCGGGTTTAAAGGAGGTGGACTTGGGTTGCTTGTCGAGTATCACGTCGTCCCTGTCCATGGTGACGCGTAGTGTTGTTAATTCTTCGGCTGCTAGGGCTTCGGATAATGCTTCCAAGGCTAGTGCTGCGGTTTTGTTTTCGGCGCGGAGTGCGACGTTTGGATCACTGCTAGAGTGATGATTCCATTGGGTCCGGGCATTTTAAGCTTCATGTACCCGTAATGGGGTATAGCTTGAAAGCTTGCAAACGCGTCCCGCCCTAGAAGGGTGTGGTATCCGCTGCTGAAAGGAGCCACTTCGAATGTGATTTCTTCGGACCTGTAATTCTCCGAGGTGCCGAATACCACATCGGGTGTGATTTTTCCCGCGCACCGTGCTTCCTGACTAGGGATAATTCCCCTAAAGGTTGTGCCGCTTTGTTCACTGCGGCTTTTATCAATTTCCATCTTCTTGAGTGTTTCTTCGTAGATCAAGTTTAATCCGCTTCCGCCGTCCATGAGTACTTTAGTGAGCCAAAAGCCATCCACTATTGGGCTAAGGACTAGAGCGGCTGGTGCCCGTACGGTCTGGAATTGGGGTTCGTCACTGGCATTGAAAGTTATAGCCGTGTCGTTCCACGGATTTATTCTTGCCACATGGCAGATTTCCACGGAGCTTCGATGAGCCCGCTTGTGCCTATTGTTTGAGGGGAAAGTCTCGAAGACTGTAAGTACTGTATTGTGTTCCTTGGCGGGCTGTTGTTCTGCTTTATGGCTTTCGAGGAGATCCTCGCCACTTTTTGCTACCTGCCGGAGTATCCAACATGCCCTAAGGCTATGGGTTGGCGTTGCATTCGGCGTACTGTGATGCTTACATGGCCCATTGAGCCATTCCTCCAATACGGTTCCACGCCCTGGGGCGGGTTTTGGTTTCTTGGGAATTGAATTGGTCGACTTATGAGAGTTCGGCCATTTAGTTCGGACAAAGGTTCTGGTGAGGACCGTACTATCCCAAAATTCTGTTTGGGTTTTCCAGGCACTTTCCATCGCACAATACTTCTGTACTATGGTTGCTAAGTCAGTAAGGCGTACTATGTCACGGCGACTTATAGCATTAAGGATTCCTTTGTCCGTACATTTTTTGCAGAAAAGTGAGACTACGTCCTCATCGCGATAGTCCTTGACCTTATTTAACATAAGGAGGAATCTGGCCCAGTAGAGATGTACTGTCTCGTGGGGCTCTTGTCTGATATGGGAGAGACGGATTAAGCACAGATGGGTGTCCGTGGATGAGTCCGGATTCTGATCCGGCCTAGCGCTTAGGGATAGGGGAGCCACCGAGTTCGACAGCTCGGGATCCGGAATGCTGCCCAATTTTTCCGGCCGAATACCCGATCCTAAATCCGGGATCTGGGCCATATCCTCCCTCGAGCGGGAGTTCGGCTCAGGGAGCTCGGTGATCCGGACACGATTCATCCTCAGAATAGAGGGGTAATCCGTATGTGGTTCCTCCACTACCGCTATCTCGTGGGTGGCCGGCGGGGATCCAATGTCCCTTTGGTCGGGTTTAAGCCCAATCCGATCATAGTCCATAGTGGTTCCCAAAGCGGCGATGCGATCCAAGAGCTCATTAAGGGAGGAGAGCTCTATCAGATCCATCTTTTCGGCAAGCTCCGAATTGATACGAAGGTTATGAGTGATGACCCGAGAGGCCATCGTCGGCGCGACAGCCGATGGGGCGGCCATAATGAAGCTGCCAAGTCGGAGAGTTTGGCTTACAGGCAGTGCTCCCCCAGAGGTGATGTTGTCCTTGGCAACGAGACGAGCCATCGAGCCTTGCAGCGACGACACAGAGGAACTCTCAATGAAAGCACCAATGTCGGTGTCAAAACCGACGGATCTCGGGTAGGGGGTCCCGATCTGTGCGTCTTAGGCTTATGGTAACAGGAAGCAAGGGACACAATGTTTACCCAGGTTTGGGCCCTCTTGATGGAGGTAAAACCCTACTTCCTGCTTGATTAATATTGAAGATATGAGTAGTACAAGAGTAGATCTACCACGAGATCGTAGAGGCTAAACCCTAAGAGCTAGCCTATGATGGTATGATTGTAATTGTGATCGCCCTTCTAAGGACCATCTTCTCCGGTTTATATAGACACCGGAGAGGGCTAGGGTTTACATGGAGTCAGTTACAAGGAAGGAAATATAATATCTGGATCGCCAAGCTTGTCTTCCACGCAAAGGAGAGTCCCATCCAGACACGGGATGGAGTCTTGAGTCTTGTATCTTCACGCTTCAATAGTTCGGACGATGTATATAGACCGGCTGTCCAGATACCCCCTAATCCAGGACTCCCTCAGTATCCACCTCTGGCAGCTTGGTGCTGACCCGCGGATGGGAGACCTCCGCCCGTGCGCGTGGCTTGGGCGGAAGGTGCACCCTCCACATCAAGTACGACAACCTGGCGACCCTCTATGTGAGGGTGTTCAGGGGGATGACCACTGCGTGGGGTGCTGCCCGGAGGATAGCAGCGACGACGATGGTGGTGATGGCGAGCTTGGCACTGGCGACGCACGCTCCTCCTCTCGTGACGGCAGCTCTTCCTCGGACGAGATCTCGAGCAGCGGTGGCTACGACCGGCCTCTGCGTCGTCGTGCTTGTGTCGAGGATGCTGGTGACTCGTCCTGTCGCAGCGCTCCAGTGAAGCCGGAGAGGAGCCCGGTGTGAAGCTGGGGGCCGGTGAACTTGGACTCAAGACTGGTGGCCCCAGATCATCTACGAAAGAACTGGTGGAGCGTTGGGCCCCCTTGAGGTGCCGCTTGAGGGTGCAGCGCTAGTGCAAAGCTTGTACGCCTTCGGGCCCTCTTAGTTTAGCTTTTACTTTCTCTTGTAATTTGAAAAAAGAAGATGGTGTACCCCGCTGGGGTGTGTAATGAACCGTGGCAGTTATGCCCTTATGCTTATGCTTGCGGTCTTAGTGCTATGTTGTAATGTTTGTGCTCTGGGTTGGCAGGGGTAAGATGACTTAGCTTGGTATGTACATAATAGTTAGCCGCCTCGCGAGGTTTGGCCTCAGGTCCTCGAGGGAGCCCCCTGCCATTGGGTCGTGAGGCCTCGAGGACTATAGGGCTCCTCTTGAAGAAAAGGAAAAAAATTGTCGAGCAGCTCGCATCCTCTTTACGTGAGCCCCCTGTCGTAGATTAGCTCAGACCTGACGCACCGCATCGCACTGCCCGGGGGAACGGACATGAGGGGTGCTGGTGCCCGCAGTTTTAATCGAGGGCTTCTCGCGAGGATGAAGCCGAAACACCAGGGTTCGGCGTGGTGCGTGTGCGCAAAGGCAAGCCCCAGGTGCACACACCTACTTAGCCCCATGCACGAGGAGTGCGAGGAGAAGTGGCGGGCAACTACCTCCTCTCTCATGTCCTTAGACTAAAAACAACTTTAGAGAAAGAGACAACTCCAAGGAACCAGCATTCGAGAATGCCAAATCCATTGAAAGATTTACTAGAAAACTACAAGCAACTCCAGAAAGAAATGAACGGCCGCGTCCGGCACCTAATCTAGTCTTCTCACTAGGGCGGCTCTCAGGAGACTCCGGGGCGTGTACAGCCCCACTCATTATTACGTGAGAGTGTCACGAGCGGAGACCTTCACATGCCGGAGCCTTGCTTCACAGGCCGGAGCCTTTCTTTAGGAGTAGAACTTCCGGAGGTGCTGGATGTTCCAGGCGTTCTGGATGGGGACCCCGTCCTGTGTCTCCAGGCACGCGGCGCCAGTCCTAGAGACACGGGCAATCCTAAACAGGCCCTCCCACATGGGAGAGAGCTTATGGAGCCCCTCCCTGGAGAGCACCCGCCTCAGGACGAGGTCGCCCACCTCTAACGTCTTGGAGCGGACGTTACGGCATGTGTACCACCGCAGCTCCTGCTGGTACCTCGCTGCTCGGACCAAGGCTTGACGGCGGAGTTCCTCCCCCTGCACGAGATCCATCCTCCACGTGGCGTCCTGCTGTGTCTCATCGAACGCCAGGTTCCACGTGGAGTGATGCTTGACCTCGTGAGGGAGAACCGCTTCTGCTCCACAGATGAGGAAGAACGGCGTTTCTCCTGTTGGCTTGGGCGTGGTGGTGCGGATAGACCACAACACGGACTGTAGCTTGTTAATCCAGCCCCTGCCGTAGGCCTCAAGCTTCTTCTTGAAGGTCTGGGTCTTGAGGCCTCTCAGGACTTCCGCATTGGCCCTCTCAGCCTGTCCATTGCTCCGTGGGTGTGCTACTGAGGCATAGCACATATGTGTTCCAAGGTTAGCGCAATATGTTTTCAAAAGGTTGCTGCTGAACTGCGAGCCATTGTCGGTGATGATGCGACTGGGGACCCCAAACCGACTCATGATTCCCCTGATGAACTTGACAGCTAAACCAGCTGGGATGGTGCACACGGCTTCTAACTCCGCCCACTTGGTGAACTTGTCAGTGGCGACGTAGAGGTATCGGTAGCCCCTGGCGCCCGAGGGAACGACTCGAAGATATCCAGCCCCCAGACTGTGAACGGCCACGTGAGCGGGATTGTTTGGAGGCCCTGCATGGGCTGGTGGATCTGCTTGGCGTGAAACTGGCATGCTTCACAAGAGCGCACCAGCTCTGTAGCATCGTTGAGCACGGTGGCCCAGTAGAAACCGCTGCGGAATGCCTTGCCCACCGAGGTGCGTGACGAGGAGTGATGCCCACAGTCCCCACCGTGTATGTCCGATAGCAGCTCAAGACCCTATTCCCTGGAGATACATCGCAACGAAATGTCATTGGGCCTTCTGTGATATAACTCACCATCCTTGATGCAGTACGCGGTGGCTTGACGGGCCACGTGCTCGGCGTCCTCCTCCTTCTCTGGTAGGGTCCCTTGAAGCAAGTACACCTTGAACTCTTCAGTCCAGCACCCCTCCTAAGGCTCCAGCACGAGCATTAGGCAGGCTCCCGAGGGGTGACCGCAGGCTGGGGCGCCCGTCTCCGGTGTCGGTGGTATGTCCTTCGGAGGTGCTGCTAGAGTCGTGACATGGGGGTCGCAGGCGGCTTGAAGAGCCGCTCCTCAAACACCCCTGGCTCCTGAGGGAGTCTGTGAGAGGCTCTTTTGGCGATGACGTCTACCTCCTTGTTCATCCCGCGCGGCACGTGTTGCAGCTCCACGCCCATGAACCGCTTATCCATCTTGCGCACCTCTTCTAGGTATGCCTCCATGTGCTCGTCCTTAGGTGTGTATTCCTTCTTGGAGAAGTTGACGAGAAGCTGAGAATCGCCCTTGATGGTGACGCCCTTTACTCCCAGTGCAGCCGCAGCCCTAAGTCCAGCGAGTAGGCCTTCGAATTATGCACTATTGTTGGAGACCTTTTCGCCCTGCTGGAAGCAGAGCTGCACTATGTAACAGAGCTTGTCCTTGGTGGGTGAGATTAGGATGGCCCCCGCTCCTATGCCATGCCGCGCAAATGCCCCGTCGAAGTACATGGTCCATCCATCCGGCTCCTCGTCTCCTGGTAGGAGGGGCAGTCCTCGCCTACCCCATGGTCAGGAGCGTTAGTCCATTCGGCCGCGAAGTCTGCGAGGGCCGCACCCTTGATGACCCTGGTGGTGCTGAACTCAAGGTTGAACGCCTGGAGCTCAATGTTCCATTCGGCGACTTGCCCAACTGCATTCAGGCTCCTGAGCACCAATCCAGCGGGTATGCTGAAACAACCTTGATGGGGTGGCCTTGAAAGTAGTGGCACAGTTTTCTGGAGGCGACTAGGAGCACGAGCAAGAGCTTCTAAGGCATGGGGTAGCGCGCCCGAGCCTCCCTTAGTACAATGCTGACGAAGTAGACAGGGTGCTCAACGAGGAGCGCGGCATTAGCGGAGTCTTGTTCTTCATGAGGGTGCATGCCCTCCCTGGCCTCACGATGTCCGCCCTCAAGAGTCTTGACTGCCACGAGATCAACCGTGGCCTCAGGAGGGATGTCAACCACTTCGCTAGCCAAGACTTCGGATGCCTTGCCCTACAGGTGCTACACCTTGCTGGACGGTTGCCCGTCCTGCTGAGCCTCCTTAATCTGGCGTTCCTCCCTTAGCGCCACCAGGGCGGCGCTGGTTGAGTGTGGGGTCACTACTAGATGGAGCACCAAAGGCTCGAGAGGGCGTGGTGCCACCATTATCGGAGGGCTGGTCAAGTATCTCTTGAGGTCCTGGAAAGCTGCGTCTGGCTCTGGGGTCCACCCGAATGATTCCTTCCTCTTCATCAACTTGAAAAATGGGACGGCGCGCTCCCCCAAGTTGGAAATAAATCGGCCAAGTGAGGTTACGTAGCCGGCCAGCTTCTGCATCTCCTTCAGGGTGTGCAGGGGGTTCATGTCCTCTATCACCTTGACCTTTTCCGGGTTGGCCTCGATCCCTCTATGCGACACCAAGAAACCCAAAAACTTGCTGGAAGGGACCCCAAACACACACTACTCGGGGTTAAGCCGAAGATCCACTATGTGCAGGCTGGCGAACGTCTCCTCCAGATCTTCTATCAGGGTTCTGGCTTCCCGAGACTTTACCACTATATCATCAACATAGGCCTCTGTGTTTCTCCCGAGCTACGAACCCAGGGCGATGTGCATCAACCGCTGGAAGGTTGCCCAGTAGTACACCCCGCACGGGGTGAGAAATGTCATCTTCTCCACATCCTCCACAACCATCTTGATCTGGTGGTAACCGGAGAAGGCATCTAGGAAGCACAACAGGTCGCACTCGGCAGTGGAGTCGACGATTTGGTCGATGCGAGGGAGCGAGAAGGGATCTTGCGGGCAGGCTTTGTTGAGGTTGGTGAATTCGACACACATGCGCTCCTTCCCTCCTTTCTTGGGGATGATGACGGGATTCGCCAGCCACTCTGGGTACCGGACCTCTCTGATGACCCGTGCGGCTTGTAGCTTACGGGTTCCCTGGACGATGAAGCCTGCTTCTTGGTAGACTGGCAGCAAGCCTTCTGCTTTACTGGCCGCACATTCGGGCATACCCTCAGGTGATGCTCGATTATCCCCCTTGGGACCCAAGCCAGGTGTTTGGGTTCCCAAGCAAATACATCCTTGTTGGCTCGCAGAAAGTTGATCAACGATTCCTCTTGGTCCTGAGGGAGGCCAACCCCTATGGTGAAGGTGGCACCGACCATCCCATCCTCGCAGACCGGCACTTGCTTCATTTCGGCTCAGTCTTGAGGGAACAACTGCTTCTTCTTGGCCATCGTTGCTTCTGGGGCCTCCTGACCCTTCTCCTCGCCGGGCAGCGCGGACGCGGCCGTCCTCAAGGCGAGCTTGAGGGCCTGGAGCGTGCCTTTGGTTTCCCCTGCCAACGTGAGGACACCATTACTGCCAGGCATCCTCATGTGGTTGTACGCGGGGTGGGTCACAGCCATAAACTGAGCCAAGGCCGGGTATCCCGGAATAGCATTGTACGACAGGTCAATCTTGGCGATGTCGAAGTCAACGAGCTTGGTGTGGTAGTTGTCGCATGTCTCGAACGTGACAGGGAGACGGATATGCCCCAGGGGCTTGGTGGAGTCGCCGTCAACCCTAGAGAAACGCTTGGAGGGATGGAGTCGGCTGGGCGGCATGTGGAGCAGGCCGAACGCCTCCGGGGAGAGCACGTTGAGGCCAGCCCCGCCTTCGATGAGGGTCCTAGTGATCGCCACTTGGCAGATGGTGGGGGTGCAGACCATTGGGAGTGCGCCTGCTGTCGGTGTCAAAACTGAAGGATCTCGGTTAGGGGGTCCCGAATTGTGCGTCTAAGGCTAATGGTAACAGGAGACCGGGGACACGATGTTTTACCCAGGTTCGGGCCCTCTCGATGGAGGTAATACCCTACTTCCTGCTTGATTGATCTTGATGATATGAGTATTACAAGAGTTGATCTACCACGAGATCATAGAGGCTAAAACCTAGGAGCTAGCCTATGATTATGATTTCTCTTGTCCTACGGACTAAACCCTCCGGTTTATATAGACACCGGAGGGGGTTTGGGTTACACAGAGTCGGTTACAGAGAAGGAGATCTAATATCCGATCGCCAAGCTTGCCTTCCACGCAAAGGAGAGTCCCATCCGGACACAGGACGAAGTCTTCAATCTTGTATCTTCATAGTCCAACAGTCAGGCCAAAGTGTATAGTCCGGCTGTCCGTATACCCCCTAATCCAGGACTCCCTCAGTAGCCCGTGAACCAGGCTTCAATGACGATGAGTCCGGTGCGCAGATTGTCTTCGGCATTGCAAGGCGGGTTCCATCTCCGAATACTCCAAGGTAAATTTCGAACACTTAAATCGTGTCCGGCTCTGCAAAATAATTTCCACACACCCCCGTAGAGAGCCCGATACTTTACAAATCCAATCTGCTGACAATTTTTCACAGCGTATCGTTACGCCGCAGCCTGGTTTAATACGAACCATGTTTCCTCAGCCTGCCACGACACGCACTGCAAGGCGGTTTTATTAGCATGCCTTGTCGAAGCAGAGATTGTGTCCCCCTTATTGTGGGATCCTCATCAATACGGGTGCGGGTAACCCAACTACGCCTGTTAGCATGACTCCGTGTTTTTAGGCAAGTCCCAAATGGTTACGCTGAGGATGCTTGATATTCTCCCCCTTTATAGAGGGGTCAAGGCCGATCCCTTTCTTATCATGCTTGCGCCTTTCCGCATGTTGAGTTCCAACACCCGAAGCTCAAGCTTAGGCACTTCTGATCTTCAATCATGTCCGGATGCAACCTTCAAGGCCGGTGGATGGCCTCCTCTGTCACAGAGGAGGACATTGCGAAGCTCAGGGAGGCCAGATATCTGACCGCCGACGTCAAGCACAGGCTTCCTGCTCCAGGGCAGGTCATCCCCACTCCCGAACCCAACGAGCGTGTTGTATTTGTTTCTCACTTCCTCCGAGGCCTAGGTTTTACCCTAGATCCCTTCGTGAGAGGGCTCATGTTCTATTATGGGCTAGATTTTTACGATCTAGGTCCGGATTCCATCCTTCACATCTCGTTGTTTTATCATCGTGTGTGAAGCCTTCCTCCACATCACCCCACACTTTGCTTATGGCTCAAGACCTTCAATGTGAAGGCGAAGGTGATCGAGGGGTGACACGCGGAGTGCAGAGGCTCTGCAATAAGCAGAAATGCTGATGCCCCATGGCAAGAGGGTTCCTTCCCGGAGGTGTCCGATCTGTGGCAACGGAGGTGGTTCTAACAGCTCCCCGAGGCACAAAGTGGGTGGCTGCCCCCGCCTTCCGCTCGGGCCCTCCGCCTCAACTGGCGTCGTGGGCCAATGTGGGACTGGACTGGGAGACTGCTAATGACGTACCGACATTGCAGAGCCGCATTCGGGAGCTTCTTGAGAGGGATATCAGTCTTATCAGAATAATTCAGGTAATGCTAGTTCAACGGGCCCTGCCGTGCAAACATCGACCTCTCCGAATGTGGGAGTTCAACCCAGAAGGTCCGTGAACTATTCAGCACTTCTTCAGCATGACACTCGAAGGGATGTATAGGTTGTTATTTGGGCAATGAGTAAAGTGTCCGGACACCACCGAGGATGCGGGCCTGAGCTGCAACTGCCCAGATACCCAAGTAAGTAACCCTGTAACCGAACACTTTGTTTATATTTATTAGAACATTATTTGAAAAACTTGTCTGCGGCCAGGATTGGCTCAGCAAGGCGGAGAGGATCATGTGTCCGACCCCACTTCCTGAAGGCTCTCCTAGTCCTGCGATAGCCAGGACGCTTAGGCGCGCGCTAAGTCAAGTGCCCTCGGGGAAAGGGGAAGGGAAGAATAGAGAAGCCGAGATTCACACATTGCACATCCAAACCGAGGGAATTACTATCTCCATGAAGGAGGATAATCGGGGAGGGGAATCCAAGGTTTCCTCCCCCCGCGGGAGGAAAAGGGCTGCCTCCGAAGACTTGGAAACGAAGGTGCCTAAACAAGGGAAGAAAGCTTCACCAGGGGGACCTGCCCCGAAGGGCGTCCTCACCCCACCATACCCGCAAACGGGCCAGCCCTCCACCGAGCTGTAAGTTAATCGTAAATAAAAACTATTGCTTTTTCCTCTGAGAACAATAACCATGATCTATCTTTTGCAGTCCGGCTAGTAGCTCCTCTCAATAGAGTTCGTCTTCAAGTGATCTTCGAGGGAAACCCCACCTGCCTCTCCGCCCCATGGGGCAGGCAACCCTGAGGTGTCATCACGGAGGAGTCCAGATCCGCCGAGGCCGGAAGCTAACACTTCGTCCACCCCAAGCCCGATGTGTTCGGCTCCCATGGAGGGCAGTGAGAAGGGTCCGGGACAGTCCGGCGCCCGGCCGAACATACTGACGGGCCTCCTGGAGCAAGCTGCTCTCTCGGAGGATCACCGTACGTTAATGGGTACGGTGTTGGAGAAGATTTCATCCGCCACAAGTGTGTTGAATGAGGCTTTTACGAGCCTGCTCAAAGGCTTTGAGGTACGCCACGAAACACATAATTTTTTGGTTGTACCGCACGCGATAGGTTTGCTCCGTATAGATAGTAGCCCCTAAGACTCTGGTTTCCAGCCCTAGGCGGCAAACGGAGGATCACACTCCCACGTAATGATCACACTGCATTCGTGCGCAGGTTGCTAAGGGTCCGGCGGTAGACCGGTCCGCTGAATTCCCCGAGCTGAGGCGACAGATTGATGTGGTGGACACCGACATCACACTTGTAAACTAGCGGCTTGACGAGTCATAGAGTATGTGCTCTTTTCTCCTCATTTGTTTAGGAAATATTAAGAGGAGTGTAATGTTAATGTGATATGATTTGGCTGCAGGCGGAGCTACTGCCATTGAGGCCCTGAGGGCAGAACTTGCCCTAGCCAAGGAACAAGCCCAGGCTAGCAATGCGGCTGCCCTAAAGGTGGCCGAAGATTTGAGAGACGAACAGGCTGCTCGTCGCCAAAGCGAAGAAAAATAGCCGAGATGGCTGTGGAGCTGAGGGACGCTGCCGACCAGTATGAGCTTCTCGAAAAGGAGAATTAGGCAAAGTCGGCTGACATGAAGAAGGCCCTGGATGCGGCCAAGGAGACACGCTATGATATTAGAGCTACGCGGGAGGAGCTTCGATAGGCCGGAGACATCGCGGCTATAAGCCCCTATTTGCTGCGGATGAAGTTTGGAGACCCCAAGTACGCTCCTCTGGATCTGCTTTTGAGCGCTGCAGATGCGTATGCAGATGTGGCAAAAAGTGCGGATGATGTGACCAAGTTCTTCAAGGATCAAAAAGATAATGACATAGAAAGGTTGTTCTGGTCGCAATTCAATGCTCCAACGCTCCCACTGCCATTAAGTGAGAGGATGGCTGCTACGGCCGAGCTCCATAGGTTGTCCGGTCTTGCAATGAGGTCTGTAATAGACCATCTATGGCCGAAGGGGCCAAGGCCGGGCAGTTATTTTGGTTTAGTGCAACAATTCCTTGGCTCCGTATCGCGAATCAATGCCATGAAGAGGTCGGCGTGCATAGAGGGTGCGCGGATGGCTCTTTCCTGTGTTAAAACATACTGGGCAGATATGGAGGCTACCAGCATTGCAACCCAGAGTCCGGCAGGAAGCCAGGACCCAGCCGAGCACTATTTTGAGCAGGTCATAGAAGGTGCCCGTATAATAGAGGCACAGTGCCCGTATAATAGAGGCACAGTGCTCGAAGAGTGTCATGTTCGAGTGACAAGTCGTTTAATTGTAAAAACAATTCTGTGTTAATTATAAAGGTTGTGTTTATACTTTCGCCTGAAAGTGTTATAGTGCCTCCTGTGCGGCCGTTTATGTATGTATATAACCTGAAAGTTAGCAGTCGTTGGCTTCAGCCCCCACGCATATAATGCGGGGGTGTCCGAGAAAATGTGCGTAATCATACTTGATCCAACGTCTTGGTCCGTTAAGGAGGTGCTCGCACGTCGAACTAGGCAACCAGACTATATAGCTTTAACACTTTCACTTAGCCATAGAAGTTTGACGGTGGGGCTACTATGTAGCCCCTAGTACCTTCGCGTGTATCCGGATACGGGCACGTATGTACATGACCGGGAAATGGTCCTTCGTTAATGCGGAGGAATCCTACAGATTCCGATGAGTCCTCCAGTGGTTGACCAGTCTCTCGCTGTATCATGACAGTCAGTTTTCGGCTTTCTCTACTGAGGTGCTCATCCGAAATAACCAGGGAACAATCACAGTAGTTCTCCTCTAGCCGCCTTAGCCGATAGAATGGAACGTAAGGCAGGAAACCCAGGAGCCGGGGAAACCCAACATTTGACCAAAGACATGATTCGGAGCTGATGCATATGAGGCCAAACTCGCGACGCCGAACACTCCCGAAGGTATTCGGACTTTATAACATATGCTGGGCTGAGGAATGCCCTCGATTATGAACCCTATATTTCTAGGTACGTGCATTGATCTGTCGTGGTGAAATGCTGGGTGTATTGAATACCCGTCAAGCAACAAGAGACAGTAAAGAAGGTTTACACAGGGGCTTAATCTAAAGAGAAACCTTTGAGCGGGGCCCTGCTGCATGTCTGCGCCTTTGTCTCCATTGTGCCGTATCCTGGAAGGGTGTCGCACGAATAGTGTCTGTAAAAATGAAAACTCATGTAAAAGAGTAAGCGTGCGAAAAGTTGGTTATTCTCAATGGATGTTAGAAATGTGAGATATTGGCATATTAATAAGGTCAAGCCGAATTGTGGGCCTTATTACATGTTTGCAGCCCCTAGTACCATCTATGGGGGTATATGTATAGCACCCAACTCAGGTTTATCTAGGTTGTTACTAACGGTGGAGCGCCGGACTCGTCTAATCGTGTCCATGGTCTTAACGACCGATCATGCATTCTGGTAGGAGAGGCCGCTTAGTGTCCGGCTGCTAGAGCCGCAACATACTCTTCCGCGCGTAAGGAACGCTCTATGTTTCCGCTAACAGTGATTATGCCACGTGGACCGGGCATCTTGAGTTTATGGTAGGCGTAGTGCAGTACTGCATTGAAGCGAGCGAAGGCCTTTCTTCCGAGTAATGCATGATAACCGCTTCGGAAAGGAGCCATGTCGAAGAGTAATTCTTCGCTTCTGAGGTTGTCGGGAGAACCGAATATCACCTCTAATACGAGGGATCCCTTGCAACGGGCCTCAACGCCTAGTATCACTCCTTTAAAGGTGGTGTTACTTTGGCTAATTCTGGATGGGTCTATCCCCATCTCGCGGACGGTGTCCTGATATATCAGATTAAGACTATTGCCGCCATCCATGAGTACTCGAGTGAGATGGTATCCATCGATTATTGGGTCGAGCACCAAGGCAGCCGATCCTCCATGCCGGATACTAGTCGGGTGGTCCCTGTGATCAAAGGTGATTGGGCAGGCCGACCAGGGGTTGAATTTGGGGGCAACGGGCTCTACATCGTATACATCTCTGAGCGCGCGTTTCCTCCTTCTCTTTGGTATGTGAGTCGCATAGATCATGTTTACTGTTTTGACTTATGGTGGGAATTTTTTCTATCACACAGTGTTCGGCTGGCGAGGCTCATACTCATCTTCACTTGGTGTTTCCATTTCCTTATGTTCGGCGTTTAACTTGCCGGCCTGCTTGAAGAGCCAGCATTCTCTATGAGTGTGATTCGCAGGTGTTTTGGGGGTGCCATGAATTTGGCACAATCTATCCAAGACTTTGTTCAGGTCGGACGGTCCCTCTTTGCTGCCTTTAAATGACTTCTTTCTTTGACCGGGTTGAGAGCTCCTGAATCCGGAATTGACCGCCGTGTTGTCCGGACTTTATTCATTGTTTCGATGCTTGTTCTTATTGCGTCGTGGATTCCCGTTGCCATCCCTAATTTTGGATGTGTTTGGGTCACTGGTGCCTCTACGGGGCAACCAGCTGTTCTCGCCCGCACAAAAGCGGGTCATAAGGCTTGTTAAGGCCGCCATTGTCCTTGGCTTTTCTTCGCCGAGGTGTCTGGCCAGCCACTCGTCCCGGATACTATCATTGAAGGCTGCTAGGGCTTCAGCATCTGAACAGTCAACAATTTGATTCTTCTTAGTGAGAAATCTGTTCCAAATCTGGCGGGCTGACTCTCCGAGCTGTTGTATTATGTGACTTAAATCGTATGCGTCCGGAGGTCAGACATAGGTCCCTTGAAAATTGGCTCTGAAAGCGTCCTCAAGTTCCTCCCAACATCCGATTGAATTTTTAGGGGAGGCTTTTCAACCAGTGCCGAGCTGGCCCTTTCAACTTGACGGGAAGGTATTTGATGGCGTGGAGGTCATCCCCACGAGCCATGTGGATATGAAGGATAAAATCCTCAATCCAGACCCCAGGGTTTGTCATTCCGTCGTATGCCTGTATGTTCACGGGTTTGAATCCCTGTGGAAATTCATGATCCAGCACCTCGTAGGTGAACAACAAAGGGTGCACAGCCCCTCTGTATCTGGACATGTCGTGGCATGCTGTCGACTGTTGTTGTGTCCAGTGTTGTTTCCGAACTGGTATTCGATCAGTGTGATCATTTTGGTGACAATAATCCCGCGTCGGAGCATGTCCTCTGGATCCGTAGATGGACCTGGTCGCGCCGGCCTTTTTGTCAAGGAGCTCACGTAAATCGTGTGTGGCGTCAGTGGCTGCTCTATCGCGGCCATGAAGTGGTTGGTCCGGCCGATTGGCCGTATTGTTCTGCGGCGGAATGGGCTCTATGGCCTCATCGTCGAATTCGGGCAGCAACTTGCGTTTTGGGTAGCTCTTTGTGTGGCGATCGTCGCCATATTTTTCTTCAGTGTCTAGCACCTTATTTCATCTGCGGTTGAGCGTATCCTGCGCGGCCTTAAGCCTTTGCTTCTGCTTCTTTAGGCTCCTCGCAGTGGCCATAAGCCTTCTACGGAGGTTATCTTGTTCCAAACGTTTTTCCGGGTTGATGAATGCATCATCGACCGGACTGTCCTCCTCTTCGGAGGCAGGTTGATGAGTTCGGCCCTCGGGATCGCTGTGATCAGGCGTCTGTTCCTGGCTGTGCTCAGCGTGGCCTGGCTCATCCTGCTCCATCGCTGGGTCCATATTGTTGCCTTTGGAGTCAAACGAAGTGTCAATTTTTCTTGCGCTGTTATCGCTATTTTTATTGTGACTAGACTTAGATCGGCGCCTGCGTCGTTGTTTTGGCTTTTGTCCGGGGGGTTTATCCTCCATTGTGTCCTTTTTGTCGTTGTTGTCCTCCTTAGGCATGTCCACCATGTATATGTCATATGATGAGGTGGCAGTCCAGTGCCCCGTGGGCGGTGGTTCCAGATCGTCCCCTGCATCGACGTCCATACCTTCGATGTCATCGGGGTCGAAATCAAGCATGTCTGTTAGGTCATCGATAGTGGCTATGAAGTGGGTGGTGGGTGGGCCGCGATTTTCTTCGTCGTCCGTATCCCACTCGAGCCGGACATAGTTCGGCCAAGATTCTTCTGACAAAGAGAGAGACCTTAAAGAGTTTAGCACGTCGCCGAAGGGCGAGCGCTGAAAGATATCCGCGGCAGTGAACTCCATGATTGGTGCCCAATCTGCTTCGATGGGTATGGATGCGCGCGGTCCGGGACCCGCTGCCGGAAATGAGTCCGAGGGTCCAGCGACACAGATTTCTTTAGAGGTGGAGTCTGTGTCCGGATCCAACACCGATGAGTATGCGGCCTCCGTGGCGGGGTCCATCCACCCATCCTAGGATGACGCGATCTGCCCCGGATTTAGGTCCGAAGCTGCTGCAGGTGCGACATCCTGAATACTGCCCAATAGCAGATCTAAGTCATGCTCATCGTGACCGTTCGGCGCTCCCGCCATAGGCCCGGATCCGTCAAAGATCAGGTCTCCATGGATGCCAGCCGTGTGATTCAAGTTTTCGAATCCGACCTGATGTCCAGGGGCGTAGCCGTCAATCTGCTCCAGATGGCCAAGCGAATTGGCCCGCAGTGTGAAGCCGCCGAACACGAAGATCTGTCCAGGGAGAAAAGTCTCACCCTGGACCGCGTCGTTGTTGAAGATTGAAGGAGCCATCGAGCCTTACACCAACGACACAGAGGAACTCTCAATGAAAGCACCAATGTCGGTGTCAAAAATGGCGGATCTCAGGTAGGGGGTTCCGAACTGTGCGTCTAAGGCTAATGGTAACAGGAGAATAGGGACACGATGTTTTACCCAGGTTCGGGCCCTCTCGATGGAGGTAATACCCTACTTCCTGCTTGATTTATCTTGATGATATGAGTATTACAAGAGTTGATCTACCACGTGATCATAGAGGCTAAACCCTAGGAGCTAGCCTATGATTATGATTGTTCTTGTCCTACGGACTAAACCCTCCGGTTTATATAGACACCAGAGGGGGTTAGGGTTACACAGAGTCGGTTATAGAGAAGGAGATCTAATATCCGAATCGCCAAGCTTGCCTTCCACGCAAAGGAGAGTCCCATCTAGACACGGGACGAAGTATTCAATCTTATATCTTCATAGTCCAACAGTCCGGCCAAAGTGTATATTCCGGCTGTCCGGATACCCCCTAATCCAGGACACCCTCACCTCCTCCCGTCGTGGCGTCGGGGTGATACTTGGGGCTGAAGGTGAGGTCAGCTTGGGGCGCCACCCAGCCTAGGGGAGCCCCCGAGCCCGCCTGAGTGGCGTCTGCGCACCGGTAGAATTTCTTGATGTGGCGGTCGGATGGTGGTGCCTGCGAGCCACCTAGGAGAGCTGCGACAACCAGGGGCGCCGGTTTTGCGTAGAGGGCGAGGAAGAAGACACGCAGCTCCTCCTAGGAGGCCACAGAAGATGCCGGTAGGTTGAGCAACCAGGCACGTGGCGCTCCCACAAGGGCCATTGGGAACCAATTTGCCTTCGCCTTGTCGTTTCCGTCGGCTGCCCAAACTACCTCCTCGTATACTTGAAGAAAGGGGGTCGGATCTGCCGCACCGTCATAGCGCGGTGGCATCTCCGGTCAGAACTTGTGCGGCCATTGCACCTGCCGAAGGGAGAGGGTGAAGCAGCGCAGCCCCGACGCTTCTTTAGGAACGTGCGCCGACCGGGCCGATGGAGGAGCGGCCGCCATAGGAGTAAGTGGTATGATCTAGAGGTTGAGTAAGAAGATTCCGACGCACCCCTACCCGGCACGCGAAATGTCGGATTTCGGGATCCAGCAACCCTTGAGAGGTTCGAACTCTAGGGTGCATGGAGAGATCTCCTTCCTAGCCTGCCTACTCGTAATCCTCCTAGGCCTAGCACATCGAGCTCAGAGAGACACAAAGACACAGAGATTTATACTGGTTCGAGCCACCGTTGTGGTGTAATACCCTAATCTAGTGTGGTGTGGTGGATTGCCTCGAAGGGCTATGGATGAACAGGTATAGTGGATGAACAATCCTCTGGAGCAGAGGTGTTCTTGAGCTGGTGTGGTGCTCTGCTAATGCTGATTTCGGTCCCTTTCCTATGGTGGTGGCTAGTCCTATTTATAGTGGCCTTGGTCCTCTTCCCAAATATGAGCCGGAAGGGATTCCACAATGGCGGGATTCGAAAGGGGACAAGCAGTACAGTCTATCCTCACAAAAGTAGTCTTTGCCTGCGAAAAGCCGATGGTCGTGACGCTGCGGTGGGCTCGTTGATGACCTCCGTCCCGCCGTCCTGGCGGTCTTGGTCTCGTTGCACCGGAATGTCAACCTTTGGCTAATTACTCGGGACTCCATGCATGTGGCTTGCCTCCCTTGCACCGAAGAGGAAACATGCGCTCTGTGCCCGCCTGGCGCCCGTCTGGCCTTGGTCGTCATGGATCACGTCAGCTGAGCCTCATGAGGTATCTTGCATAGAACTCTCCACCCCTCAGGAGCCCTCGTGAGGAGGTTTCTCCCTTAGGGGGTCTTGGCGTCGTCCGCCTCGCGAGGCTTGGCCCCTCGCGAGGGTCTTATGGTGTTGATGTTGATGCCGGGCCATACCAGGCCGTCGATGGAGCCATGTGGTGGGCCGCAGGCAGGCAGGGCTGGATACCCCCATATCCAGGACATCGACAAGTGATCTCTCGCTAGGTGTAGATATCCATGAGACGCCATGGATTACCAGATTGGTGCATGAGGATGATCCAATTGGCCTTCATGCCAGTGGCCGCTCATGAAGGACATGTGGATGAGTAGTGGTAGCATGTCGAGGGGCACCATGACAACCTCGATAGGATCGTCCAGTCGGTGTCTGGGCCACCTGCGAGGATCTGGCATCAGCAAGCAGGGTGTCTTGGAAAGAGCCGGTCGGTTCCAGACGAGTAGACGGTACAAAGACACTGAGCATGCGGCCAGACGGACGGTGCTGAGTAGGTCCATACGATTATAGATCTGCTCCAAGAGAACATCGGGGAGGGAATTCCAATCACGGCTCTGCGTGTAGTCGGTTCTACCATTGGGGTTTTCGGTGCCTGCGAGCCAGCAGGGAAGTGGATTCAGGCGGGCGAGCGAAGAAGCTTCTCCTCGTGTGGTCGAGCAGTGAGCAGGGGGATATGGTACACGTGAGATACCAAGGAAGATGGCACGAGCGGGCGAGCAGTGAGCGGGGGGAAATGGTGTGCGGCGGACGATAGGGAAGAGAGGAGGAAGAAGAAGAGAGGAGGAAGAAGAGTGGAAGACGGGGAAGAAAGTGCATTAAATCTCAATTCTACTAGCACTACTACGAGGATATACCGTCCTTCGGAGTGTAAATAGTTACACCGATGACATGTGGGTCTACCACAAGAGGGCCCATATGTCAGTTAATGGAGGACAGAGGTGCGTCGACGTATTTGCGGAAGCATGCTCTACTGGCAAACATGATGGCTGTACTAGGTAAGGCTGATATAGTACCACCAACATGGTGGTTCAGCTTATTAATTAAGTGTCCCATCTGCTGCAGCGTGTGTTGTCACTTCACTGCGAAGACTAGTTGAATAGTTCTCCTGACCGAGATGGGAAATAATGGATCGTGAAGACTTCCTTTCTACAGTATCCCTATGCCTCTACGCTCACTTCACTCATTTTGCTCCGTACGTAGTCACTTGTTGAAAATCTCTAAAAAGACAAATACTCCGTATTTGGGAACAAAGGGAGGCTTTTACTCTTTATTTGGGAATAGAGGAAGTATCACCATATGGAAGGAACATAGGAAGCTTGAAATATGAACATGTCAATGGGAGGGAGTAAGCCCCATGCATGCATGCATGCATGCAACATGCAACACTCACACGTACAAATGGACACACGCAACACTCACGCACCCATGCGGCACACAACAAACGATCCCAATGCTGGAGAAGGGGTCTACAGGAACGGCCGCACTACCGTGGATGTTGTGCAAAATGATGGTGGTATCCGGCCGGAGGTATGCAAGCCAATCTTTGTTGGCACCGACCCAGACCTATATATAAGACGGTGGGCAGCAGAGAAATTACGGGATGGAAATGGAATAACTAAGTACTACATGATCAAACTCCATGACTGACCTGCTCATCGGACAAAATCCGACTACCTCTCAACATCGGCAACTCTAGTGGAGTCAAGGTGTAACCATGGCTAGGGAGGAGTGGACTGTTCGAAGGATTGTCCCATAGAAGAACCTTCTCCTCGAGGACACATGGAAGACCAACAAGCATGGCCTTTTCCCAAGCCTGTTTAAGCACCGTCTTGAAAAAGTTGGTGCAGGAAGCACCGAGTCTTGCGGCGGTGAGGACGTTGGAGCGGCGTGCGATTTCTCCCAGAGGATCGTTGTCCAAGGTCTCCCAGCCCCGACGAGGAGGAGAACCTCCTGGCGAATCCATGGGAGCATCGACGAACTGCCTTCTCTTCGGGGGGAGGGGAACTGGCGAGGAGGAGATAAGAGCGAAGTAACCACAGGGCCTCGTCCCTTCCAACTGTAGATCGTTCCTTAGCGAAGGGGTGAGGCTATTATTTACTACTAGTACTAGCATTATGGGGCGTTATGGGATTGCATTGTACTGTAAATAATAGTACTAGTAAGAAATTTTTGGCACTAGGTAGTAGTTTTTAGCGTGGATTAATAAATTTTGGGTATGTTTTTGCTATTTTTTGTACGCACAAACTAGTGTCAAAAAAGTCTTCCATTATGTGACGGAGGAGTACGTACTCGTACTATAGCAGTACTAGTACTTCTTTCTCAACTAGTAGTGCGATGTACTGTACTTCTAGTATAGTGCACCATCTTTGAACTCTTGAATCTCAGGGCCAAGGAGCTACAGTTGGAAGTGGAGGGTACTACTATTCTCTAGAACCATCGCTGTACTATCAATGCAGGGAAAGATACACCTATGTAGTGGCCTAGTGGGTACTCTCGGCACTCTATTCAGCCGCTCCTCTCATGTAGCTGGCCTACTCAGCCGCTCCTCTCACGCACACACTAGCAGCCTGTTTATCAACGACGGTTACTACGGGGGCAGAACATTTGAGTTATTTGAGGTTCGCTTCCATTTGTGGAGGTGTAATGGATCTGGTCGAACTTTGTTAGTAGTTCCTTCTTTATGAATGAGATGAGGCAAAGCTTTTGCCTCCGTTTAAAAAAACACGTTAAGAGGAATATCTTTTATACTAGAGCCAATAATGGAGTGAAGTCCATGCATGCAACGCCACAAGCTACAGAGTAGTAGTAGAGCAATTTACGTACAGAGCCGTATTGCATAGCTCCCAATGCCCCGCCAGGCTTTTCCGGCTCCTTGGGCTTAATTGGGAGGCACTAGTTTAAATATGCTACTAGCTGATGAGGAAGCTGCAAGCGAGGTGCGGCTAGGGCGAGCACGCGAGCCACGAGATGCTGGGAAGGAAAACCCGTTCACGTGGCTAGGCTATCCAGTGCACCCAGATTGTGGTGCCACATGTCCGTTTGACTTCAAAACTCAAACTACCCATGTAAAATATTGGCTCGCAGCAAAGTTACTATTTTAAAAAAAGGTCGTCGTGCGTTCGACCGGGATCGAACCTACAAAATGAGGTATACACTCCCGCGACCACTAGTAGTACTTGTTGGAGTACAACGCAACCTAGAATCGCCTTTTGTCGCTAATAATACATTGTTCCTTACAAGAAACCCCTAATAATGCAAGAAACCACTAAAAATGCCAAGAAACTACTACCACTTACATACGTGTCAGACTTAAGATAAGACTACCTTATCAACCATTGTACATGCCCTTACCAACCAGCCCTACTAAGAAACGACTACTCTACAAGGTGCCGTTATAGGCATGTTTCAACCCATGGCCCTATTTGGATACATAGGTTAGAGTTAGTTTGTGTTAGTTTGGACCCAACTAACCCAAAAATATCCAAACAGGGAGGGTTAGTTTGGGTTAGATGCATCTAACCCACCCGAAAAAACTAACCCATCCAAGAGGTGCTTATTTGGATTAGTTCTTCTCGAGACCATTAAAAACACATTTTTCTCTCGCTCTCCCGGCAGCAGCCTCGCCCTATCCTCCCATCCCAACCCCATCGTCTCCCCGCGGCCCGTCCGCCTGCCGGTAAGCAGTCACGGCTCCTTGCACGGCCCGTCCACGCTGTCCTCGGCCAGCGTGGCTCCTTGCGCAGGGATGGCGGATTCGACCGGCGGGCTGTGTGAGAGGCCAATGCGGCTCCTTGCTGGGCGCGTCCCTGTCTGCCTCAGACAATGCAGCTCTCGGCCAATTGATTGGGAAAGATCATTTGTTGTCAATCTAACCCTGCCATCCAAACACCACTTTGGTTAGAGTTAGTTCAGGGTTAGAATCTAACTCTAACCTCTAACTTAGAGTATCCAAACAGGGCCCATGTTGCCCATTAAGTCAATGCCTTCTATTCGACCGGGCTTATGACTTGTGGGACCTACATGTCAGTCTGCACAAAAATCCCCGAGTGACCTCCTACCTCCGGCCCGTCCACCTAGTCATCCTTGGCCATGGGACACAGCTGCCGTCGCCGGCAGAAGGCGAGGTCAAAACCGCCGATGGTGCGGAGCCTATCTTGCGGCAGCCCGGATGCCAGCTCCGTCTGGCGCTCGCGGCCGCTAGCTAGCCAAGATAGCTCCGTCTAGCTGCTTCTATGCAAGGTTTGCTAGCTAGATTGGCACGGCGGCGCGGCGGCTTGCTCGCGCGCGCCACTCTAAGGCCAACCATCTGGCTCGAGCAAAGGCCTGTGTGGCGGCTTGCTCGCTCGTGAGTCATCCTCGGGCCAGCCTGCCAACCCGTGCGGAGGCCAGCATGGCATCCGGCCCGTCCGGCGGAGTGGCGGCCAACTCGCTCATCACCAGCGCCACCGACGAACACGCATCAGTACTGTTTGAAGTAATGTTTAGGAAAAAATAATGATTTGAGGGGGGATAGCAGGATAGAAGGTCAGGTGTGGGTCCCTCGTGTCAATGGTCAAACAAAATGTGCTGGTTTAAGCTGCCTCGTTGTCGGTGTCAAAACCGGCGAATCTCGGGTAGGGGATCCCGAACTCTGCGTCTAGGCGGATGGTAACAGGAGACAAGGGACACGATGTTTTACCCAGGTTCGGGCCCTCTTGATGGAGGTAAAACCCTACGTCCTGCTTGGTTGATATTGATGATGTGGGTATTACAAGAGTAGATCTACCACGAGATCAAGGAGGCTAAACCCTAGAAGCTAGCCTATGGTATGATTGTTGTTCGTCCTACGGACTAAAACCATCCGGTTTATATAGACACCAGAGAGGGCTAGGGTTACAAAGAGTCAGTTACAATGGTAGGAGATCTACATATCCGTATCGCCAAGCTTGCCTTCCACGCCAAGGAAAGTCCCATCCGGACACGGGACGAAGTCTTTAATCTTGTATCTTCATAGTCTTGGAGTCCGGCCGATGATGATAGTTCGGCTATCCGGACACCCCCTAGTCCAGGACTCCCTCAGTAGCCCCTGAACCAGGCTTCAATGACAACGAGTCCGGCGCGCATATTGTCTTCGGCATTGCAAGGCGGGTTCCTTCTCCGAATAATTTATAGAAGATTGTGAACTCCAGGATAGTGTCCGGCTCTACAAAATAAATTCCACATACCACCGTAGAGAGAATAATATTTACACAAGTTCAATCTGCTGACGTATTTTGTGGCGTGACATCACACCACCACCAAGCCTTTACTCGAATTGTTTTTATTATACCACCTTAGAGCGTTTAGCGAACGGTTTCCTTGGCACGTCTTGTTGAAGCAGAGATCGTGTTCCCCTTATTCCGGGATTCCCATCAATACGGACGTGGGTAACCCAACCGCGCCATTGATTTCGGCGCTTGGGAGATAAGTGAGTTTTATCAGGCCGGTGAGGACGCATGGTTTCGTCCGCCCATAAAAGGGGATAGAGATCCACCCTTTTACCTACGCCTTCTTCCTCCTTTGCTTATCCATCTCCGCGAACTCGAGCTCGGGCGCCCAAGTTCGCACATCTCACCTCAACCTTCTCCAACTATGTCCGGAGTGGGAGGCAAGTGGATGGCCTCCTCTGTTACGGAGGGGCACATCGAGAAGCTGCGCAGCGCCGGATATCTGTCCAGTGACATCGCGCACCGGCTCCCCGACGAGGGGGAGCTCATCCCCACCCACAGGCCCCATGAGAGGGTAGTATTCCTTTCCCATTTCCTCCGCGGACTGGGCCTCCCACTCCATCCCTTTGTCCAGGGGCTCATGTTCTACTACGGCCTGGATTTCCATGATCTGGCCCCAAATTTCATCCTCAACATCTCGGCGTTTATCGTCGTGTGTGAGGCCTTCCTCTGCATCCAGCCCCACTTCGGCTTGTGGCTCAAGACCTTCAGTGTCAAGCCGAAGGTTGTGAAGGGCAGTCAAGCGGAGTGCGGAGGCGCCATGGTGGGCAAGATGCCCAACGTTACTTGGCTCGAGGACACCTTCGTGGAAACCATTAAGGGGTGGCAATCGGGGTGGTTCTACATCACCGAGCCACGTGACCTTGAATGGGCAGCGGCCCCCGAATTCAGATCTGGCATCCCCATACGGCTCACCTCCTGGAAAGAGAGTGGCCGGACATGGGGTGATTCGGAGGAGCTGACCGAACTCCAAGCCTGCATCCAAAAGCTAGTGAACTAGAAGCTCAAGCTTGTCAACGTAGTCGAGGTCATGCTCATCCACCGGATTCTCCCGTGCCAACAACGGGACTTCAATATGTGGGAGTTCGATTCGGCGCAGCACCAGACTTTGAGCAGGCTCTTCGACACTACGTACGAAGAGGCCTGGAGGGTCCTGTTTAAGGGCGCCGAGGCTCCCGCATCCGCTACCTAAGATCGCGGATTCAGCTCGCAGCGTCCGGCTAGCGAGGTAAGCGATTTTACCCTTTACAGGACACTTGTTTTCCATAGTTTGACTCTACGCGGGATCTAAACTCCCTCTCCTTTGACAGGATTGGCTGAAGAAGGCCGAGCAGACTAACTGTCTGGCCCCTTTGCCAGAAGACCCAGCGGACGCCCGCTTAACGGGGCTGCTGGTTCTGGCACCCCACATGGTGCCGGAGAAGAAGGCCAAGAAGAAGGCCACGGGCACTCGAAAGAGTTCCCATTTTCAGGTGTCATCGGACTTATCGTCCGGTGACTCCGAGACGGACTCCTCCCACGAAGGTGAGGAGGAGAAGAAAGAGGCCTCTCCCCCAGCGGGGGGAGGGAAGAAAAGGAAGGCCTCCCCAACGAGGGAGGCCGAAGGGTCCAAGAAGGGAAGGACTCTTCCCCCGGACTGCTCTGCCAACGCCGACAACGACGATGAGGATTGGCCTTCAAGGGCCAAGCCCTTGGCGAAATCGTAAGTATCCAGACTCCCGAATAACTTCATGATTTTTCTTTTTGCCACATGGTGTCTTTCTAATGCCGCATACAACCCTACAGTCCGCCCAAGGATGATCTTCCCGCTTCGTCGAGCAGGTCCTTGGGTGCGTCGGATATTGATTCCCTTCCGACCGCCTCCACCACCCGTGATGCGGACGATGCCGAGGTGGGATCCCGGGAAGGGACCCGCCAGGAGGAGGAGGCCCCGGAGGTGCCGCAGGGCAACCTCCCGGACTTTGCACCGGACTCCACACCGGAACCTGTAGTGGCTCCGGAGTCCGGCGGGCGGCCCCTTCGTAAGAAGGGCAAGACCGTGACACCGGCGGCCTCCGTCCAACCGGAGGCGCCGGATAGCTTGCTGGAGGCGCTCAACGGCGCTTCCATCAAAGAGGAACACCGCACCGTCATGAGTGCGGTGATTCCGAAGGTTTAGCTCGCCAAGAGCGGGCTGACCGAAGCCTGCAGCAGCCTTTTAACAAAGCTTTGAGGTAAGAATTTTGATATATGTAAAATAGTACCGCATAGACAGTAGCCCCTCATGCTCGGTTCGGTGTGCGGAAAGAAAATCCGGACTGAGGATCTAAAAAGATATACGCAGGAGTCATAAAAAATATGTCAATATGGGATTGCAGGCTGTGCTGCTGACCTCTGCCGCACTGACTGCGGAGGTCAATACTTTGAAGCAAAGCCTCGAGCGGTCCGAGAATGAGCTCGGCCGTGCCAAGAAGCAGCTCGAGGACAAGGAAGGTGAGTAACACCTTATTAAAATTGTACCTTACAGAAAAGGATTTGGTTGCAAGAAGAATGACAAGGATAACACGGGTATTGCAGGGGCCACGAACGAGGTGGTGACCCTGAAGGAGGCAGTGTCCGCGGCCGAACGTAATGTGGCCGCGGAGCGCACCGAGCGAGAGAAGCAGGAGGCGCGGGTGGCGGAGGTACAGCAAGAGCTCCGGGCTCTCGTGGAAAAACATGAGAGTTTGGAGCGCGACTCGAAGACTCGAGACTCCGAGCTTGCATCGGCTCTTGAGAGTGCCAAAGGCGCTAAGGCCGAAGCCTACAAGGGCCTCCAGGAAATCGAGGCGTTGAAGAAAATAGCAGCGGGTAAGGCATTTTTCATGCAAAGCAAGCATGTGAGTGTGAATTACCTATCACTTACCCGAATTCGGAGCTCTCCAGGAGCGTTCGCAGATCTGCCCCGCAGTGTGTCCGATGCTGCCGCTTTCTATAGGGCCGAGGAGGGGAGCTCGACGGAGAAGGTCTTCTGGTCTCAGTATGCTGAGGCCGGACATCCGGTGCCCCTTAGAGACCAGCTAAAGCAGCTGGTCGAGCTCCACAAGGTGGCCGAACAGGCCCTGAAGGGCCTCATAGTTCGGCTGTGGCCCAAGGAGGCCATGCCTGGGAGCTACTTCGGCCTGGTGCGGCGGCTGGTGGATGTGTGTCCATGGGTTGAAGTCATCAAGCACTCCGCCTGTATTTAAGGTGCCCGTCGGGCCCTTGCCCGCGCAGAGGTGCAATGGGGCAAGATGGATGCTGAGAAGCTTGTGACGGATGCGCCACCGCCGGGCAAGGAGTACCGCACGCCCGAGATGTATTATAAGAGTGTCCTGAAGGGTGCCTGCATTATTGCGGGTGAGTGCTCCAAAGATGTAACATTTGAGTAGACTCGCATTTTGTTATTCTACGCGCTGAAAACTTTGTTCATATGCGCTAAGCAACGCTTGTTAATTTAAAATATTACCTTCTGCGCGGCCGTTTATCAAATCTGAGAGATGGCAAGTCGTCGGCTTCAGCCCCCATGCCACGAGTGCTGGGGTGTTCGGGATAAATTTGAGCACTCTTGTTCCCATTTTTGGGTCCACCTAGGGAGGCGCTCAACACAATGAACGAGGCAACCGGACTTATAATGCTTGAACACACTCACTTAGCCATAGAATTCTATAATTTTAAATTTCGGCGAAGCCCCTAGTGTTCAGAAGCCGAATTTGGGGCGCTATCCACACCTAGGCCGGACAAAGCCGGTTCCTCGCTCTAAGCGGCATAAGTCTTTAGGGACTCGAAAAAAACCTCTCGAACAATGACTGGCTCTCGCCTCATCATGACGGTCAGTTTTAGCTTTCTCCACTGAGGCGCTCGCCCAGCTCAACTGGGGCACAATCGCAGTGGTTCTCCCAGTGCTACCTTAGCCGATACAACGGAACGTAAGGTACCAAAACATGGGAGCCGGGCAAACCCAACTATTGACCCAAGACATGATTCGGAGCCGATGCATATAATGCTATATGTTCGGGGTGCCGCACTTGTGAAAGTGTTCGGACTTATCACACCATGATGCGGGAAACATAAGCCCCTGGTGTATCTAGCCGTACCAAAGTGTACGGATGCAACATGTCATAAATGAACATATGTATAAGAAAGAAATGCAATTATAAGAAAAAAGGTGCTGCATTGTTTATTCAAGAAATACTGCCGTGAATGCAGAATGATACAAATAGTGCGATAAGCAAGGGATGGGACAATTAAACATGTCCCCCTCCAGGGGTAGGCTGCGGAATGGTGTATAAAACAGAATTAATGCTCGTAATGGAGACCACCTGGATATTCGTCGTAGCCTTTCTCCTTCCCTGGCTGTTGCATCGTGAGTTCGGCAGGTCTACTGCCGGACAGGGCCTTTGATGAACGGAGTCCTGTTGGTAAAAAAAAGAAAAAGAGAAAAAAAAAGAACGACACACTTGAGAGCCCCTGGTGTGGTTAAGCCGCATTCTGGGCCTATCGTGGTCGTGCCCCTCCCGCTATGCCCATGGTATCTCCAGAGTGTAATGATGTACGGGAAGGACCAGTCTTGCAATTTTGCAGGGGGTGGGGTTGGGGCCGCATTGCTATGCGTGCTCGGAACGTGCCAGGTGGTCTTGTTGTAGGTTACTCCGGGCGCGTTTAGCCGTGTCCGATCGCTTAACGGCCGGACTCAAGAATTGCCTTAAGAGGCTGCACTCTACTTCTGCCATGAGAGCCGCTGTATGCTCCTCCCTTCGGAGAGAGCGTTCAGTGTTTCTGTTGACCGTGATTACTCCTCGAGGGTCTCGCCTCTTGAGCTTGAGGTATGCGTAGTGCGGCACCGCATTGAACTTTGCAAACGCGGTACGTCCGAGCAGAGCATGATCACCGCTGCGGAACGGGACTATGTCGAAGATTAACTCCTCACTTCGGAAGTTATCCGGGGATACGAAGACCACTTCCAGTGTAACTGAGCCTGTACAATTGGCCTCTACACCTGGTATGATGCCTTTAAAGGTCGTCTTTGTGGGTTTAATCCTTGAGGGGTCTATGCCCATTTTGCGCACCGTATCCTGATAAAGCAGGTTCAGGCTGCTGCCGCCGTCCATCAGGACTCTGGTGAGGTGAAATTCATCGACGATTGGGTCTAAAACAGTTGCGGTGAATCCGCCGTGGCGGATGCTGGTGGGGTGGTCCCTTCGATCAAAAGTGATCGGGCAGGAGGACCATGGGTTAAACTTCGGGGCGACTGGCTCCATCGCGTATACATCCCTGAGTGCACGCTTCCGCTCCCTTTTGGGTATGTGGGTTGCGTATATCATGTTCACCGTCCGCACTTGTGGGGGGAAACCCTTCTGTCCTCTATTGTTCGGCGGTCGGGTCTCTTCCTCGTCATCGCTATGCAGCCCCTTGTCGTTGTTTTTGGCAATTAGTTTGCCTGCCTGCTTGAATACCGAACAGTCCCTATTGGTGTGGTTAGCTGGCCTTTTGGGGGTGCTGTGTATCTGGCACGAGCGATCGAGTATTTGGTCCAAATTGGACGGACCCGGAGTAGTTCTTTTGAATGGCTTTTTCCGCTGACCGGGTTTGGAGCCTCTGAATCCGGCATTGACTGTCGTATCCTCATTGTTGTCGCCGTTAATGCGGCGTTTGTTCTTGTTGCGACGCGACCTGCCATTGCGGTCCTTGATATCCAGACTGCCAGAATTTTTGTTGAGGTTGTTGCTGTGGGTTAGCCAGTTGTCCTCTCCCGCGCAGAAGCGGGTCATGAGTAATGTGAGGGCTGCCATGGATTTCAGCTTTTCCTGTCCCAGGTGCCGGGCAAGCCACTCGTCGCGCATGTTATGTTTGAAGGCTGCGAGGGCCTCTGCATCCGGACAGTCGACGATTTGAGTTTTCTTAGTTAAGAACCGTGTCCAGAATTGTCTGGCCGATTCGTCTGGCTGCTGAATTATATGGCTTAGGTCATCAGCGTCTGGTGGTCGCACATACGTGCCCTGGAAGTTATCAAGGAATGCGGCTTCCAGGTCCTCCCAACACCCAATTGATTCTGCTGGCAAGCTGTTAAGCCAATGCCGAGCTAGTCCTTTAAGCTTGAGTGGGAGGTATTTGATGGCGTGAAGATCATCATCGCGGGCCATGTGGATATGAAGGAGATAGTCTTTGAGCCAAACCGGCGGGGTCTGTTGTGCCATCATAAGATTCAATATTAACGGGTTTAAACCCTTCGGAGATTTGATGATCCATTACTTCATCTATGAAGCATAGTGGGTGTGCGGCGCCTCTGTATTGGGCTATATCACGACGAAGCTCAAAAGAGCTTTGTCTATTGTGTTCGGTCCGGCCGGACTTGCTATGTCCGGCGTGACGGTTGTCGTCGTGAATCATGGGGCACCCACGCGATCCGTAGATCGATCTTGATTGTCTTGCCTTAGCCTCCAATATATCTCTTAAGTCCAGAGCGTTCCCCTGTGGCCTTGTGCTTTTCGAGCGATGTCGGGGTACGATTCTAGTGGAGGGCCTAGAGGCCTCTCTGTCGCGGCCACGGGGTGGTTGGTCAGCCGTATTGTGCGCTGGTGATGCAGGTTCATATGCCTCCTCCTCTAATCGGGGGAGCAGCTTACGTTTGGGGGAGCTTTTGGAGGGGCGTTCGAGCTCATGCTCTTCGGTCGCAAGTACTTCAGTCCATTTGTCGGCTAGCAGGTCTTGATCAGCTCTAAGAAGTTGCTGCTTTTTCTTGAGGCTGTTTGCCGTGGCCATAAGCCTGCGTTTAAAACGCTCTTGTTCGACAGGATCCTCAGGCACGACAAATTCGTCGTCGTCGAGGCTTGCCTCGTCTCCGGAGGGAGGCATGTAATTATCATCCTCTACCTCTTCGTCTACCGCTCTCTCATGAGGGCTGGCTTCTCCGTCCTCCTGTGCTGAATCTTGCTGGAGGGGGTTGTCTTCGGCACTGTCTCGGGTATTATTATCTCCGGTTCCAGAATCTCCATTCTTGCTGTGGCGGGATTTAGAGCGGCGCCGCTGACGCCGGCGCTTGGGCTGTTTCTTGGAGGGGTCATCCTCCGCTGTTCCTTCGCCATTCCCATCCTTTGGGATATCCACCATGTATATGTCATATGTTGAGGTGGCTTTCCAGTGCCCAGTAGGCACAGGTTCTTGGTCATCTCCGGCATCGTCGTCCATACCATCGATGTCTTTGGAGTCGAAGTCTAGCATGTCGGTTAGATCGTCGATAGTGGCTACTAAGTGGGTGGTGGGTGGGCCTTGAATTTCTTCGTCGTCCGCATCCCAACCGTCCTGACCGCAGTCCGGCCAGGGCTCTCCTGATAACGAGAGGTATTTTAGCGAACTCAAGATGTCGCCGAAAGGTGCGTGTTGAAAGATGTCCGCAGCGGTGAACTCCATGATCGATGCCGAATCGGATTCGATTGGAGGGGTCGCGGGAGGTTCGGAGTCCGGCGAGGAGTCCGGCACCTCGGAGTCACAAGCTTCACAAGGGACAAGGCCAGTATTCAGCTCCATCGCCATAGAGGTTGCAGCCCCCGAGGCGGTGTCTTGCCACCCGTCCTCGATCTGCGCAGCCGGCTCCGAATCGAGGGTCGGAGCGGGCTCGTGTGCGGCCTCCAGGGCACTGTCCGGCTGCAGAGCTAAATCATGCTCATCGTGACAGTGCGGCGCGCTCGACTGTGGCTCGAATCCATCGAAGATCAAGTCTCCGCGGATCTGCTCCAGATGGCCAAGCGAATTGGCCCGCAGTGCAAAGCCGCCGAATACAAAGATCTGTCCGGGGAGAAAAGTCTCACCCTGGACTGCATCGTTGTTGATGATCGAAGAAGCCATCGAGCCTATCGGTGACGACACAGAGGAACTCTCAATGAAAGCACCAATGTCGGTGTCAAAACCGGCGGATCTCGGGTAGGGGGTCCCGAACTGTGCGTCTAGGCGGATGGTAACAGGAGACAAGGGACAGGATGTTTTACCCAGGTTCGGGCCCTCTTGATGGAGGTAAAACCCTACCTCCTGCTTGATTGATATTGATGATGTGGGTATTACAAGAGTAGATCTACTACGAGATCAAGGAGGCTAAACCCTAGAAGCTAGCCTATGGTATGATTGTTGTTCGTCCTACGGACTAAAACCATCCGGTTTATATAGACACCGGAGAGGGCTAGGGTTACACAGAGTCGGTTACAATGGTAGGAGATCTACATATCCGTATCGCCAAGCTTGCCTTCCACGCCAAGGAAAGTCCCATCCAGACACGGGACGAAGTCTTCAATCTTGTATCTTCATAGTCTTGGAGTCCGGCCGATGATGATAGTTTGGCTATCCGGACACCCCCTAGTCCAGGACTCCCTCACTCGTCATCACAGACGTGTGGGCCAACCTTGTCATAAATGGGTTTAGACGAACCTAATTGGTACTAGGTAGTAGTTTTTGGCGTGGATTAAGAAATTTTGGGTATGTTTTTGCTATTTTTTGTACAATAGATTCTTCCTAGGGCTGGTTGAAAGTGGTAGTTTTTTGTTAAATACTCTACATATTGTAAGTAGGAGTGAAAGTTAAGATTTGGAAGCCAATAAGCAAGGCTAGTTATATAGTGCATATGTGTACATCATTGAAAGTAAATATCAACCATGAGTGACTAATATCTTGATGGAAAACTCGAAATTATGGAAATACTAGGAGTTTTTTTGCATGGTTAGAAATACTAGCAATGTTCATGTGCGTTGCAACGGATCATAATTAGAATAATACTTATTCACAAACTTGATACAAAACACTCTATTTTTGATATACATATATCACTAGAGATATATTATGTTTCAATTAGAATATATTCCTTGGGCTGTTTTGGTGAGGTCAGGGAGGGATGTGATTGTTTTTAAGATACTAATTATGGGTTTTTCTGCAAATTGGTAGACAAGTGGGATGTTGGTGAGAAAAGGCAACAACTTACCTCACAGTCGTTAGATGTAGATTTAATGGTCAGAAACGACGGATGGCAGACACACCATCATCACCAACTTAGTCTTCTGTAGGAGTACTAGCAAGATCCGTGCATTGCACGGAACATCAAGATGCATTTTTTTATAAAACACTTGTTGTGATTGACCCATGCGGGAGTAATCCCATGTGTAAAAACTAATGATATCTCGAGAAATAGGAGATAAGGTGAAGAGGAGTGGGGTGTGGTGCTGATTGGTGGTCGGACTAAGTGAATGCATGGGGATTGACGACGCTGGCAGCGGCCACGAGGCCAGTTTGTTCCAAAGGCTTCCTTTCTTAATTGCTCAACAATGAGGTTGTTGGAGATAAGGATGAATGAGGGAAGGCCTTGTCTGCAAATGTGCAGAGGGGTGTGGGTATATTTTAGTTTAATTTCCATCCATTAGATATAGATCAGACGGTCTATATTGCAAGATGGCACACGTACCATCATCACCAACTCGGTTTTTTATAAGAGAAGAAATATAAGTATGGAGATACAAACGTATTATCGATACTTGTTTCCATAAACTAGAATCTACATTCTATTCAACGCCTCAGCATGTGGGCCTTAGCACAATGACTTCTCCACTGTGTAAAACTAAGGTTTTCCCGTCGCCGATAAGGAGGGGGTGACGGTGGCGCGCTTTTTGGCTTGCTCTAGTTCTAGTAGTCATACTAGGTGGTCTAAGCATGTGTAGATTTATTCTTTTTCACATCTTGTGTTCGCTGTACTGCCACGACTGTTGATGAATAGACGATAAGTTATTCACGGGGAAACCCTTGTTAAGCATGTTTGCGAGAGAGAGACAGTGTGCATGTGTGATATGTCTAGAGACTGAGGCAATGATAACAGATTCTTTGTGTCTATGTGTGTGGAGTATAGAGAGAGACATGTACATGGGGCTTTGTGTTGTGTAATGTGAGCACACATATACATAATTAGAGAATGAGTGTGTGAGATACACATGCAGACATGGGGAGAGATGAGGATCCAGATAAATGGGTGTTTGTGCGTGTCTATGTGTGTTTGTGCGCGCCTTTGTGTGTGAGAGGGAGTGTGTGTATCTGGAGTAGAGAGACCACTAATGATGTAAACCTAGTATAAGGGAAGGGGGAATGGTGTGACATGTGTAGTAGCGGGATAGCATGGGTGCGGGCGGGGGGAGCAGACTATTTGGAAGAGACATCGAGTGTGTGTGGGAGAGGGGTGTGAGAGCGAGCGAGCGAGCGAGCGAGAGAGAGAGAGAGAGAGAGAGAGAGAGAGAGAGAGAGAGAGAGATCTAGCAACGGAGAGAGAGAGATGAAGAGAGGGGGCGAGAGAGGGGTCGTTTGTGTCCATAAATGGCGTATAGATAGGGAGACAATGTTGATGTTGTTCAAAATTGGCCTATCTACGGAGACGCGAAGGAAGCAAGTCGTCGTGTGTGTGATAGGGACTTCATGAGAGATCTAGAATAGATGGTGTAGAGAACAATGTGCGAGATCGAGAATGATGATACATTAGGGAGCTATGGAAAGAGTCGCGACATATATGTATACAGGGAAGGAGCTGGGGCGGGTCCGCATGTGGGAGAGATAAAAAGAGGAGAGTGGTGCACAAGGAGACAAAGTGTGCTTGTTTGTAGTGGGGTTGGTGTGTGAGGTGAGTGTGCGAGAACCACATAACTAGGGAGATAGACGTTTGGGGGGGGGCGTTTTGTGTGTATGGGAAAGATACACTCTACATAGTGTGTTAGCTTAGGAAAGAGAGATGTCGGGAGACCTACAAAGTGGGGGAAGAGATGTGTGCATGCCAGAGAGACAAACTGATAGAGACCTATATTGGGGGTCCGGACTTTAGAATAGAGAGGGGTGTTAATGTGCTCATGTGTTGGTGTTTGGGGGAGAGAACGACATCTCTCTG
>NC_041387.1:470390461-470466142 GCF_002162155.2 Triticum dicoccoides | reverse complement strand
GGGGGGGGGTTGGCTTCAGATAAAGAGTGAGGTGTCTATATTTGAGGGACTTTAGTGTAACTGAGATATACATGGTCAATAGTGTGTGCACTCATGGTTGATCAATTTGTTTCACAGTTTGGACTATGAGATAACGATACTTTTGAACATACATGATATACATTGATGTACCAGAATTACAAAACTAAGATTGGAATTTTGGAATCCGACTCCATCATTAGCTTTTGTAATTCATTTGAACGGAGGTACATTTTTTAAGCCGGGATATCGTGATTTCAAATTCATATATCAAACCTAGATATATACACATACGGGCATGTTCAAACTTTATAATCATCCACTTTATTCATGCACATACACATTTTTGCTTTTGTCATCATATTTAGGATAAACACATTTGGAATTTCATTTGAATTGGACCATATGATAGTATTTGCTTGTACTAGCTCAATGATCCATATTTTAATTCAATGGACAATCTAAGTTTCGAATTGGAGACATTGATTTTCAAAACTTGCACTTTTTTGCGTGCAAAACAAACAAATTCTTGGCCATAGTATCATAGTCGGCCGTACAAGAGCAGAATATAATTTCAGGCTCGAAAAGCTTTCAAACATCCCGCTCACATCGAAATATCTCGTGCCCGAAAGTTTAGCCTTGTGATATTCCTGTTTTACCCCTGCCACATGAACGGAAAAAGGCTGCTTCGGTAACTCCATTGTTTTCCCCTCTTTGCCCCCAACATTATTCCCCAAAGCCCCTCCCCTTCCCCTCCACGGCCCCCCAACCACGGCAAGCCGCCGAATCTAGTCCTCCGCCGCAGCGGTGGACCTCACAGCCCGCTGGATCTACCTTCCGCACCTTGGAACCCCCAACTTCCAACTCACCACTTCACCGGAGCCGCTTCAACGACTGGCTTGTCCACCACTCCAGATCTCCTTGACCGCCATCATGGTCCACCGCATCGGATCTGCTTAACCGGCACCCTCGTCCACCATAGTGTAGGCCCTTCACTGACTACCTCGTCCGCCCCATTGCTGGACCTTCATACAAGCCCTCGTCCGCCGCAACAGATCCGCCTCACCAAAATCATTGTACAACGCGCCTGCCAAAGCCTTCGTCCACTGCACCGGACCCGCTCCACGGACGCCATATTCAACTCCACCGGTCCTGCTTTACCGACTCTGCAGCCTCATTAGGTTATTTTGATTTGTACTCCTTCGGTTGTTCTCTTTATCGTGCAACTATTCACTTACCACAGATGACCTTTCTTGTATGTCGACAGGCGCCGCAACTGTAGCACCGAAGCTGCTTCGGCGACAGTGACAGCCGACCCAAACTCAACCGTAACACGAGCACCATCGACAATCCTTAGCTATCAAGTATGACAACGATACCCATACGCTGCCGAGAATCATGTACTATTATCCAACGGCCGGTGCCTACGTTCACTTTCTTAGCATAAGCACCGCACCTTTGAATTTCTTCAGGGCATCCTTCAATTTTTCATGAGACGCGTTATTCTGCTTGCACCTGTAGGGCCGTAGTTCTGGCAGTGAACATGTTACATGTGTTAAATTACATACCAGGGAACATATAGTTAATATGCTTTAGTTTCGTCCTAAGTATTACTGTACTTCCTAGATATCACTGCCTACTATTTTACTTCTTGCATGCTATATTTATGATAATGCTGTTGTTCTGATGCCACCTGTTGGTTCCATTAGACTGCATAATGTTCTCTATGCTTAATTACACATGAGCAAACTAGCATGTGGTTCTGCTGCTTTTTGTTTGCTTTACCCTACATTTTCTGATGCTAGCTATTATATCACTGCTCCGAGCCTCTGTTCATTACTTGTTTCTGTGTTCTTGATCTTCCCAAGTTGCATGACAAATTTGATGCTTTTATTAATTATGGAGCTGCCAACCCCATCAAGCAAAATATTTGTTCTTTTGGGGCTGGCACCCCGAGCAAGCATAAAAATAGAGGGAAGCAGATATATTGACGTGTATGCACACACCCATCTTTCATTAGTTTAGATGAACCATTGATGATCAATTCAGACCAGTGCATGTGATTAAAATTAATTTTACCTAAATAGAGGATGCTACAACAACTAGATTTGCAACCACGGGATGCTGATGATATCTTCAAAGAACATTGCAACAGAAGCGATGCTTCACAGGAACATATGCTAAGTTAGTGTGTTTTAGTACATGTGAAATGTTATGCGAGTGGGCTACTTTCTTGGCTTGTGCCCTCAACCTGTAATCCTACAGAATTACAACTAGTTCAGTTGTCTACTTTGATGTATTGCTTGATTCAAATGCTTGTTTGTTACTTGTTACGCTATACCTGAGTTGGCCAATATGTCAGCAGTGCCTGCTGTACTATCGTAAAGAAATGCTTGCCTAGTTCATTTGAGTCCTTCACTTTTCCTCTCAACTTCATCACAAGACTGTCTTCGTAGTTTATATGAGGCCACACTGTTAAGTGCTTTCTCAGATTATTTCAACTGCTTAGATGCCTTGGTAACTTAAATATAGCAGTGGTACACTCCCTTTCAACTAGGGATGTCAACTGGGTCCCATTTAATCCCTATTAAAGTCCACTAGTGGTTTGATAGTTCAAAAGAGTTTTTGTTTTTTTTAGGAAAATGAACTAGGGAGCTAGCAAAAACTAACTAGATGGGACTGGTGGATGTTGTTTATTTGCCACTTACATCCCTAGTTTCATCTTACCATTTTAATTTCTTTTCGGCTGATGCTGCTTCGAACCATTTAAATATAGCTTGCCATGCTCGACAATAATTCGTATGTCATTTACCATGTAAGCTTACTGCCTGGATCATGCGATAACTATCTCTTACTTATGTCCAGCGGAAACCTTTTAGGAGGTCGTTCACACTAGGACACAATGTACAACCCCAGAATCTATTTGTGGAAGCAGTGCGCCATCCATGTTACCAGATGGTAGCAGTTCAGAGGCAACACCGCCGGAGAGCAGTCTGAGCACATATATTATAGTGCTTGAGGCTCTACTAGATATAGAAAGAGATGGTGTGGCTACCATGAATGAGGTAATCTTTATCTTGAGGCTGGAAATTATGGAATTAGCGGCACACATTATGTAAGCAACCCAAGAATTGGAGGAAGTAAGAATGTTGCATTTGAAGACAGAGGAGGTCCTGCTGTTTCTGATATCTGAAGCCCAGGGTAATCCCGGTTCTTCTTTAGATGCTAGTTGAAATTGTCATTAGATTATTGTACTTGCATGTTGTGTCATGTCTTTGAATGGATTATGTTGTAAGAACCCCTATGTTGTCCATGTGTTGTAATGATCCAAAAATTTTAGGCGAGGTAACCCTCATTACTTGTATGATTGACATAAGGTGAACTGTTTTTCATGTGACATATTGTATTGGATAAAATAACTGTTTGACTCAAAGTGTATCCAACCTACTGAATTCGAAGATCACGACGTTTCTAAGTCATAATCATATATAAAGGTGGAATAAGTCTTTGTTGTGGTTTTGAAGAAATAAATAACAAAATGTAGAATTATATGTGGATATTCGTAATCGAATGCAAATTGGATTTGAATTTAGTTTGCCAGGGCCCCGGGCAAACGTGAATGCTAATTATCCCAAGTTTTGAACAAAGCGGCTAAATACCCACTATAATTTGTGGGTTGCGCGAAGCAAGTGTTTGCAAGATGGAAATTATTGTCTACCCCTGACACTTGACATCCTTATCGCCCGGATTTACAGTGCTGTCGATAGGGGTAGACTAGTAACTTCAATCAGACGTGACACGACAGCCTCTGAGCCCATTCAGACATGGTGGGCGCCAAACGTGGGCGGCAAAACACAGTTGATTCAAGCTCGTCTGAATGACATGTGTCTCTCCCTCCATTTCCCCATTCATACACGGTGGGCGGCAAAACAAACTCTCCTCGTCCGAAATCGATGTAGGCTAATATTTTAAATAGGGGCAGATGTGTAACTTCCCTCAGACATGACACAACCGCACTACCTGTCAGCCCCGTTCATACACCGTGGGCGCCAATCGTGGGCAGCAAAACACCCTCTCCTCGCCCGAAATAGTTACCGACAAATATTTGGAAGATGCGAGATTACCGTCCTATCCCCAACCAACATGGTGTCCAAAATTTTAAATGGGGGATAAGTTCGTAACTTTCCCACATTTCAGAGAAGCGCGTCCCAAATTTTGAGATACCCATCCCCTCCATTTACCCATTCATACACCATCGGTGCCACGACAACCTCCCCACTACTGCCAGCCTCCTCCGTCCGCCACCCCATCATCCATCTTGCCGGAGCCGCTACCCCTACCCCGTCGTCCACTATAAGAGATGGACGTCTCTCATCCACGGTGCTGGACCATGATCCTTTCATCGCGTCCTCTCACTTAATTGGCGCTGTCATCCACCTTGCCGTTGCCGCTCCTACGACCGCCTCGTCCACGGCAACAGGATTTATCCCCCGATCCGGCCGTCTGCCATCTAAAGTCTTCTTCCCCGCCGCTGATAGCCATCGCACTCGCAGCATCCTCAACATATTAAGAGAGGCCTACACGGTGTCGCAAGAGAGGTGGTACTCTTCCATATGTGCTTAAGTTATTAATCTCACCGGAAAATAGATCGTAATCTTTTTACTATACTTTTCTTGTCCGTACCAAATCGTAGTGGCTAGTTGAAAGCAAACATTGGTTGCGAAGTAGCTTTGTCTAGTTTGCACCTTCAGATCCGCCATGGCACAGGCAGTATACTGGTAAAGCTTATGGTTTCCCCCCTTTATATTCACTACCATCATCGTAGGTGCTTCGTGTCATGCTAGCACTACTCCTCAAGACCTCAACCGAAAGCTTACGTGTTGAAATATAAATCTGATATGATGCTCATATCACCAAAACAGAGAACGTTTAATTGGTGACCTAATGTTCCTATATTCGTTTCGAAAAGCATGTGTGCCACCCACTGGTCCAGCTAGTTCCACTTTCCTGATTTTACTCTTGATGCTTAGGGTTTTCCCCTTTTATCTACTCTACTATGATCTGCGTAGGTGCTTTCTGTCGTACTAGCATTACTCCACCCTTCAAGCTAAAAAACACAACACTCAAAATTCGAAAGCTTACATGTTCAAATATGATTGTGATATGATACTGATATTAGTTAACAGACACATTTAATTGGTTAAATAAAGGTCCCACTTGAGTTTCCAAATGCATGTCGCGACATATAGAGAGACAACAGAATTGCATTTCTTTGTCACTTGTTGACTGTAATTTCTTGTCCATAGCAAATCTTAGTTCTTATTTCAAAGCAAACATCGGTTTCTAACTACCCTTTGCAGGGTTTGCAGCTTAAGATCTGCCATCCCACTGCCACAGTCAACACTATACTCATCATGCCTATGGTTTCCCCATTTTATGATGACCACGATTAGCTTACGTGGTTCGTGTCGTAATAGCACTGCTCCACCCATCGAGCTAAACAAGCTTAGTTATACAAATTCATATATGATATTATGCTGATATTAGTAAAACTGAGAGATCTTTAATTGGTCAGCTAAATGTTCCTACTTTAGTTTCGAAATGGATGTGAGCCACATATGGAGAGAACGGAAAGAATAGTATTTCTTTGTGCGCTCTGGTTCATCATGGGTGGCCAACCGACATTGTATTGAAAGACTTGTAATATCTTCAATCTGCTTGCTCTTCTGCTCTTCTTTAAGATGATCATCTTCTCTTGCGGTCGACTGGTCAGGCCGAGTTGTTCTCCCTTAGTATATTTTGAATCTGTCAGGTCAGGTCGACTTGTTCTTCTTTACTATATGTTGAAGTTGTTGAAGTATTCATGTCATGTTTACAATAGTTTATATGATTTTGGTATGATTTGATTAGAACTAACCGGACTGACGATGTTTTCAGTAGAACTACCGTGGTGTTATTTTTGTGCAGAAAAAAAAGTTCTCGGAATGTGCTGAAAATCAACAAAGATTTTTTTGGGAAAATATAAAAAATATTGGAACAAAAAGCTATTGGAGGGGAGTCTCGTGGGTTCCATGAGGGTGGGGGGGCGTCCGTGTGCCTCGTGGACTCCCCATGGGGCCGCTTGACTTGTCCTCGACGCCAACCTCTTCTATAAATACCCAAACATCTAGAAAATAACCTAGATCATAAGTTCCGCCTCCGCAAGCCTCTGTAGCCACGAGAAATCAATCTAGGCCCTCTCTGGCACCTTGCCAGAGGGGGCCATCATGACCAAAGGCCATGGGGGAGTATCTCGGAGGGCCCATCATCGCCATGAAGGCCAAGGACCAGAGGGGGAACCTCACCCCATCCAGGGGAAGGCCATGGAGGAGGAAGCACAAGGGGGAGAACCTCTCCTCCTCTTTCTCGGTGGCTCCAGAGTGCCATCGGGAGGGGAATCATCACCGCGGTGATCGTCTTCATCAACATCACCATCATCATCACCATCCTCATCTCTTTTACGCAGTCCACTCTTCCGCACCCCGCTGTAATCCCTACTTAAACATGGTGCTTTATGCCACATGTTATGATCCAATGATGTGTTGCCATCCTATGATGTTTTGAGTACATATCCTTTGTCTTTGGGTTGATTGATGATCTAGATTGGTATGAGTTGTATGTTTTATTTTGGTGCTGTCCTATTGTGCCCTTCGTGTCACGCAAGCGTGAGGGATTCCCGCTGTAGGGTGTCGCAATATGTCCATGGTTTACTTATTGTCTATGTTGCTTGAGTGACAGAAGCATAAACACGGATAAGTGGTTCACGGCGTATGGGAATAAAGGGGACTTGATATGTTAATGCTATAGTTGGGTTTTACCTTAACCATCTTTAGTAGTTGAGGATGCTTGCTAGAGTTCCAATCATAAGTGCATATGATCCAAGAAGATAAAGTATGTTAGCTTATGCCTCTCCCTCATATGAAATTGCAATGACGACCACCGGTCTTGTTAACAATTGCCTAGGATTATTACGCACACCGACCCATCATTATTCCACACTCGCTATTTATAATATTTAGTAATATATTCTAACATTATGATAATAGCACATACTTTTATATTTTAGTTCTCCAATATCATACAAAGTTGTCCTCTTCATACCCACAACGTAGTTTTATTTCTTGTTTCTAGTTGGAAGCAAATGTTCGGTGTACGTAGAGTCGTATAAGTGGAAGATAGAACTTGAGAGAATATTGATCTTGCCTTTAGCTCCTTGTGTGTTCGACACTCCATACTTATCACTTCCACCTTTGGGAATTGCTACGATGATTCCCTGCACTTGGGGATTATCAAGCTCTTTTCTGGCGCCGTTGCCGGGGAGCAATAGCGTGGGGTTGATATTCTCGTGTGTGCTTGTTTGCTTTCTTCACTAGGTAGTTTTTCCCTTTTAGCTTTGCCTAGTTGTGGGTGAAACATACAAAAAATCTAAAAAATGAAAATACAAAAATATGCACTTGCCTCATATGCCTAAAAAGTTTTTCAAAAAGAGAAGTGATTGGAAAGTTATGCATTGGAGAAGTGAGGGTCGACCTTGAGCACTTGTGTTCATGCTCATGGAAACAATGTAGAATTTTTCATGTAAGTTTCTCTGTAAATAATTTTCCCCTTGTATATATCCATTGTATTATAAAAATAATGTTCCAAGCTTTGGTTTTAGGATGATTAGATTGCTTGTTTACTATGTGCAGTACAAAAATAGAAACTTTTGCTGTAGCGCATGAATTTACATTTTTTACTGGAAAGTCAAATTGCTCTAAAACCTTTTGCACATTAGTTCCGTACAAATGTTTTAAATTTTCATATTTTATTTAGAATTTTTGGAGTTACAGAAGTTTACTAAATTTCTAGATTACTACAGACTGTCCTGTTTTTGACAGATTATGTTTTCTATGTGTTGTTCGCTTATTTTGATGAATCCATGGATAGTATCGGGGGGTATGAACCATGGTGAAGTTGGAATACAGTAGATAAAGTGCTAATATTAAATTGGAATGAGTTTACAACAGTACCTAAAGGTAGTGATTTGCTTTACTAGACTAACGGATCTCACAAAGTTTTTGTGGATGAAGTGTTCGAAGAACGAGGAGTTACCGATGTGAGAAGAATAAAGAGAGGCAAGAGTTCAAGCTTGGGGATGCCCAAGGCACCCGAAGTAAATATTTCAAGGATACTCAAGCATCTAAGCTTCTGGATGCCCCGGTTGGCATCCCATCTTTCTTTTTCAATAATTATCGGTATACCTCAGTTTTTGTTTTGTTCACATGATTTATGTCCTTTGTGTTTTTCTTTTTCTTTAAGAACCATGCTAGTATGATATATCTCTTCCTTGATTTATAGAATGCTTCATGTGCTTCACTTATATCTTTTGAGTATGACCTTATAGAATGCTCTTTGTGCTTCACTTAAATCTTTTGAGTATGGTTTATAGAATGCTTCGTGTGCTTCACTTATATATTTTGAGCTTGGATATTGGTTAGTCTATATTAATTGTAGAATGCCCCATGAACTTCACTTATATCTAAATAATACTATCATATAAAGTCGGTTTGGAAGAGTGTCAACTTTAGGAATTAGTGATCCTACTATTTAGGAGGGTGTCAAATCTTAGTGTGATATTTATGAAAGTGGATTTGGAAGAGTGTCAACTTTAGTTAGTAATGATTCCACTATTTCGGAAGAGGTTCCAATTGATTATGAGAACGAAGTTGCTATCTATGATGATTATTGTGATCAAATGTATGCTATAAGGGAATATGTTAACCATGAAACTTTGCATAATGCTTTTAATTTTCAATTGGACTATGCCTCACACGATAGTTATTTTGTTCAGTTTGCTCCCACTATTCCGAATGAGAAGAATTTTTGCTTATGTGGAGAGTAGAAAATTTTTCTATGCTTATAGATCATGAAAATAATGCTTTATGTGATGGTTATATTGTTGAACTCATTCATGATGCTACTGAAAATTATTATTGGGGGAGGAATATATGCTTGTAGGAGTTGCAATAATATCAAGTTTCCTCTCTATGTGCTTAAAGTTTCGAAGTTATACTTGATTTGCCTTCCTATGCTAGTTGATTATTGTTCCCTTAAATTGTGTGCTCACAAAATACCTAGGCATAGGAAGTGGCTTAGGTTTAAATTTTCTAGTCATATTCTTCATGATGCTCTCTTTATGTTTCAATTCTTATCTTTTATGTGAGCATCATTGAAATCATCATGCCTGGCTAAAAGGCATTCAAGAAAAAACGCTTGTTGGGAGACAACCTAATATTTACCTTTACTGTTTTTGTGTGTCCACATGATTAAGCTACTGTAGTAATCATGTTTTATAGCTTTTGTTTCAATAAAGTGCCAAGTAAGACCTTTGGGAAGACTTGGGTGAAAGTTAATGTGATCTTGCTGTAAAAAACAGAAACTTTGCACTGACGCGATTAGCTGTAATATTTTATGGAAGAGTGCTTTTAAGTTGATTATTTTTGCAGAAGATTAATAGCCAAATTCCTGACGTCCCCCAATTTATTTCAGAATTTTTGGAGTAGCAGAAGTATGGTTTTGTTCAGATCATTACAGACTGTTCTGTTTCTGGCAGATTCTATTTTTTATGCATAGTTTGCTTGTTTTCTAGTTTCTATGGCTTATATTGCTCAATATAATTTGTATAAATGATATGGTACAGAGGCATTGTGTGAGAACAATTATGAATCTTGTCTTTTACAGTACCAAAGTGAATGATTTACTCTTTATCATACTAACCCATCTCACGAAGTTCGGTTAAATTTTGTGTGATTGAAGTTCTCAAGTTTTGAGTGAGATATCAATATGAGGAGAATAAGGAGTGGAAAGACTCTAAGCTTGGGGATGCCCAAGGCGCCCCAAGGTAATATTCAAGGAAGAGTCAAGCGCCTAAGCTTGGGGATGCCTCGGAAGGCATCCCCTCTTTCGTCTTCAAAACCATCGGTATACCTTACCCGGAGCTATATTTTTATTCGTCACATGATATGTGTTTTTCTTGGAGCGTATTTTCATTTTACTTGCTGTTTGAATAAAATCATTGGATCTGAAATCTTGAATGAAAAAGAATCCTCCCATGGCTAGTTAATTATTTGACTACTCAGTGTCTTCACTTTTATCTTTTTGGAGTAGTTTGCCATTAACTCACGTGCTTCATGTATATCCTATGAGTAAATGGTTGATGAATTGAATATCGTAAATCTAAATTTATACATGTTTCATATGCTTATAACATGGGGAGTAATGATTTCACACATAATAAGTATAGGTAGTAAACTTATTAAAAGTCAGCAAACACAGCATTGGTCACTTGAACAATTCGTGAAAGAATATTAAAGGAAGAGAGATTTCACATATAAATATACTATCTTGGACATCTTTTGTAATTGTGAGCACTCATTAAAATATGACATGCTAAAAGGTTGATGTTGGACAAGGACGACAACTTAATGGGTTATGTTTTCCTATATCCGAAACGTTATATTGTCTTGGATCATCCAACATGTTGAGCTTGCCTTTCCCTCTCATGCTAGCCAAATTATTTGCACCAAGTCGAGATACTAATTGTGCTTCCAAACATCCCTTAAACCAGTTTTGCCATGAGAGTCCACCATATCTACCTATGGGTTGAGTAAGGTCCTTCAAGTAAGTTGTCATCGTGCATGCAATAAAAATTGCTCCTTAAATATGTATGATTTATTAGTGCGAAGAAAATAAGCTTTATACGAACTTGTGATAGGGAAGAAATAAAAGCGACGGACTGCATAATAAAGGTCTTTATCACAAGCGGCAATATAAAGTGATGTTCTTTTGCATTAAGATTTTGTGCATCCAACCATAAAAGTGCATGACAACCTCTGCTTTCCTCTGCGAAGGGCCTATCTTTTACTTTTATCTTCTACCCTTATACAAGAGTCATGGTGATCATCACCTTTCCTTTTTACACTTTTTTCCTTTGGCAAGAACTTTGTGTGGGAGCAATCCGGATATATATATCCACTTGGATGAAGGTTTTCATAAATTATTATTGTTCACATTACCCTTGAGGTAAAATGTTGGGAGGTGAAACTATAAGCCGTTATCTTTCTCTGTGTCCGATTGAAACTTTGAACCCATAAACATCACATGAGTGTTAGCAATTGTGAAAGATTAAATGATAGTTGAGTATGTGGAGTTTGCTGAATCAAAGCTCGTACATAGACCCTTCCCGAGAATAATATGAATTGCAATTGTTTGATGAATAAGAGCATGGTTTGTTGTTTTCAAGAAAGTTGATGATTTATACCTTAACATGTGAATAACTTGTTACTTGATCATGAGAAGTTTTATGAGTTGAGCTACTATTATGATATATAATGATGCTAGAAAAAGTGATTGAAACTATCATTGATCAAACTTAATCACTTGCTAGCAATCACACTTCATAAATTATTTCTTTTATCATTTACCTACTCGAGGACGAGCAGGAATTAAACTTGGGGATGTTGATACATCTCAAACGTATCTATAATTTATGAAGTATTCATGCCATGTTTACAATAGTTTTATTTGATTTTGGTATTATTTGATTAGAACTAACCTGGACTAATGCTATTTTCAGCAGAACTAATGTGGTGGTGTTTTTGTGCAGAAATAAAAGTTCTCAGAATGCACTGAAAATCAACGGAGATTTTTTTGGGAAAATATAAAAAATACTAGAACAAAAATCTACCGGAAGGGAGTCCTATGGGCTCCACGAGGGTGGGGCGCGCCCCTGTGCCTTGTGGCCTCCCTGTGGGGCCCCTTGACTTGTCCTCGACGCCAACCTCTTCTATAAATACCCAAACCTCTAGAAAATAACCTAGATCAGAAGTTCCGCCGCCGCAAGCCTCTGTAGCCACGAGAAATCAATCTAGGCCCTCTCTGGCACCCTGCCGGAGGGGGCCATCATCACCGGAGGCCATTGGGGAGGATCTCGGAGGGACCATCATCCCCATGAAGGCCATGGACCAGATGGGGAACCTCTCTCCATCCAGGGGGAGGCCATGAGGAGGAAGCACAACGGGGGAACCTCTCCTCCTCTCTATCGGTGGAGCCGGAGTGCCATCGGGAGGAGAATCATCACCGCGGTGATCGTCTTCATCAACATCACCATCATCATCACCATCCTCATCTCTTTTACGCGGTCCACTATCTCGCACCATATGATGTTTCCACATATTATGATCCAATGATGTGTTTCCATCCTATGATGTTTTGAGTAGATACCCTTTGTCTTTGGGTTGATTAATGATCTAGATTGGTATGAGTTGTATGTTTTATTTTGGTGTTGTCCTATTGTGCCCTTCGTGTCGCACAAGTGTGAGGGATTCCCGTTGTAGGGTGTTGCAATATGTCCATGGTTTACTTATTGTCTGCGTTGCTTGAGTGACAGAAGAATAAACACGGATAAGTGGGTCACTTCGTATGCGAATAAAGGGGACTTGATATGTTAATGCTATGGTTGGGATTTAGCTTAATGATCTTTAGTACTTGCGGATGCTTGCTAGAGTTCCACTCATAAGTGCATATGATCCAACAAGAGAAAGTGTGTTAGCTTATGCCTCTCTCTCATATGAAATTGTAATGACGACCACCCGTATTGTTAATAATTGCCTAGGATAATTCCCCACACTGACCCATCATTATTCCACACTCGCTATTTATAATATTTAGTAATATATGTCGGATTTCGGGTTCTGGCAGACCCTTGAGGTTGGAACTCTGGGGTGCACGCGAAGATCTCTCTCCTACCAACTCACGTATCAAAGCCTCGCAAGAAATCTAGGCTAGAAAGATGAACACACACAAGGGACACGAGGTTTATACTGGTTCAGGCCACCATTGTGGTGTAATACCCTACTCCAGTGTGTGGTGTGGTGGATTGCCTCAGGGGCTGATGATGAACAATACAACAGAAGAACAGCCTCCTGAGGGATGTTCTTGTAGCGGTGTGGATGAACTCTCTGCTCTACGGTGGGTGGCTAGTCCTATATATAGAGAGAGGCCCTGGTCCTCTTCCCAAATATTGAGCGAGAAGGACACCAACAATTGGCCATTTTGAAGGGGAACATCTAGTACACTTATCCTGACTAAAGTTAGTCTTCGACTGCCAAAGAATCTGACGATGACGCCATCTAGGGCTCCACGGTGACCTCCATCCTGCTGCTCTGCTGGTCTTGGTCTTGTTGCATCGAAACGGTAAGCTTTGCCTGATGCCTTGGCCTGTGCTTGCTCCCTTTGCACCAAAGAGGAAACAAGGACACTACACAGGCCGGCGCCCACCTGGCCTCGTTCGTCATGGCTTGCATCACAGGCACCTTGCGAGGTACCCCTGCCTTGATCTCTCTGCCTCCTCGCGAGCCAGCCTGACGAGGCTGCTCCTAAGGAAGCTTCCTGTCATCCGCCCCGCGAGGCTTGGCCCCTCGCGAGGGTCTTGAGCTTGAGCTGATGAAGGTGGGCCGTAGTGGGCCACTTCTTGAGCCACACCGCAGGCCACAGGTAGGAAAGTATGGGACCCCCATTCCCAGAATGCCGACAGTAGCCCTCGGGCCCAAGGCGCGCCCGGACTTGGTTTAGCAGAGAAGCGAAGGGGCAAGTGCAAAGCGCCGCGGGCCCCAAAAGCCTGCGGCCTTGGGCGCCGCGTGGAGGTTGATTGTACGTGGTCGTCTCCACTTCCCCACGACGCCTCGGCAACCGTTCGACATGAAAAGTCCCTGCATGCAAAGTGAGTCATGATTACCTGCGATCGTGGAGGCCGACGGTTGGAGTGTTACCCCAGAGACAGTGGACGGAGCTCTAGAGTGGCGAGGGCCAGGCCTGCCACCTGCTTTTCCAGCAGCTCCTCTGGTAGCAGTGGGCGTGCCGGAGGGCCCATCGACTCCCCTGAACTTCTCCTGACTCCGGAGATGAGCGACGACAGCTATGAGCCCTCGAGCTCATGTCGCGCCCGAAGAAGAGCCGGCGCGCCTGATGGTCCGCGCGACTGATCTGGATGGGGTTGGATCCGGCCCCACGAGGCCCATTATTGATGATGGCGTGTGCTGCCGAGGCACCTGTAGTTTGGGCTCCTTAGGATTTGTGTCTTTTGTTTCCTGCGGGGAATCAAGGAAGTACCCCATGGGGGTATGTAAAGCGTCTGTAATCCCTTTTGTTAATATGATCCTTATCGTGATGCAGTGTGAGATGCTTGTCCCATCCCAGCTTGGTTCCTCCTTTCTAACCTCACGAGGGCTTGGTGCTCTACGCCGACAGGTCCCGGTCCCCAGGCAGGCTTCAGCCATCGCTGGCATGCCAGGTCGCGATGCCGTGGTGTAGACCAGGAGGTGAGCGGCCCGAGGTCCAGTAAGAGCCCCTGAGGCGCGATGCTGAGGAGGTCCCCCTTGGTGCTCAAGCAGTCGTTGCTCGGTGAGAAAGGAGCACAACGTCGCTGTTACAGGGCCGCATTAGGTGCATAGTCGGTGTTGCGTTAGCTAGCAGTTCCATAGAGGGCGACTTATCTCAGGAGTTTTGGGCCATTTCTCGGCGCGGCGCTAGACCCACGCGTCTGTAGTTCGGGAGTTGCTCGGTGAGGTCCTCGCGAGCTTCCTCCCTCTCTCCCGCACTCTCCTTCATGCTCTACTTCCTTGGGTCCCGGCCCTCGAGCAAGCTCAGCCGTTGCTTGTATGCCAGGTCGCGATGCCGTGGTCAAGGCCAGGAGGTGAGGGCTGGAGAGCCAGTAAGAGCCCGTGAGTCGCGATGCTCAGGTGCCCCCCTTTAACGCACAAGAGGTTCGTGCGGGTGAGAGAGGAAGGGAGACCGCGAAGGCCTCGCCCGACATTGTCCCTTAGAGAGACCATGTAAACTCATCACGAGGAAAACGAGAATTGCCATCACAATTGTCGGCCAGCCACTGGTTGCTGTGGGGGAGTGATGAGGGCACTGAGGGCCTAGTGAGGTGGCGCCTTGCGGGGCTGCCGCGGCCAGAGCTCTGCCACTCAGGTTTGTCGGCGTGCCAGGGGGAGCAGCTCCAAAGGTTGGTGTAAATCGATCGAGCGATTAAGTCAAGCAGGTTAAGCATGGAATAGTAAATTAGCTTAGATGAATGCGAGAGGGATACACGCCACAGGGTCAGGCCCAAGCGGCTCGGGGATAATGCAGCCCGAGGGGCACCCCCAGCAAGGTAAACTAAAGATACGAGCAAAAGAGATACATGCTACAGGGATGGACCCATGCAGCCTGGGAATGATGCAGCCCTGGGGGCGCTTCTAGCTAAAAGCGGAACTTGAAAGATGTCACTTGATACCGTCGGAGATGAAGGAGCGTTGAAGTAGCGGACAACGCGCGGCAAGGAAGCTGATCCTCACGAGCTCCCAGGAACCGGAGCCTCGGGAGGCTTTGGGGGTCCAGGCGGCTCTTCGAGGACCATCTCCATCTCCGCCAGGACTGCACAGTGCCTGACCTCCCGAGCCTCCAGAATGCTCCTCGGCAGGCACTGATGAGCAGCGGCCGTGTTCGGCAGGCCGAGAGGCATGCGAACGTAGCTGTGAGGTGGACCCTCGCAGCGTCCCACGCGTGAGGGCCAAAGGTGCTCCTGAGACGCGGCTCGGTTGAGCCCTGGCACGTCGATGCAGACGCGCAGCCCACCATCCTCGCCTGGATGGTGGGCTACGGCGGGTAAGCGGCGGCTGCCACGCATGACTCTTGACTCCTGCAGCTCCTGAGTGTTTCTTGCGATGAACTCCTAAGAGTTGGACCTCCCTTGCCTTGCACCTTCCTGAGGGAAACGTGTCGGAAGCACGCCTCCAAGTGGTACCCGAGCGCCTCCCTCGTGTCCTTGGCAAAGTCAGTGGCCCTCCAGGCGAGAGCCCCCAAGCCTTGCCCGAGGAGGGCGCCGGGCGTGCATTCCTATGCGATAAAGGGAGGTGCCCCTTGAACAGGCGCGGATCCTGATGCGGTGCCACCGGAGGTGCGTACCTCCTGAGGGCTTAGGCCAGGTGATGTCTTCTTCTGCTTAGTGACTGCCTCAGGGAGGCTCCTGCTCCTGTGATCTGGATCTTCGATTGACGCAACTTGGAAGGCACGCTCGAGAGAACACACTGCATCCTTCTCCTCACAGGGGACTATGATGACTCCACCGCTTCCTGGCATCTTGAGGACATTGTAGCCATGGTGGGTCACTGCCATGAACTTGGCCAGGGCCGGATACCCGAGGATGGCGTTGTATGCCAGGCGATGTGGGTGACGTCGAAGTCGATGAGCTCAATAGGGTAGTTCTTGTGCTGTCCGAAGGTGACAGGGAGGCGGACCTGCCCTATCGGGGTGGTAGAACCATCAGTGACTCCTGAGAAAGGCTTGGTTGGCTGAAGTTGATCATACAGCACTTGGAGATTGTTGAATGTCTCGACAGACAGAACGTTGAGCCCTGCTCCACCATCGATGAGGGTCCTGGTGACCTGCCCATTGCTGATGACTGGGGAACAGAGCATTGGGAGAACTCCAGCCGTTTCTGCACACTTGAGCTGATCCGCTGAGCTGAACGTGATGGCACACGTGGACCACCTGAGAGGGCGCGAGGCCTCGGGCTTTGGGAGGACTGCATTCACCTCGCGAGCAAACTGCTTGAAGATGCACTGAGATGCCGGGGCTTGAGCTCCGCCAGGATGCAAGCGATTGCGTGTGGCTCCTGGAAGCCCACAACCACCTCGTCCTGATGCTGGTCTTCATTCCTCCATGGCGGTGGTGGCAGAGGAGGGAGGCCTGCGTTGCCTTGCGGGCGATCCTCACGAGGTTGATCCCTCCAACCCCCCTCGTGAGGCGGGTCCTTCCAGCGGTCCTCGCGAGGTTGGTCATGCCACCCTTGGCGAGGGCCACGATCTTCCCATCATCCTCCATCTCTTCCTCCTGCTCGACCGTAGCCCCGATCCTTGCGCTCGGGGCGTCGGCCGATACGTCCATCTCGCATAGCTCTGAGCTCTTGGCACTCGTTGGTGTTGTGACTGTGGAGGTCGTGGTACACGCAGTACCGACTGCCCTTGGATGACTCCGGCTGATCCCTGCCTCGCTTGGTATCTGGCTCAGCTGCGAGCACAACCGCTTCTTTGCGCTTCACGTCCTTGGCCTTGGGCTTCTTCTCTTCCGGATCAGCAGCTGGAAGCTCGAGGAGGGAGAGGCGCCCTTCCTCAACTCTGGCGCACTTGGTCGCCAAGTTGAACAGCGCCAGAGATGTGCACAGATCATCATGGATCGCCACCTCTTCCTTCATTTTGATGTCACGAACGCCATCGGAGAAGGCTGAGATGGTGGCTTCCTCAGTCGCCCTAGGGATCTTGAGGCGGGCGTTGTTGAAGCACTGGATGTACTTTTGCAGGTGTCTCCTGGCTGTTGCTTGATGCGGCGCAAGTCACTCATGGCCGGGGGCCAGTCGCGAGTGCCTTGGAAGTTGGCGATGAAGCAAGTGCGCATCTCGTCCTGAGAGGAGATCGTGCTGGGAGGCAGGTTCAGGAGCCAGGTGCGGGCGCCATCCTTGAGTGCCATGGGAAACCAGTTCGCCATGACCTTTTCATCCGCGTTGGCCGCCTTGATGCCCAGCTCGTAGAGCTGGAGGAACTCCATGGGGTCGGTAGTGCCGTCGTAGCGAGGAGGAAGATCTGGCTTGAACTTACCCGACCAGGCCACGCTGCACAGCTCGACGGTGATGGTGCGGCAGCCTGCGGTGGCCACCAGGGGCCTTTGGTGACGAAGGGCTTGATCTTGGAGGTCTCCGCGCGCTGCTGCCAGGAGCAGCGCGGGGTCTCGGCATGCTGGAGCAGGAGCGCGGTCGTGGCGTGCTGCCGCAGGGAGCACGCGAGCACCTTCTTGAGGGCGAGGGACCTCTTGGCAGCTCTTTTCTTGTTGCACGGGAGCTGGACGCGGTGGGTCTCATCCAGGGGCCGCGCGCCTTGGGGCCAGGGCGCCTTCTTGAGGAGGAGGCGGCGGAGGCGCCTCCGGAGCCGCGTTGCCCGCGCAGGACGGAGGGCGATGCAGCGAGAGGGACGGCGCAGGGGAGCCCCCTGCGGCACTGACGAGCTTGGTGATGCGAGCGAGCCACTCATCATAGAGGTTGTCGACGGGGCAGTACTGCAGGAGCTCACGCGCTAGGAGCAACGCGCGTGCGCGTCCGCAGGAGTGCGACGAGCGTGCGACGACAAGCCTGCTGGAGTCAGCGACGGGGTGGCGGTGCGGCCTTCTCGCCGCATCGAGGGATGCGGCGACGACGCCTGCTGTTCGTTCCCCGCCGGGCCGGTGGCGGCGTGGGCGGTAGGCGATGGGGAACGACGAGGAGGCCCGCCGACGGGGGTCGTCTGGGCAACATGGGCCGCGAGGGCAACCCGACACTCGGCATAGGCTCAACGAGCGTCAGACATGGGCGCGACGGACGTTGAAACGCAGGACGGTGGAAGACAAGATTCCGGTGCACCCCTACCTGGTGCGCCAAATGTCGGTTTTCGGGTTCGGGCAGACCCTTGAGGTTCGAACTCTGGGGTGCGCGCGAAGATCTCTCTCCTACCAACTCACGTCTCGAAACCTCGCAAGGAATCTAGGCTAGAAAGATGAACACACACAAGGGACACGAGGTTTATACTGGTTCAGGCCACCATTGTGGTGTAATACCCTACTCCAGTGTGTGGTGTGGTGGATTGCCTCAGGGGCTGATGATGAACAATACAAGGGAAGAACAGCCTCACGAGGGATGTTCTTGTAGCGGTGTGGATGAACTCTCTGCTCTACGGTGGGTGGCTAGTCCTATATATAGAGAGAGGCCCTGGTCCTCTTCCCAAATATTGAGCGGGAAGGGCGCCAACAATTGGCCATTTTGAAGGGGAACATCTAGTACACTTATCATGACTAAAGTTGGTCTTCGACTGCCAAAGACTCTGACGATGACGCCATCTTGGGCTCCACGGTAACCTCCATCCTGCCGCTCTGCTGGTCTTGGTCTTGTTGCACCGAAATGGTAACCTTTGCCTGATGCCTTGGCCTGTGCTTGCTCCCTTTGCACCAAAGGAGAAACAAGGACACTGCGTAGGCCGGCGCCCGCCTGGCCTCGATCGTCATGGCTTGTGTCACGGGCACCTCGCGAGGTACCCCTGCCTTGATCTCTCCGCCTCCTCGCGAGCCTGCCTGACGAGGCTGCTCCTGAGAAAGCTTCCTGCCATCCGCCCCACGAGGCTTGGCCCCTCGCAAGGGTCTTGAGCTTGAGCTGATGAAGGTGGGACGCACTGGGCCACTTCTTGAGCCACGCCGCAGGCCGCAGGCAGGCAAGTCTGGGGACCCCCGTTCCCAGAACACCGACAATATATTCTAACTTTATGATAATAACACCTACTTTTATATTTTAGTTCTCTGATATCATACAAAGTTATCCTTTTCATACCCACAACGTAGTTTTATTTCTTGTTTCTAGTTGGAAGCAAATGTTCAGTGTACATAGAGTCGTATCAGTGGCAGATAGGACTTGAGAGATTATTGATCTTACCTTTAGCTCCTTGTGGGTTCGACACTCCATACTTATCACTTCCACCTTTGGGAATTGCTACTATGATTCGCTGCACTTAGGGATTATCAGCTGTCATCTGCAAAGTGTCATCACTTCCGGATCTCTCATATTTTTAGTAGTATGCCACATTATATTAATGCACACACCAAATTACAGCAAACATGGATCTCTTAAAAGAATTGCAGATATAGCGCAGGGGTTTACAGGGAGGCAGTATTGGATTAGAATGACTTCTGCATTACAAAGATAATCTTTTTTTTTTTGTTTTCATGCATGTCAGATATTAAACATTATCAAAATGAATATGAGAATGGGCGCACGAGAGGAATATTGCGGAACAATCCACTAGCTAATAAACTTGGCATGGTGGAGGATGGCCTACCTTATGCACCCATCAAGGTGCTTGCTCTAACATGGCAAGGTTGTATTGGTCGCACATATTTTGCATCTGACCTATTGCATTACTTCTACTTTGTTACACCATCTGCTTAGTTTAAGCATCATATATGAGTATATGCCATACGTATCCATTTTCTGTACCTATTCCATGTGTCGTCATACTATGTTTTTCCAGTCAAATGTTGTTCTTTCGTAATAGATGTCCAAAAGGAAGAGGGTGAGTGCAGATCCTCAAGGAGTACAAAGTAGGTATTTGGAAATGGTAGTGATACCTGTTAAATCAGATAGATCATCAGCCACAGAAAACACAGGCCCAACTGTACCACACTTTATCCCTACTCCAGTGGCCAAACCCCTATTAGAACTGCTGAGAGCCCAGGGTCAGGTACTGTCTATGATATCAATTCAAAATTTGAACTCCAAAATTTCTGCATGTGCCTTACCTTCTCTCTTGTATGAAAACTAATTTCAGATGAATCTCCTTGCGCAAAGGATCATACGATCTCACAACAATAGTGGGCTCTGCATTGCTCTTGTCAGTACCTCTCTCCCTTTTGCCTTGTAATGCTGTACTTAATTAATTCTATTTGATTATGTATCATCAGTCTGCACCTGAGCTTCAGTATCCTCTGTTTCTTCCAATATTATTTGATCTATATTTACTCTTTGCAAAATGTAGAATAATGGCAACGCTTATAAAGAATTTTCTTTGGGGAATTTATTGAATTATCCTTCCATCAACATGGAAAGGGCTTTGTCTAGCCCGTGTTAACATGTAATGTAAGTTCATCCTTCTCAAGCCTTCAAACTTTGTTCTAGTATAGATTTAGATAGGCATCATTTCCTCAACTGCTGTTTGCTTTGCTGTTTACATCTGATTGGATGTTTGCAACAACTACCAATTTCAAATTGTAGTTGTAAAAACATGTTCCTTATGTAGAACAGATCCATTTATTTGCTTATATAATTGTGAAACTAGTTCCGTGTCGCCTTGTTTCTCTTTCAGAGTCGTATCTCTTATGCTAGGCAGAACTTTAGGGAAGATACTGAACCAAAGCATCTTGAGGACAACGAGATGACCCGAAGGTCCTATCTTGATGAAGACAGTGAGTTGAAGCTACTCAGCAGCAGGTGTGAGACAACCTCTGTGCAGTCGCTGCCTCAATCAGTTTGACTTCTTCAGTCTCAACTTAAAGCGGAAAGGCTTGCTTCAGCTCAGCTCCGACTTGAAGTCAAAGATGTAATGAAGATGTCAGAGGACTACCTTGCGCACTATCATGCCACACAGCTACGGGTGAAGCATCTATCATTGACACGACTGAGGTCAAATCAGCTTCTTCGGCTATTTGGGGGCCCCGACTTGGCCAGCCCTAGTTCCTTCTGAAGTGCTCTCAGTTTTGTATATTCTTTTGTCGGCGCGTTTATTTGCACTGGTGGCGAACTTTGATGCCCAGTGGATGTAATATGTGTAATAGCCGTGATAGCCTATCATAAGTTGCTTGCTTATTTATTTCCTTGTTGTCTTGTTTATTTGTTTGCTTGTAGTCAGTGCAGTTCTTTTTCCGCGGTTTGCTAGTGGCCGCAATAACCTATTTTTAAAATTAGGCCACAATAACCATGGGCTACATATTTACTGTAGTGACACTGGGCCTCCTACGGGCCGTAGAAACAATGGGCCTTCTACGAGCCGTAGAAACAATGGGCCTTCTATGGGTCGTATCATCAATTGGCCTTATACGGGCCGTATGATCGATTGGACAAACATGGGCCAATAACAGACTGCATTATGGTCGTAAATGGGCTAGAGTTGGAATCGTCCGTTCATGGGCCGACCATAACGACCGTCGGTAATAGGCTGTATTTGATGATGCTATCAAAACGGCCCAATGTATTAACGGTCCATAAATGGGCCGACTGTAATCACGGGCTGAATTTGGCCCACAAGCAGAAAATGACAGTAACGGGCCGTAAGTAACCGAATGCTGGAAATGAGCCCAAGAATAAATGGGCCCTGAGAAGGCCGAAAGATAACATGAGCTGCAACCAATGGATTAATGGGCCATTAATGGGTATAAAGTGATGCACTATTCATTACGGGCCAGTTTCACCACGGGTCATTCATGGTCCAAGAGTTACAAAGGGCTTCATATGGGCCGAAAGACATCATGGGCCATACATGGGCCGGAATTTAAAATGGGCTGGAATCATATTGGACGGCCTAGATGACGCTACTAGGCCTAATTTGTATAGGTCATAACGGGCCCTGGGTTAGCGGGCTATAAATGGGCTATATGCGAACATGCCATTAACAAGCTTTCCGTGGGCCGGCCCGCCACCTTTTGACCAAGTCAAACGGGTTGGCCTTTTCACAGGAATAGGCCTCTATTGGACCATCCCACCTGTCGACGTATCATAGGCGCCTTCGGTCCAATGAGTGGATGACATCTGTCCCAACGGTGAGGCGACCCGTGTTTCCTCCAGCCAATGATGATTTTACACGTGGAAAATCCCCATTGGTCGGGGCTGGGTTATTGGATCCAAAACCGGACCCGATAGCTTAATGGTGTTCCGTTACGGTGGATGCCACATGTCGGTCACCCTTGACGAAAGCACTTATGTGACGCGTGATTTATCGTCATAGAAGTGGACACTTCCGTGATGATAATTTTGGTAATGTCATGGAACACTTCTACGACAGCACAGGTATGACTATCTTGATTCTGTCATAAAATCGTCATGCATGTACATGCATGAAAAAAAACACGACCTACTGTGACAAACACGTATCATCACGGAAGTGTATTTTTTTGTAGTGGCAAGCCGGTGGTTTCGGTAGGGAACGTACCTTCGGGGACGAAATGATACCCGCTGCCTCTTATTGCTTTCAAAAAATTTCTAGTGTCAACATAGAACAACATGAGTGTTGTATTAAATTTTGCAATTTTTCGGGGTTCATTTGGACATTTTTATACATTAACTGGGTTTTCTAGGCATTTTATGTGCATAATACAAATTTGAACTACATGCACATGCTCTAGTGCATATAAATTGGTTGAAAAATCAAATCTTTGTCCTTGGGTGCATGCTTAGGTCCCATGCAAGAAATGGGAATGAATTTCAAACATCAGGGCACTGTTGATTGTCGGCAAAATGTTGATATACTTTCTTTTTAAATTCTAGCAAATCCAAAACTCGTCTGAAATTCATGAAACTTTGCATGCTATCATGGAATGGCACCCGACATGCTATGGTATTTTTCGTGTCCATTTTGAGAGAAGAAGCACTCGAATAACAGTCAACAAAGGCATTTTCAATCAAATAGCTGCCACTCTAACATCGCAAATGTTTGTATAATTCAAATTGTGTGCGTTATGTTAACCATTCACTTGACACCACGTGTCTTGGTGTTAATGGCTATAGGAGGTGTCGTGCGGACAGCTGCTTGACTGAACGGGAGGCGTGCGAGCGCAGTCCGGTGTGTAGGCTGACCGAGAGGCGTGCAAGCTGTCCTCCAATGCGCAGACTCACCGGGTAGCGTGCAAGTTGTACGCTGTGCAGGCTCACTGGGAATCGAGCCCTTTGACTTCCATGTCCGGCCGCCTTCCTCTCCATTAATGGCACTCGAGCCGCTGCTTAATACGGACAGCCTTATTGTTTGCCTCCCATTCCCCTCCCTCCCGCGGACCTCCACCAACGCCATGGCGCGGAAGGATCATCTGCCACTAGTATTCAAGTTTGGTGAAGTCGACTCCGAGCCGGAGGAGATAGAAAATAAGGAGGAATGGCGCCTCATGGACATGGCCCAGAACTAGCTGGTCGCGGTTGTTCCTGCCCCCGCTCCCGTCCCAGCTCCCATCCCTGCACCCACACCGGCGACCATCCCCATAGCATTGACAGGCTGGTCGTCGAGTACTATCGCAGAGCTAGAAGCCGCGGGTGTCACCGAGGTCTCCGCGGACCCACACGAGCTCGTATACATGCCAGTGCCACTGCTAGCGCCCGTGCCCGCACGCGCCCCTCCACCCACCGCGACGCTGGTCCCTGTGCGTTTGGCTGCACCCGCCGCGCCCATGCCCATGCGCGTGGCCCCCTACGCGGCATGGGACGCCGCCGTCGACCGCTACCTCTTAGTGCCGCCAGCTGCCATCCTCCCGCGCCCCACCCGTCGATCACGCGACTACATGATGTTCGATTTACAAGTGAAGAACATTGTGTGCTTCCTTGAAGACTTCAACAACGACGTCCAGGAGCACGACAACGACAAGGATGGCGTGGCATGCCACCTCCGCCGCCACCAGAAATAGATTTTTTTCTTGGGTTTAATATTGTATCTCGATCGCAAACGTTTTAGTTAGAACACCCATATGTAAACTGACAGCTTCCCCAGGAAGCCAAGGGAAAATGTGCCGAGCAGGATTTGTGCAGCTCTTGATCGCAAACATTTTAGATAGAACACCTGTATGCAAAGCGTGAGCAGGATTTGTGCATCTCTTCAACGCAAACGGTTGTTTTGGATGAACCGTGTGCAACCACCTACAGGCAATTTGGTAAGATTTGCATCTGTCATATTGGGTATGTTGCCAGTTGTCAAACTTGAAAGATTGACAATTGTTGATCTAGTAACGTTGCCATTTGTCAACCTTGTAACACTGCGATTTGTCAATATATGCAGCTAAAAATCACTAGCAGTATCTAATTTTTGCAAATAAAATTTAGAAATTAAGCATAGATTTCATTCATATACTAAGCAGTCATGCTTAATTTATACAAACAGTTCAACTCGATAGCTAAACTGACCAAACGTTTCCCCAATTTTTGCCAACCACGTACTGAAATAGCTAGTTCTACTTTATATACTAGCTAATTTTAAGTACATTGTATAGTTACACCACATCTATAGTCAGATGAACTGAACAAAATAGCCCTAAATACTGCTACGGAGGGGCTTTGTACTTCTTCCGACAGCATCTCCTCTGCCGAGCATGCACAGTAAGAGGCAGAGGAGGAGGAGCCTACCGACGAGCTGGACAACTGCAATACGGTGCCTACCGCTACTGCAACTTGAGCGACGCTCACCTCGAACGCCCTCGGCCACTCCAGACGACCCCTCTCGAAGCAGTGCTTCTTCTTGCAGATCTCCTGATTTCTCGCCTCTGAGGCAGCGTGTGCCGCGGCCATGGCGGCGGTAAGGCTCTTTGCATGCTCAATGAGGCGGTCCTCCTCCTCCCACAGGAACTCGGTGTAGCGTGCAAGGTTGCTGACGCACGTGCCTACACCCACCTCCGCCTCCCGCCTTAGGGCGGTGGTGGCAGATCAGGTGATGACGCCGGCGGTCCACGGTGGGCTGGCGGCCACAGCAGCCGATGATGGGGTGGTGGCCACGACCACCACCTCTCGCCTTCATGTCGCGGTGGCTGAGCGGGTGATGGCCACGGTGGCTGGCAGTAGGGTGGAGGCCACGACAGCCACCTCCTGCCTTCGGGCCGCGGCGGCAAAGCGGGCGATGGCCCTGGCTTAGACGGTGGTGTGGCGGCAACGACGTCCGGCAACAGCTGCCGATGGGCATTGGCGGTGGAGTGTGTGGTGGGTGCTCTATGCAAACCCAACAGGGACGGTACGCACACTACACTATGTCGGGGATTGCGCCGCCGCCACGGTGTAGCCTCCCAGCTGGAGCTGTCGTCTGATGACGGCTGAGTGGCTGAGCGACCATGACGGACCGATGCCATTGGCGATTGTGGGAGAAGCAGACGAGATAAGTTACAGGGAGGGAGGGGAAAATGCGATGCATGACTCGCCAGCCGTGAGGGTTTTTAGCAGGCCGGTAAGCATTGGGATTTTGAGGGATTTCACCCAATCAGGCGAGAAGCTTGCGCGGGAACCTGCGAGGTTGCGCAGGAACGGGCTCACCAACAATTCACTGGCGCCACCGTTTGGCTAAAAGAACACTCCCGCGTGCTGCGCAAGCTTGCAATGTAAGCCGTCTGCGGTAGCAGGGTGGCAAGACGTGCGAGAGGAGGACGAAAGGCCAGGTACACATACAGTTAATAAAAAAACATTTGCGATTGATTACCTACTATACACCCGTCCTGGTTTATAAGTAGGATTTAACTAATAAAAAAGGAATGCATGCCACCAAAGATTATATAGTTGGATTCATATTTGAACATAGTTTCCAATTATATAATTTTTATAACATGCATTAACATTTTTTTGGTTAAATTTGAGGGCAAATTATGGCACATAATATAAAGGGGACTATAGACCAAGACGGAGGTAGTAGCATACGTCCGCTCTATATGCAGCGGCGCAAGTGTCGGTCGGCTTGTAGGCGACCATTTCCTGCGTGTTCAACTTCTCTATGCATGTGGTTGCTTGCGGTTGAGGCGGCCATGATGTGCTCTGCTCTCACGTCCCTCCGGGTGCTCTACCCTCATCCCTCCATGTGTGCTGCTAGTGTTTGGGGCTGGCGCACAATCACGCACGTTCGTGTGCATGCGGTTGCGCCGGGCGCGGCTCGACAATGCAGTTACCCGTTGCAAAAAATGCCATGCGGACGCGTCGAGAATCCAGGCCACCCGACCCCCATTTATTCCTGTGGCCATTTACCTTCATCTCTCGCGTCACATGACACAATAAGCACCTCCACGATGACACATATAGAGAGGACATCCAACGGTTACAATGGCGATCCCCATGGCTCCAATGGAGCTTTGAGCGGCCGACAACAACAACAGCGGGTAGTTCACCACACATCACACAGTGGACACCCACATGACGGGGAAGGCCCTCTCAGTGGTGTACACGAATAATCCAGTATCGATGGAGAGCTCCATCTAAACTATGGAGCAGTTCCTTGCCGAGGACAAGTAGGAAGTGGTCGGCTTCATCCTCGAGTACACCATCAGTCGTGCCGGGCACGATCAGAAGGTTTTCATCGCCTAGTTCTGCGTGTGACATGACGTCCTCGTCTACCACTTCCACTTGGCCACAAGGCCTTGCGAGCATTTCTCCAGGTTTATCAACAGCTATGACTACAATTTCCCTACGGTGGACACCACCAACGATCTAAAAGCGCTCAAGGTTTCGGGCTTGAAATGCCGGAATCTTGTCAACATCCAAGACCACTACAAGGTCTGCGGCAGCGACCACAACAAACTGAACTCCCTGGTTGACCTCGCCTCGGCCATCATAGACCCTACTACATGAAGATGAAGGATGAGAGCAAGAAGGACAAGAACGCCTGACACAGTGTTTGGCATGAGAGACTGGATGAACAACACGTCAAGTACGTGGCCAAGGACGTGTACACAAGCTACGAGATGTACATGCGGATCGTTGCCATGAGGAAGTGTCTTCTTCATGCCCTAGACAAGGGATTGAGCCGCAGAGCAGTGGCGGGAACGTCACAAGAAGTAGATGACTAGACGATTGTTTCTCCAATTTAGAATGCATGCAATTGTTACTGAGGTGTGTGCGAATGATCTGTATAGTCACTTATAGTCACTTATATATATATATGTTATTCTTCTATAGACAGAGCAAATCGCACGGTTTATTAGCAGCACTCGTCTGTGCTATTATTGGTCTTCGCACACATTTCTGATCAAGAACCTGTTTGCCGCGTATCACACACATCTTGTTCAGTTGAACCATTTCCATTGTGTTGCGCAATAAAGGCTGCAAAGTGGGATCTATAGCAGCAAGGTCTATCGAGGTCTTTGTTTTGTAATTTTTGACATTTTTTGGTTTTTGAATACATGTTGATTGGTTTGAAGAAGTTCTATCTCGTTACTTTTTGATAATTGTTTATATGCAAGCAACTACTTTGGATTTTTCAATGTTTTTTGTACGAACATAATCGTACACGAATTTACTATAGTAACCGTCTGTGTTATAATTTCTCATCGCAAATAGTTCATCCGAGTGGGTTGTTTGCTGCGTATCACACACATCTGGTTTACACGAATCGTTTGTGTTCTTCTGGCTGATCGCAAATGCCGCATATCGCACATATCTTGTTAAGATGAACCGTTTCCATTCTCTTGCCTAATCAAAAACAGTTTGTCCGAGTGAACCGTATGTTGTATACCGCACACACCTTGATTTGGCTGACCGTTTCTGTTGCATTCCCTAATAGCACACAGTTCATCGGAGCGAACTGTATGCCATATATCGCACACACATTGATATGGCTGCCCGTTTCTGTTGTTCTTCCTCGTCGCAAACAGTTCTGCTGGATCAACCGTATGCCCAGCATCGCACATGCAACTAAAATCTGAACTGTGTTTGATGTCTCCGCCATCACAAATGTTTTACACCTTTTTGACGGGTTTTTTACACCACCGTTTGCGATTATTGCATCACACACAGTTTCGTCGAAGGGTGTCTGATCGTAGTGTCGCGTTAGCAGCATCCTGCATTAGTGCGTGTTCATGATCAAGTGTCTTAAAATTCATAATATCGTTCCTAAGGGAGATAATTTTAGCGGGAGGAAAATACTTAGAGATAAAAGCATCTTTACACTTGTTCCATGAATCAATACTATTTTTAGGCAAAGATGGAAGAAAAGTTTTAGCATGATCTCTAATTGAAAACGGAAATAACTTCAATTTAACAATATCATTATCCACATCTTTCTTCCTGTGCATATCACACAAATCAACAAAATTGTTTAGATGGGATGCGGCATCTTCACTATGAAGGCCAGAAAATTGATCTTTCATAACAAGATTCAGCAAAGCGGCATTAATTTCGCAAGATTCCGCACTAGTGGCGGGAGCAATCGGAGTACTAATAAAATCATTGTTATTGGTGTTGGAAAAGTCACACAATTTGGTATTCTCTTGAGCCATCATGACAAAGCAAGTAATCCAATAGACGAGCACACAAAAAGCAAGCGAGGAAGACAAACGGAAGAGTGGCGGAGAAAAGGCAAATCTTTTTGAAAATCGTTTTATAAGTGGGTGAGAGGAAAACGAGAGGCGAATGGTGAATAATATAATACGAGAGATGAGAATTTATGATGGGTACTTGGTATGTCTTGGCTTGGCGTAGATCTCCCCGGCAATGGTGCCAAAAATTCTTCCTGCTACTTGTTGAACTTGTGTTGGTTTTTTCCTTGAAGAGGAAAGGTTGATGCAGCAAAGTAGAGATAAGTATTTCCCTAAGTTTGAGAACCAAGGTATCAATCCAGTAGGAGATAATGCACAAATCACCAAATACCTGCAAAAACAATCAAACAAGCTTGCACCCAATGCGAGAAAGGGGTTGTCAATCCCTTCATGGTTATTTGCAAAAGTGAGATCTGATAGAGATCGACAAACGATAAAGTAAATGTTTTTGTTATTTTTGGTTTATAGATCGGAAAGTAAAAGATTACAAAATAGTAGATCGGAAACTTATATGATGAAAAATAGACCTGGGGGCCATAGGTTTCACTAGAGGCTTCTCTCAAGATAGCAAATAATACGGTGGGTGAACAAATTACTGCCGAGCAATTGATAGAAAAGTGCATAGTTATGACAATATCTAAGGCAATGATCATGAATATAGGCATCATGTCCGTTTCAAGTAGACCGAAACGATTCTGCATCTACTACTATTACTCCACAGATCGACCGCTATCCAACATGCATCTAGAGTATTAAGTTCATAAAGAACGGAGTAACACATTAAGTAAGATGATATGACGTAGAGGAATTAACTCAAGCAATATGATGAAAACCCCATCTTTTTATCCTAGATGGCAACAACATAATATGTGCCTTGCTGCCCCTACTGTCACTGGGAAAGGACACCGCAAGAGTGAACCCAAAGCTAAGGACTTCTCCCATTGCAAGAAAAACCAATCTAGTTGGCCAAACCAAACCGATAGTTCAAGGCGAATTACAAAGATATCAAATCATGCATATAAGAATTCAGAGAAGATTCAAATAATATTCATAGATAAGCTGATCATAAATCCACAATTCATCAGATCTCGGCAAATACACCACAAAAAATTATTACATCGAATAGATCTCCAAGAACATCAAGGAGAACATGGTATTGAGAATCAAAGAGAGAGAAGAAGCCATCTATCTACTAGCTATGGACCCATAGGTCTGTGGTAAACTACACACGCTTCATCGGAAGGGCAATGGTGTTGATGTAGAGTCCCCCTCTGGCAGGATGCCAAAAAAGGCCCCTAGATGGGATATCATGGGTACAGAAGGTTGCGGTGATGGAAAAGTGTTTTCGTGGATGCCTCTGTTGGTTTGGGTGTATATTGGAATATATAGGTGAAGAATTAGGTCAGGAGGTGCACGGGGGGCCCACAAGGGTGTGGGCGTGCCCTCCGTCCTTGTGGCTCCCTCGTGACTCCTTCGACTGCATCTCCAAGTCTCTTGGTTATCTTCTGGTCCCAGAAAAATCTTCGCGAAGGTTTCATTCTATTTGGACCCCGTTTGGTATTCCTTTTCTATGAAACTCAAAAATAGGGGGAAAACAGGAACTCGCACTGGGCTCTAGGTTAATAGTTTATTCCCAAAGATAATATAAAATAGCATATTAATGCATATAAAACATCCAAAACAGAAAATATAATAGCATGGAACAATAAAAAAATTATAGATACGTTGGAGACGTAACACATAGCACGCCACGCGAGCTACCTGCCTGCGTCCTCGGGGCAGAACGACACCATGGATGACTACCCCGGTGCCGTCCTGATTGATCCCTTCTCCCCATTCGCCCCATGTCCCTCTCCCTCACTCTCTCCTACAATGGCCAAGCCTGCCATGGCCGTGCCGCCATGAAACCTCGTGCCCACCAAGCTCTCCTCGCCTCCCCACCGTGTCCTTAAGCATTGTCGTCGACCACTACTTCACCTCACCCAATCCCCATGCGCTCGGACGCCTTGCATCGCCGGCGTCGTCGCCTTCTTCCTCCTCGGTCGCTGAAGGCCACGCCCATCGATTCGTCGATGTCTCCACCTCCTCAAGCTCGTCGCCTGCCTTGTTCGACCTGCGGTGAGCCCTTGCACCGAAACCCCTAACCATGTGGCTTGTTGTTCGCCGTAGCCTATGTTCCCATGACGGACGTAGCACGCCGCCACCCGCACTACTAGGAAAAGGCCTACTAATGGTGCACCAGTTTTGCCTACTAATGGCGCACTACCGGTGCGCCATTAGTAGCACGCCATTAGAATTTTTTACTAATGGCGCACCACTGGTGCGCCATTAGTATCTGGTATACTAATGGCGCAACTGGTAGTGCGCCATTAGTGTGTAACTCCATGCGCCATTAGTATGCCTCCCGGGGGGCCATATGTAACCATGTGCTTTGTCACACTCATGGCGCACTCTGCCTTGATGCGCCATTAGTATCCTTTGGCATACTAATGGCGCACTCTGCCTTGATGTGCCATTAGTATGAATATTTGTTTTTTTACTTTTCTGATTTTTGCACAGGTTACAAAATATATTATTGGACAGAATATAGACAGCAGCACACAACAACATCAGATTCATCGAATACAATAGAAGATTAGTCTCTGAATACAATTCATCATATTAGTCTCCTAATTCAAAAGACCGAACAAAGATAAAACATTACAAGTCTCAAGACCGCGAGTATCGAGTTTGTCTTCACATTACAAGTCGATATCGATCATCTAAACTACCATCACATAAAAGAGAGTTGTGGTCATCACGATGAGCATCATCGCGATCAAACTGGTCCTCATCTGGTTCCTCCAACGCTCCCTCCTCTCTCCCGCTAGATAGCGGGCATATCTAGATTCGGCCTCCGCCCTAGTGGTGTACCCTTTGTAACTGTTACCGCTGAAACGGTGAACCTGTCTCCGACACTCCTCCCAGTCGTCGTAGACTCCGGGAACCTTACCCTTGTACTTGAGTGAATTCCTCCTTGACGGTGCGGAGCGCATTTGGACGCCGGTCCTTCCTTTGCTTCTTCGATTGGCTGCCATCTGTGTGTGCGCCGCCATCATCAATGGTGGCATCCTCGGCGGCACCATCAGTGGTGTCATCCCCGACGCCACTAGGGGTTGTGTAATCAGGATCGGTGTCTTCTGCGGCATCCTCATAACGGTGAGGTTGTTCCTCCATCTCCTGGGACAGCTCCCAGAATTGCTTGCCGCCCGAACCACCGGCCTCATTGTTGTGGGCCATGTTTCGCTCTAAATAGGAAAAAAGTTTGGTCAAAAAGTTGGTTATTGTCAAGGAACAAGATCATGGTCTCATCATTTAGGGTTTGTTGACACCGAGGCACCCTAAAAGCCTAAGCTTTCATCATTTAGGGTTTGTCGACGCCGAGGCACCCTAAAAGCCTAAGCGTACATCATTTAGGTTCTCATCGACACCGAGGCATCCGGGGCAGCCAAGTTAAGTTTTCATCATTTAGGGTTTATCGATGCCGAGGCACCCTAGGTTGGGCCTAATCACTTGGCACTAATCACTTGGATCTATTGCCACCTATGTTGGGTTTATCATCTAGGGTTTACTGATGCTAAGGAGAATTCTAAGTTGGGCCTAATCACTTGGCTCTATTGCCACCTATGGTTTAATGCAGCAAGAATGGCGGGGCAGTTGATCCTACTTAACTAAGTACTAAGATACCCCAGCCCATGCATTAGTCGCAAGTACCCCATATGTCCTATTTTTAGCAAAGTCATGCTAAAATTCACGGAAAATTTCAGCATGACCTTTGCTGAAAATAGGACATATGGAGTACCCGAATTTGCCGGAACGGAAGTTAATCAACATTCCGACAAACTCAAGGGCCTCTCGGGGTACCTACAAATTCATCACGACACGATGGTCAGACACATGACCTTTGCAAAATGGTCGGAGACACGATGGTCTTTCTCAATGTGATCAATTGATGAATCAACACATAAAACATGTCCAATAAGTATGATTTATAGAGTCAACATCAGTATGAATATATATAAAGTTTTTCTTCATCAGCCAGGCCCATGCAAGTAACTGCATCCAGCAACTATTTCTGCTACTCTGTAACTAACTATACTCTGTATTTATAGATTCATTTCAGATGAGATCAGATTGAGCTCCAACTGTAGCTGCAGCTGAGGGATCCATGAGCCATCATGCCAGCCAGCTAGGAAATAAACTTTACTTTCCAAAGGAAATAAAAATACAATGCATACATACATACTTAAGCAGGTAGATAGATAGATAGATAGATATATAGATAGATGAGCATGTTCAGTTTACAAGAATGAATATAAACAAGCAAAGAATGCTTGCAAGTTTAAAGTAAAACGTTTCAGTTAATGCAAGTACTCCTCTTGCTCTCTACTTTCTCTCTTCTCTTCTTCAGTTAATTAACTGAATTTTACTGATGTTGTTGTTAACTGAATTTTAATCAGCTGCTGAAGAACACCTTCAGTTTCGTCAGATATAGGTGTAGTTTTCAGTCTCTATCAGTTTCATCAGAGAAGTTTGCTTTCAGTTTCAAATAATCTGAGCTGCGCCTTGGTTGTAGTTTGTTAGGTTTCTCCGCGGCCCTGACCGGACCATGGGATGGCACGAACTAGACGGTCATGGTTGCATCGTGGGTGACGTGCGGGGAGCACTGGGATGGCAGTGCTCACGACCCGAAAGTGGCCTGGTTTCTCGTTTTCTGTTAGCTGTGTAATCGCTGAATAAGAAGAGAAATAGAGAGCAGAAAAGCTGCGAAGTTGAACGCGGGACAAACACATTATAACTGAATTTTACCACGTCTCCCCTCCTGGACGTTTCAGAAACAGGAGGGCCCACGTCTCCCCTCCAGAGTTTTTGAGGGCCCACGTCTCCCCTCCAAAGGGCAGGATGTTTGAGTTTTCGAGGCAACTCCCCACGTCTCCCCTCCACTGGCAACTCCCCACGACGCAGAGGGGGTTTTCTTCCCACGTCCAGGTAACTCCCCTCATATTCCATTGCCGCTCCATCTTCCTCCCTCTGCCTCCCTCCTCATTCCATTGCCGCTCCATCTTCCTCCCTCTACCTCCCTCTGCCTCCAGCATCAAGCAACTCCCCTCTGCCTCCACCATCGCTGGCCAGGAGGGCAATGGCGGAGGAATCGTGGAGCAACTCCCCTCCGTCTGCCAAGCATCACTGTGGTGAGGCGTCTGGCAAGGAGCCGCTGGTGGTCGACGATGATGTTCCGGTCCCCGGGCAGAAGCGGGACTACACCGTGCCGCTCAAGGTTGTAATCCACCTGAAGGAGCCGCTGGATGTCGTATGCACCAGCAATCCAGACAAAGCCGACAAGATGATCCGCAAGATGAGGAGGAGGCTCGGCGGCATGCTTTCTCGGAATATCGGTGTTGATGTCGAGTATACCAGGGAAGACAAACCTCCGCAAATTGCTGCAGTTCTGCAGTTATGCGTGGAGGATCTCGTCCTGGTATACCACATCACCGCGGCAACCAAATGGTAAAAACATCCAGTTCTGAAGTTTCTGTCTAATTAGTAGTTTCTGAAGTAGATGCAATAGTTATGAAGTTCTGAAGTAGATGCAATACTAGTTCTGAAGTTCTGAAGTTTCTGAAGTTCTGAAGTTTCGTTTTAATTAGTAGTTTCTGAAGTTTTCGAAGTTTCTGAAGTTTCTGAAGTAGATGCAATAGTTCTGAAGTTCTGAAGTAGATACAATACTAGTTCTGAAGTTATGAAGTTTCTGAAGTTCTGAAGTTTCGTTTTAATTAGTAGTTTCTGAAGTTTTTGAAGTTTCTGAAGTTTCTGAAGTAGATGCAATAGTTCTGAAGTTCTGAAGTAGATGCAATACTAGTTCTGAAGTTATGAAGTTTCTGTCTAATTAGTAGTTTTTTGGTGATCATACAGAATGTTGTCTACAAGTTTTTGTGATCATTTAGTAGCTGTTATGAATCTTGTCTTGTAATGCAACAAATTGTGAAAAATACATCATTGAGATGTTATGCTTGTTATTTTGATCATACAGAATGTTCTCTTGTAGTTGTTGTGATCATTTAGTAGTTGTTGTGATCATACTGTTTTAAGTGAATTTTGGTCAGAACTGAAGATGCTATTTTAACTGAATTTTGCTTCAACTGAACCCATTTTAATTATGTAGTTTCTGAAGTTTTTGAAGTAGATGAATTTGATGCCCCAGATTAATTTGATGCAGGCCCAAGGAACTCCGCCCGCTCCTGCAGGAGAAGAAGTTGTACACCTTTGTTGGCTTCTGCATTAGAGGCGACAAGGAGAAGCTGAAGTTGTCTGGTTTGGAGATCAACCCCAACAAGTACGTCGACTTGCAGCGCAAATGGAGAGTTCCAAACAATGGAAAGAAGTGGCAGTCTTTGGCTGAGTTTGCAGCCAGTCTCATCCACCCATCCTACTAAAAAATGAAGCAGAAGATCGACACGAATTCGGACCACCTACTATGGGGGGGGGGGCAGCCCACTGCCAAACAAGCTCATCGAGTACACCGCGAAAGATGCGTACGTCACCTACGAGGCATGGAAGAAAATCGAAATCACCAAAGAAGGTTTGGAGCTCTGGCAAGAGGCGGAGGATCATTGGGATGACCCCTACTACTGGGGATATTGAGTTGTTTGTGGTATTGGGATGACCCCTACTACTGTGTCTCAGTTTGTAGTTATGTGGTTGAACAAGTTTGCTTTTGTTATGTTGAACAAGTTTGCTTTTGTTATGTTGAACAAGTTTGCTTTTGTAATGATGAACAAGTTTGCTTTGGTTGTCAGTTGACATCATCTCATCGTTGAACATGGTTTAGTTTTACCTTTATCTATTTATTATTTAGGCATAGCTATTCGGGCATGGAAGATATAATCATCCTTATGGTGAGGATCGCAATGTTTTTAGCTTCCAAGTTTCTAATCACACATGATCTTTCCAACCACATAACTTAACTGCAAACATTTCCCCTGTAAATTGTAGTTACACATTCCAACCAATACCTGCAGGTTGTAATTTCATACTGAATGACCATCAATGACTAAGTGAAGCAAATAATTGCTATGCATTTCTTGGCACGCGAGAAGAAAGAGGGGAGAGGAGGCGGAGCTCACCGGGAAGGCGCAAGGAGGTCCTGCGACAACTTAGTAGCAACAGAGGTGGCCGAAGTTGAGGAAGACAGCGGCGACCCGAGGAAGAAGAGGTGGAGGGGGGTGGAGGGGTCGAGCACCGTCGTGCCCTGGTTCCGCGGCTCGCCGGCCCGGTGTTGAAGCAGATTCTGCCCGCCGTCTTGCCTATCGCCTCGCACGGTGGAGCTCGAGGGCTGGGAAGGCGAGGGAGGGGGTGGGTGGGTGCGGTGAAGGCGAGGGAGGGGGTGGATTGGGAGCGGACGGCGATGGGGGGCAGGGCAGGGGATGACTGGGGGCGGCGACGGAGACGGAGGCGCGGGGGCGGCGTCGGCGTGGGTCGGGGCAGCGCGCGGGTGGATCTGGTGGCGAGGGAGAGAGGGTCGAAGGGGATCTGGCGAGAGGGAGGGAGGATAGCTAGGGGGAGGGTTCTAATGGCGCACCGTCCAGTCGTGCGCCATAAGTATGACTATTCTAATGGCGCACCACCCCTCGGTGCGCATTAGAATTTTGTTTTAATCTAGCCCACTAACCATATCTACAACCTAACCCTATCTACAACAGAACCCACCCACTAGCCCGACTGGTCAGCATGCAGCACACACACCAGGAGGTCCTGGGTTTGATTCCTAGGCTCCCTAATATATTTTTTATGCATTTTAAATGTTGTTTTTTATATTTATTTGTGTTTAAATATGTTCAAACTTGTTTAAATCATAACAGTAATATTTTTTTATAAAAACAGTAATAATTTTTTTAAAAATATGTTCAAATTTCTTACTTGAAAATATCATCGGCGACGGCGGTGGAGCGGGGGAGGGTGCGGGGATCGAGACCGAGATGGAGGGGGAATCGAGATCGAGATGGAGGGGGATCGAGATCAAGTGTCCTCATGAATTCAAAAAGTGCCCATGAAATTTAAAAATATTCATGATATCAAAAAGTGCCCATGAAATACAATCGAGAAATGAAGACTACGATTTAAATACAATCGATCTTAGCTAGCTATCTGTTCACAATCTTCTTGCCCTTCTTTTTCGCAAATGGAGTTCTTCTGTGGAACGGACGTCCTTTAGGTAGGGTGGTCCTGCTTCTTCTTGTGGTGTGTGCTGCTACTTCATCGTCGTCGTCATGTTCGATCTTCGGGTCGCCGTACTTGTCGAAGTCTTGCTCATTGGCTACTCCATCCATTCCGATGATCTTCCTTTTGCCTCTCCTCACGACAACACGACTGGGCTTTGGCGGGTCGGTAATGAAGAAGTATTGGTCCACTTGGGAAGCCAGTACCCATGGCTCATTTTTCGCGGTGAGGTTTGCGCCCGCGGTCTTGGATTTGGCTTCGGGTATATACACGACTGGGCTTTGGCATAGTGCGCCATTAGTAGGTTTGCAAAAAAGTAAAAAAAATATATATACTAATGGCGCACTGTCTTGGTCGTGCGCCATTACTAGTTCTAACTAGTAATGGCGCACTTTGCCATCCCTACGCCATTAGTTTGTATGGAAAAATAGGAAAAAAATTAATAGTAGTGGCGCACACTGAGCACGGTGCGCCATTAGTATATAGTTGTGGCGCACTACTTACCTGGTGCGCCATTAGAATCAGTCCTATCTATAGTCCTTTTCCTAGTAGTGCCGAGCTTGTCGATGACGCAACTCCGGTGACCTTCGGGTCTCGTGCGCGTGCACGTGCCCGTTGGGCTCGTGAGAGCTTAGGCCAATAATTCTATATCGGCCATGTTTATGCTTAGGACGATAGTTATATACCGGCCTTTGATTTTAATTTTTTTTACATCATATCTTGGAAATGATTACCACCAATCGGCTTTAAAGAGATGGGAATGAACCCATTCCTTGTAGCATCGAGGAAATCAAACTCTAAGAGGTCACGCCCTGTTAAGAAAGTATATCGGGATGATTCCAACACCAAGGCATCGTGATGAGGAACGAACATCGAGACGAGGGTCGATCCGTTGTTGGCCTGATCTTTCATAGCACAAACCTACATCGCAGCAAGAACAAGTCGCGGGTTTACGAAGATGTTCGCAAATCCCACGGAAACAACACGCCAACCTCTCAATCCGAAGGAATAACGTGGACGAACCATATACACTCAGCTTGTATTCCCCTACGCGCCGCGTCGCAGGAACTCACACGCCAGTAGAAATTTTGGACAAGAATTCTCTAAACTCGATAATGGTTGACGGCCGAAATACACACGGTGTCTAATTCATAATAACATCATCTCCCTCTTACATGACCGTACCATGGCTATTTATATTAGCATAGCCGTGGTTTGACCAACACGTTGGTTGAACACCTAACTCAAAGAAAAACAAATTTGACTTGCCTACACATAATAACCGACTTGGATTTAATATAAATCTCAAGAGATAGAAGCAACTACGACTACTAAACATTGGATGGTGCGTTTTTATACAATCTGCAGGTTGGCCCCACCCGGCTCCCTTCAAAGATAGCAGGTCTCTGATCCCTAGAGACATCCATGAGTACAGTAGCTTCTCTGGTGGCCGCGCCCGATGAAAATAGTAGTTGACCAGGACTCCTCCCTCATGTAGACACGTCCTTCTCCTAATTTCCATTGGCTCGATTGAAGATAGATCAAACGTACTTGTATATGAGTATTTCTTTGCATGCACGTACAAGCACATCTTCCCACATAATGCATGCATGTTAAACATTCTTCTTTTATGTTTCTTACGTGAGTGCATCTCTAACAATGCCATAGTAGGCATGCATGCCAGCATACCTCTGTTCTCAAAGAAAACCATCTTTTGTACTGCAGCTGCATGTTTAACTCTGACTAAAATTGAACCCTTGACCTTCACATCTTCTCCACTAAGTTGGTATATTTTTGGCATGTTGATATCCTTAAACTTTAATCCTTCGACACACGACAATGTGTGAATAGCAAAAACACCAAATCTGGCCGTGTCCGTATCATCCGCCCCCTCTTCAAGCGAAACCGTCCTCGGTTTTGAGTCGAACTCTTTAGCAACAACTTCGCCCGCGGGCTCAACATCCCCGAAAAAACTTTAGTACCTTCGCCAGCATTCTTTGCTTCATCTTGCTCCTTCATCTTGTTAAATTGTTCTTTCCGCCAAGTCTTGAAAGACTTCTTCTCCATGGCAATGAGAACATATTTCATATCCCGTTCAACAGTGTACGTGTGGGCGAGATAGTCGTGTGTAGCATTATTTTTCTTGTACCATGGCTCTCCCAGTAGCATATGACACAAAATCATTGGTACCGGAATTATGTCGCACAAAAACTCACCAGAAAATTTGCCGATAGAAAACAGTATCATAGTTTGGTGCGTGATGGCGAGCTTGTCGTAGCACCTCCTCAGTGAGTACGGTCGTGGATGTGGTGTCGTCGATAGATGCAGCTTCTCCACCATGTCGACGCCGACAGCGTTGATCAAACTGTCATGATCTATCGTCATGGCACAAAATTTCTCTCCCACTTTACAAAAGGTGTGAAAAAGTTCAGCACCATATCCTTTATCCTCCAGCAAAAAGTCACTGGATAGCCTCCAATAGTTTCTTGGTGATGGCGCGTCAGCCGTCTCCTCCAAAGTGCCGCGAGAAACACCGGTCTCTGATACCACTTGATGAGGAATGAACCTCGAGACGAGGGTCGATCTGTTGTTGGCCTGATCTTTCACAACACAAACCTCCATCGCAGCAAGAACAAGTCGCGGGTTTACGAAGATGTTCACAAATCCCACGGAAACAACACGCCAACCCCTCAATCCAAAGGAATAACATGGACGAACCGTATAGACTTAGCTTGTAATCCCCTACGCGCCGCGTCGCAGGAACTCACAAGCCAGTAGAGATTTTGGACAAGAATTCTCTAAACTCGATAATGGCCGACGACCGAAACACACACGGTGTCTAATTCATAATAACATCATCTCCCTATTACATGACCGTACCATGGCTAGTTATATTAGCATAGCCGTGGTTTGACCAACACGTTGGTTGCACACCTAACTCAAAGGAAAACAAATTCGACTTGCCTACACATAATAACCGACTTGGATTTAATCTAAATCTCAAGAGATAGAAGCAACTACGACTACTAAACTTTGGATGGTGCGTTTTCATACAATCTGCAGGTGGGCCCCACCCGGCTCCCTTCAAAGATAGCATGTCTCTGATCCCTAGAGACATCCACGAGTATGGTAGCTTCTCTGGTGGCTGCGCCCGATGAAAATTGTAGTTGACCATGACTCCTCCCTCATGTAGACACGTCCTTCTCCTAATTTCCATTGGCTTGATTGAAGATAGATCAAACGTACTTGTATATGAGTATTTCTTTGCATGCACATACAAGCACATCTTCCCACATAATGCATGCATGTTAAACATTCTTCTTTTATGTTTCTTACGTGAGTGCATCTCTAACAATGCCATAGTATGCATGCATGCCAGCACACCTCTGTTCTATAAGAAAACCATCTTTTGTACTGCAGCTGCATGTTTAACTCTGACTAAAATTGAACCCTTGAACTTCACATCTTCTCCACTAAGTTGGTATATTTTTGGCACGCTGATATCCATAAACTTTAATCCTTCAACACACGACAATGTTTGAATAGCAAAAACACCAAATCTGGCCGTGTCCATGTCACATCGGCGAAAGCAACACAAGCTGAATTATCAATGTGAATGACTTCTACTTCTTCATCGACCCATTTTATTAAGAACTGACGCATGGTAGATGGCATGCACTGGTTAGCATGAACCCAGTCACAACCTAATATAAAATTATAGTTACCTTGCACTTCGGCGATGAAGAATGTGGTGGCCAAAGTTTTGCTCCCCACAGTGAGTTCCATGCACATCACACCTTTGGCCTCTGTCTTTTTTACCCTCGAATCTGTTAAGTACCATATTGGTCTTCATCAATGCATCGTCATGTAATCCCAATTTCTTGAAGACCAAATAGGGCATAAGATTTACCACAACACCACCATCAACGAGCATCCTAGCAACCGGTGATCCGTTAGTATGACCTTTGTGGTACAATGGCTTCAGGTGTTTAACTGGTTCTTTTGGCTTCTCGAAGATAGCGTACATAGGAGCAAAATCAAGCTGGGCCACCTCCCCTTCTTTACCCATAGCACGAATCTCGGCAGGTAAGTAATACACCATATTAATATCCATACCTTCCCAAACCAGCCTAGATTCATCAATCACCATCTCATCTTCATCTCCCAATGTGTATATTGGACATGAAGTTTCCTCAATTGAAGGAGATGTTTCAGGTGGTGTGGACGATGTAGTAAGGGTCGCATCCTCCTCTTTTAGTGGTGTAGGTGTTGCTGTAGCTAATGTAGGAGGATATGCGTTTTCTTTATGTTTAGGCCTCCACACTTGTTTTGTGAGTGTCATGGGCCGAATTTCATTGAACAATTCATCCCTTTGCTTCTCTTCTTTGCACTCTACCTTCTCATGCTTCCTCATGCATTGTTATCTCCTTTTCATGGTCTTAGTTAAACCCGGGGACATCATTTAGGTTGAGTATATTTGGGATCCCTAGGTTTGGATCATGATCGTCAACCATGGAACACTCCTGAACAATAACAATATCACCTTCAGAATTAGCCAGATTACCAACGATCGGCTCTTTGATCTCCTTTTGCTTGTCGCATTCTGAAATGTCCGCATTAGGTGACTTAATACGTGATACGTCCATTTTGCATCATGTTTTCCTACTGTTATTTATAATGTTTTTATGCATAATCATGCTTTTGGGAGTGATTCTAATGCCTTTTCTCTCATAATATGCAAGGTTCATACAAAGAGGGAGAATACCGGCAGCTCGAATTCTGGACCTAAAAAAGCACATTAGAGATACCTATTTTGCACAATTCCAAATAAGATGAAACTTCACGGAGATTTTTTATGGATTATTTAAGAATTATTGGAGCAAACAACTACTAGAGGGAGCCCACCAGGTGGGCACAACCCACTTGGGCGCACTAGGGAGCCCAGACGCGCCCTGGTGGGTTGTGCCCACCTGGTGCGCCCCCTCTGGTAGTTAGTTGCTCCAATAATTCTTAAATAATCCATAAAAATCTTTGAGGCGCCCTGGTGGGTTGTGCCCTCATCGGCCCATCTCTAGTGCCCCTCTTCTGGTATATATGTCATTTTGACCTAGAAAAATAAATAAGGGGAGGACTTTCGAGACGAAGCGTCGCTGTCTGTAGGCAGAACTTGGGCGAGAGCACTTTTCCCTCAGTGGGGGGGGGGGGATTATCATCATCGTCATCACCAACAAATCTCCCATCTTTGGGAGAGCCATCTCCATCAACATCTTCAATAACACCATCTCCTCTCAAACCCTAGTTCATCTCTTGTGTTCAATGTACCGGAACCTTAGATTGGTGCTTGTGGGTGACTAGTAGTATTGATTACATCTTGTAATTGATTACTTATGGTTTATTTGGTGGAAGATTATATGTTCATATCCATTATGCCATTTAATACCCGTCTGATCTTGAGCATGATTGTTATTTGTGAGTCGTTACTTTTGTTCTTGAGGTCACGCGAGAAGTCATGTTGCAAGTAAGCATGTGAACTTGATATGTGTTTGATATTTTGTTGACATGTATGTTTTTATTCCCTTAGTGGTGTCATGTGAACGGCGACTACATGGCACTTCACCATATTTGGGCCTAAGGGAATGCATTGTGGATTAGTAATTAGATGATGGGTTATTAGAGTGACAGAAGCTTAAATCCTAGTTGATGCGCTATTCCGTAAGGGGCCGATTTGGATCAAAAAGTTTAATGCTATGGTTAGATATTATATTAATACTTTTCTCGCAGTTGCGGATGCTCGCGAGGGGCTTAATCATAAGTAGGAGGTTTGTTTAAGTAAAAACAGCACCTAAGCACCGATCCACCCACATATAAAATTATCAAAGTAGCAGACATGAATCAAGACAACATGATGAAAGTGATATGATGAAATTCCCGTGTACCCTCAAGAACACTTTGCTTATTATAAAAGACCATTTTGGCTTGTCCTTTTCCTCAAAAGGATTGGGCTACCTTTCTGCACTTTTGTTACGGTTACCGTTACTTGCTTGTTATAAATTATCGTGCTATCAAACAACTTGTTACCTCCAATTTCAGTGCTTGCAGATATTATCATTTCCATCTGCTCCTTGTTGGGTTCGACACTCTTACTTATTGGCAGGACTACGATTGATCCCCTATACTTGTGGGTCATCAAGGCTCTTTTCTGGCGCCATTTCCGTGGAGTGAAGTGCTCTTGGTAAGTGGAAATTGGTAAGGAAAAATTATTACTATGTGCTGAAATTTATTGTCACTTGTTACTATGGAGAACAATCCTTTGAGGGGTTTGTTAGGGGTATCTTCACCTCGACCAGAACCACAATTAGTTTCTCCTCAACCTACTACACCTATTGAAAATATTGGTTACGAAATTCCTTTGGGTATGATAGAACAACTGCTAGCTAATCCTTATGCAGGAGATGGAACTGAACATCCTGATATGCACTTGATATATGTGGATGAAATTTGTGGATTATTTAAGCTTGTAGGTTTACCCGGAGATGAAGCTAAAAAGAAGGTTTTACCTTTATCTTTGAAGGGAAAATCATTGGCATGGTATAGGTTATGAGATGATATTGGATCTTGGAATTGGAATGGATTGAAATTGGAATTTCACCAAAACATTTATCCTATATGCATCTAGTTCATCGTGATTGGAATTATATATATATAATTTTTTGCCCCGTGAAGGAGAAAGTATCGCTCTATCTTGGTGGAGGCTGAAGTCAATATTATATTCATTCCCCAATCATGAGCTCTCAAGATAAATTATCATTCGGAACTTTTATGCTTGGCTTTCTCATGATGATCGATCCATGCTCGATACTTCTTGTACTGGTTCTTTTTATGAAGAAGACTATTGAATTCATGTGGGATCTTTTAGAAAGAATGAAATGCATCTCTAAAGATTGGGAACTCAACAAAGGTAAAGAGTCAGGTATTAAGCTTGAATTCGGTTGTGTTAAATCTTTTATGAATACTGATGCTTTTCACAAGTTTAGCACTAAATATGGACTTGACTCTGAGATAGTAGCCTCTTTTTGTGAATCATTTGCTACTCATGTTGATCTCCCTAAGAAGAAGTGGTTTAAATATCACCCACCTATTAAATAAGAAATTAAAGAACCCGACATAGCTAAAGAAGAAACTATCATTTTACAATGTTGATCCAGTTGTGCCTACTGCTTATATTGAAAAATCACCATTCCCTGTTATGATAAAGGAACATGCTAAGGTTTCAATTGTGGTTCACGAAAGTTATATTACATAACCTAAACATAATGAACAAATTAAAGTAGAACCTAGTGTTTCTATGGTTAAAGATATCTTGGTGGAAAATGTTGATGTGTGTGTTATTTACTTCTGTAATATGAAGCTGCTAGAATTGCCAAACCCGATGAAAAAGATAAACATAGACCTGTTGTTGGCGTGCCTATTGTCTCAGTAAAAAATAGGAGATCATTGTTATCATGGCTTATGTTATTTAGGTGCTAGCATGAGTGCTATTCCTTTTACCTTATACCAAGAAATTATGAATGATATAGCGCTCGTTGAAATAGAAGACATAGATGTCACTATTAAACTTGCCAACAGAGACACCATTACACCACTTGGGATTGTTAGAAATGTTGAAGTCTTGTGTGGGAAAATAAAATACCCTACTGGATTTCTAGTTATTGGTTCCCCACAAGATGAATTTTGTCCCTTTATTTTTGGTAGACCTTTCTTGAACATCGTTAATGCTAAAATAGATTGTGAGAAAGAATCAGTTGGTGTTAGTTTTGGTGATGAGTCTCATGATTTTAATTTCTCCAAGTTTAATACACAACCTCACAAGAAAGAATTACCTAGTAAGGATGAAATAATTGGTATTGCTTCTATTGTCGTGCCTCCTACTGATCCACTAGAACAATATTTGCTAGACCATGAAAATGATATGCATATGCATGAAAGAAATGAGATAGATAGAATTTTCTTCGAACAACGACCACTGCTCAAACATAATCGGCCTATTGAAACTCTAGGAGGTCCTCCCCCACCTAAAGGGGATCTTGTGTTTGAATTGAAACAATTGCAAGACACTTTGAAATATGCTTATTGCTACTTCTTGAGCTTGCGTTGGTTTTTCCCTTGAAGAGGAAAGGGTGATGCAGCAAAGTAGAGATAAGTATTTTCCTCACTTAGAGAACCAAGGTATCAATCCAATAAGAGGCACAAGCAAGTCTCCAATCTATGCACCTACACAAACAATCAAACACTTGCACCCAACGCGATAAAGGGGTTGTCAATCCCTTCACAGTCAATTGCAATGGTGAGATCCGATAGAGATAGATATAAAAGATAACTAAGATGTAAAACAAAATAAAAGTAAATAAATTGAAGCAAGATATTTTTTTGTTTATAGATCTGAAAATATATAAGGGAAAATAGACCTAGGGCCATAAGTTTCACTAGAGGTTTTTCTCTTGAAGGCAAATAATACGATGGGTGAACAAATTATTGTCGAGCAATTGATAGAAAAGCGCAAAGTTATGAGGATATCCAAGGCGATGATTATGCATATAGGCATCACTTTTGTGTCAAGTAGACCGAAACGATTCCGCATCTACTACTACTACTCCACACATCGACCTCTATCCAGCATGCATCTAGAGTATTAATTTCATAAAAAACGGAGTAACGCCTTAAGTAAGATGACATGATGTAGAGGATAAACTCAAGCAATATGATGAAAACCCCATCTTTTTATCCTTGATGGAAATAATACAATACATGTCTCGCTACCCCTACTTTGTCACTGGGTGAAATCATGCAAGATTGAACCCAAAATTAAGCACCTCTCCCATTGCAAGAAATACCAATCTAGTTGGCCAAACCAAACCGATAATTCAAAGATAAATACAAAGATATCAAATCATGGATATAATAATTCAAAGAAGATTCAAATAATATGCATGGATAATTTGATCATAAATCCACAATTCATCAGATCTCAACAAACACAGCGCAAAAGAATATTACATCATATAGAACTCCAAGAACATCGAGGAGAACATGGTATTGAAGATCATAGAGAGAGAAGAAGCCATCTAGATACTAGCTATGGACCCGTATGTCTGTGGTAAACTACTCACGCTTCATTGGAAGGGTAATAGGGTTGATGTAGATGCCCTCCGTGATCGAATCCCCCTCTAGCAGATCACCAGAAAAGGCCCCAAGATGGGATCTCACAGGAACAGAGGCTTGTGGTGGTGGGAAAGTAATTTTGTGGACGCTTCTGATGGTTTGGGAATATTTGGTAATTTATAGGCCAGAGAATAGGATTAGGGGAGCTCCGAGGGACCCACAAGGCAGGAGGGCGCCCCCCTGGGGTGCGCCCTGCACCCTTGCCGTCACCTCCGGACTCCTTTTCCTTGCTCTACAAGTCCTATGTGTGTCTTCTGGTCCAAAGAAATCATTGTAAAGTTTTATTCCGTTTGGACTCCGTTTGATATTCCTTTTCTACGAAACTCAAAAACAAGGAAAAAAAAGAAAATGGCACTGAGCTCAAGGTTAATAGGTTAGTTCCAAAAATAATACTCCCTCCGTTCCTTGATATAGGGTGTATAGTTTTTTGTGAAAAAATTCAGATTGTAAGGTGTATTCCTTTAGTTGACTATTTTACCCCTACAGAAGCTACAACCCACGCATGACCTTCCTAGACAAAAGTAGAAGGAAAATCCCCATCTCGTATATGATGTGCATGCGCTGTAGTTTTGTTAGGAAATAGAAGATTGCATGCATTAGTGCATATCCCGCAGGGCTTTAGATTTATAGAGAAAAATCTTCTACCGTCCTTTTATTCATTCTATTGTGGGATTTGTGTTGGGCTTAATAAGGAAGAAAACTGCCAGCGATAGAGAGGATCGAGATTTGCCTAATTTTCTCTCAGTCTCACGTCTTTGCACCAGGGGCTTTTACGTCCAAAACCAACGAAATTTCCCCTCCCAACCCATGCGTTAATATTCGTGCAAGAAAACTATACACCCTATATCAAGGAACGGAGGGAGTATAAAATAGCATATTAATGCATATAAAACATCCAAAACAGATAATATAATAGCATGGAACAATAAATAATTATAGATACATTGGAGACGTATCAAGCATCTCCAAGCTTAATTCCCGGTCGTCCTCGAGTAGGTAAATGATAAAAACAGAATTTTTGATGTGGAATGGTTCCTAACATATTTATCCATGTAATTTTATTTATTGTGGTATGAATATTCAGATCCATAAGATTCAAAACAAAAGTTTAATATTGACATAAAAACAATAATACTTCAAGCATACTAATGAAGCAAACATCTTGTCTCAAAATAACATGGCCAAAGAAAGTTATCCCTACAAAATCATATAGTCTGGCTATGCTCCATTTTCATCACACAAAGTATTAAATCATGCACAACCCCGATGATAAGCCAAGCAATTGTTTCATACTTTTGACATTCTCAAACATTTTCAACTTTCACGCAATACATGAGCGTGAGCAACGGATATAGCACTATAGGTGGAATAGAATATGGTGGTTGTGGAGAATACAAAAACAAGAAGATGGTCTCACATCAACTAGGTGTATCAACAGGCTATGGAGATGCCCATCAATAGATATCAATGTGAGTGAGTAGGGATTGCCATCCAACGGATGCACTAGAGCTATAAATGTATGAAAGCTCAAAAGAAACTAAGTGGGTGTGCATCCAACTCACTTGCTCAGGAAGACCTAGGGCAATTTGAGGAAGTCCATCATTGGAATATACAAGCCAAGTTCTATAATGAAAAATTCCCACTAGTATATGAAAGTGACAATATAGGAGACTCTCTATCATGAAGATCATGGTGCTGCTTTGAAGCAAAAGTGTGGAAAAAGGATAGTAACATTGTCCCTTCTTTCTTTTCTCTCACATTTTTTTCTCTTTTTTGGGTGGGCTTCTTTGGCCTCTTTTTTTATTTCGGCTTATTTGGCCTCTTTTATTTTTCATAAAGTCCGGAGGTTCATCGCAACTTGTGAGGGAATCATAGCTTCCATCATCCTTTCCTCACATGGGACAATGCTCTAATAATGATGATCATCACACTTTTATTTACTTACAATTGAAGAATTACAACTCGATACTTAGAATAAAAATATGACAGAGCGGTGGAAGTTGCATGGCAATATATCTCGGAATGGCTATGGAAATGCCATAATAGGTAGGTATGGTGGTTGTTTTGACGCAGGTATATGGTGGGTCTAATACACTGGCGAGAATTGCGCGACACTAGAGAGGCTAGCAATGGTGGAAGGGTGAGAGTGCGTATAGTCCATGGACGCAACATTAGTAACAGAGAACTCACATACTTATTGCGAAAGTCTATTAGCTTTCAAAACAAAGTACTACACACATGCTCCTAGGGGGATAGATTGGTAGGAAAATACCATCGCTCGTCCCCGAGCGCCACTCATAAGGAAGACAATCAATAAATAAATCATACTCCAACTTCATCACACAACGGTTCACCATACGTGCATGCTACGTGAATAACAAACTTTAACACAAGTATTTCTACCAATCCATAATTACTTACTAGCATGACTCTAATATCACCATCTTCTCATAGTATTCAATCCACTTTATATGAAAGTTTTTATTATATCCCTCTTGGATGCCCATCATATTAGGACTAAATTCATAACCTAAGAAAATTACCATACTATTTAGAGAGACTCTCAAAATAATATAAGTGAATCATGAGAGTTCAACAATTTCTATAAAATAAAACCACCATTGTGCTCTAAAAAGATATAAGTGAAGTACTAGAGCATATGGCCTAGCTTAATAGATATAAGTGAAGCACATAGAGTATTCTAATAAATTCATGATTTAAGCGTGTCCATCTCAAAAGGTGTGTACAGCAAGGATGATTGTGGCAAACTAAAAAGAAAATACTCATGTCATACAAGACACTCCAAGCAAAACAAATATCATGTGGTGAATAAAAATATATCCTCAAGTAAATTTACCAATGGATTGAAGACGAAAGAGGGGATGCCTTCCGGGGCATCCCTAAGCTTAGGATCTTGGTTGTCCTTGAATATTACCTTGGAGTGCCTTGGGCATCCGCAAGCTTAGGCTCCTGCCACTCCTTATTCCATAGTCCATCAAATCTTTACCAAAAACTTGAAAACTTCACAACACAAAACTCATCAGAAAACTCATGAGATCCGTTAGTATAAGAAAATAAATCACCACTTCTAGTACTATTTGTGAACTCATTATTTATTTATATTGGTGTAATATCTACTCTATTCCAACTTATCCATGGTTCTTACCCCCCGATACTACCCATAGATTCATAAAAATAAGCAAACAACACATAGAAAACAGAATCTGTCAAAAACAGAACAATATGTAGTAATCAGGAAACTTCGTATACTTACATAACTCAATAAATTCTAAAAAATTAGTAAAACCTGGGAATTTTTTATATAAATCTTGTGTAAAATATTCAGATCAAAATCACGCTTCTGTAACTTATGAAAATTATTTTACTGAGCGCAATAGTTTCTGTTTTTCAGCAAGATGAAATCAACTATCACCATAAGCCATCCCAAAGGTCTTACTTGGCTCAAACACTAATTAAAACACCAAAACACATCTAGCCAGAGGCTAGATGATAAATCTATTAAAAAATAGAAACAAAAAGTAAGAACAAAAGTAAATTTGGGTTGCATCCCAACAAGCGATATTGTTTAACGCCTTTAGCTAGGCATATAGATCTAGATATTGTCATCTTTGGTATGCAATCCATAAGTATCTCTCATAATAGGTTCATATGGTAACTTAATTTTCTTTCTTGGAATGTGTTCCATGCCCTTCCTTTACGTAAATTTAAATCTATTTTTCCTTCTTTCATATCAATAATTGCACCAATCGTTCTAAGGAAAGGTCTACCAAGAATAATAGGACATGTAGGATTCCAATCCATATCAAGAACAATGAAATCTACGGGCACATAATTCCTATTTTAAACAATAATAATACCATTAATCTTCCCATAGGTTTCTTAATAGTGGAATCTATGAGATGCAAATTTAAAGAACAATCATCAAATTCACGAAAACCTAGCACATCCCATAAAGTTTTTGGAATCGTAGAAATTCTAGCACCCAGATCAAACAAAGCACAGCATTCATAATATTTGATTTAAATCTTAATATTAGGTTCCCACTCATCATAGAGCTTTCTAGGGATAGAAACTTCCAACTCAAGTTTTTCTTCAAAAGATTTCATCATAGCATCAACAATATGTTTAGTAAAAGATTTATTTCGATTATAAGCATGAGGAGAATTCAACATGGATTGCAACAAGAAAATACAATCTATAAATAAAAATTATCATAATTAAAGTCCTTGAAATCGAAAAGAGTGGGTTCATTGCTACTTAAAGTTTTGACCTCTCAAATCTCACTTTTATCAATTTTTTGCATCAAGATCTATAAACTCTGGATCATTGGGACGCTTTCTAGCTAAAGTTGACTCATATTCAGACCCATCTTTATCAAGATTTATATTAGAAAACAAAGATTCAATATGAGTCACATCAATCACTGAAAGATCTTCATCATTATTTTCCCGAGAAATTGAAGAACACGCCTTTACAAGTCAATCTCGCTTAGCACGAATCGTAGCAGTTCTTTCTTTACATTCATTAATAGAAATTCTCATAGCTTTTAGAGACTCATTAATATCATGCTTGGTTGGAATAGATCTAATTTTCAAAGAATCAATCTCAAGCAAAATTCTATCAACGTTCCTAGCCAAATCATCAATCTTGAGCAATTTTTCTTCAACCATCGCATTGAAAACTTTTTGGGAACTAATAAATTCTTTAATATTGTTCTCAAGATCAGAGGGCATCTTATTATAATTTCCTTAAGAATTGTTGTATGAATTACCATAATTATTAAATGAATTACTAGGAAACGACCTAGGGTTGAAATTACCTCTATAAGCATTATTACCAAAAATGTTCCTACCAACAAAATCCACATCCATAAATTCATTATTATTTCCAATCAAAGAAGACAAAGGCATATAATTAGGATTAATAGGATCACTTTTACTAGAAAAAAATTTCATTAATTCATCCATCTTTCCACTCAAAGTATTTATTTCTTTAGTTGCATGCACTTTTTTACTACACTACAGGAATCAGGCACTTTGCCGTCAGCCATGGTTGATGACAAAGGCATGCCAGGCTGACGGCAAAGACCTTTGATGTCAGCCAGCCGACGGCAACAGGTCCGGCTAAATAGGCTACGACAAAGGCCTCTTTGAAATCTGTTGGCAGACGACAAAGATGCAAAGGGCTTTGTCGTCTGCTGACAGACGGCAAAGAGCATGGACGGCGCACGTGGCAGTTCAGGTCCGTTAAGTGGTTAACGGCTTACTTTGGCATCAGCTGGCGCACGACAATGGCCTTTGCATTGTTGCCGTCAGCCAGGGGACGGCAAAGATGCAAAGGCCTTTGCCGCCTGCTGGCTGACGGCAAATCTTCTAACTAGCACTACTTCTTGAGCTTGCGTTGGTTTTTCCCTTGAAGAGGAAATTGGGATGCCGCAAAGTAGCGATAAGTATTTCCCTTAGTTAGAGAACCAATGTATCAATCCTGTAGGAGGCACAAGCAAGTCTCCAATCTATGCACCAAGACAAACAATCAAACACTTGCATCCAACGCGATAAAGGGGTTGTCAATCCCTTCACGGTCAATTGCAATGGTGAGGATAGAGATAGATATAAAAGATAACTAAAACATAAAACAAATAAAAGAAAATAAATTGCAGCAAGATATTTTTGGGTTTTTTGGTTTATAGATCTGAAAATATATAAGGGAAAATAGACCCGGGGCCGTAGGTTTCACTAGAGGCTTCTCTCTTGAAGGCAAATAATATGGTGGGTGAACAAATTGTTGTCAAGCAATTGATAGAAAAGCACAAAGTTATGATGATATCCATGGCAATGATTATGCATATAGGCATCACGTCCTTGTCAAGTAGACCGAAACGGTTCTCCATCTACTACTATTACTCCACACACCGACCGCTATCCAGCATGCATCTAGAGTATTAAGTTCATAAAGAATGGAGTAACGCCTTAAGTAATATGACATGATGTAGAGGGATAAACTCAAGGAATATGATGAAAGCCCCATCTTTTTATCTTTGATGGCAACAATACAATGCATGTCTTGCCACCCCTTCTTTGTGACTGGGTGAAATCACGCATGATTGAACCCAAAACTAAGCACCTCTCCCATTGCAAGAAATACCAATCTAGTTGGCCAAACCAAACCGATAATTTGATGAGAAATACAACGATATCAAATCATGCACATAAGAATTCAGAGAAGATTCAAATAATATTCATAGATAATCTGATCATAAATCCACAATTCATTAGATCTCGACAAACACACCGCAAAAAAATATTACATCGGATAGAACTCCAAGAACATCGAGGAGAACATGGTATTGAAGATCATAGAGAGAAACGAAGCCATCTAGCTACTAGCTATGGACCCGTAGGTCTATGGTAAACTACTCACACTTCATGGGAAGGGTAATAGGGTTGATGTAGATGCCCTCCGTGATCGAATCCCCCTCCGACAGAGCACTAGAAAAGGCCCTAAGATGGGATCTCATGGGAACAAAGGCTTGCGGTGGCTAAAAAGTATTTTTGTGGATGCTTCTGGTGGTTTGGGAATATTTGGGAATTTATAGGCAGAAGGATAGGGTTAGGGGAGCTCAGAGGGACCCACAAGGCAGGAGGGTGCCCCCGTTGGGGCGTGGCCTGTACCCTTGTCGTCGCGTCCGGACTCCTTTGACTTGGTCTCCAAGTCCTACGTGTGTCTTCTTGTCCAAGAAAAATCATCGCAAAGTTTTATTCTATTTGGACTCCGCTTGATATCCCTTTTCTGCGAAACTCAAAAACAAGGAAAAAACAAAAAATGGCACTAGCTCTGGGTTAATAGGTTAGTCCCAAAAATAATATAAAATAACATATTAATACATATAAAACATCCGAAAAAGATAATATAATAGCATGGAACAATCAAAAATTATATATACGTTGGAGACGTATCACTTATCTTGATGAGAAGAAGATATATCATGTTATTATTAGTGCTAACCTTTCAGAACTTGTAGAAGAAAGATTATTAAAAATTCTGAAGAAGCACTGTGCTGCTATTGGATATACTCTTGATGATATTAAGGGCATTAGTGAACCTCGGTCAGAAGTGATGGTTCGGCGTACTCCATGCAGACTGACTATTCTCGATACATATAGCTATTCAAGTTCGTCTCCTCGATATGTGGTTATGATCGGAATAAAGTGAGCTACCTTGGTTAAGGTGTCCACTATGACCCAGATTGCATCATTGCCCCGCCGAGTCTTATGTAGTCCTGTGATGAAATCCATACAAACATCATCCCATTTCCATTGTGCAACCGATAGTGGTTGGAGAAGTCCGGCTGGCTTCTGATGCTCCGCCTTTACCTTGTTGCATATGTCGCAACAGTCCACATAGTAGGCAATGTCTTTCTTCATTCCATCCCACCAAAATACTTGTCGAAGGTCTTCATACATTTTCATACCTCCAGGGTGAATAGAATACGAGGATTCGTGTGCTTCTGACAGGATTTTCTGTTTCAAATCCGCTTGATTGGGTACACAAATCCTTCCTCGGAATCGGAGGGTACCGAATTGATCTTTTCGAGAAATCTGTAGTCTGCTTGGCTATCATATTCTTGGCATGTTTCTGCAGAATAGTGTCATCCGGCTGGGCCTTGCGAATCTCTTCCTCAAGTGTGGGGGTAACCACCAAAATATTAGCAAAGCCAGCATCAACTATGACCATGTTGAGCTGAGCAATTTCCTCTTGAAGTTCAGGAGGCAAGGATTCCAACATAACATTTAGGCAGGCTTTCAACTAAGTGCATCGGCAACCATGTTGGCCTTACCCGGGCGGTAATTTATCCCAAGGTCATAATCCTTGAGTAACTCCAGACATCTTTGTTGCCAGAGATTTAAATCTGGCTGAGTAAGTATGTACTTGAGACTTTTGTGATCGGTAAAAATTTGGCACCTCTTCCCGATGAGATAGTGTCTCCAAATTTTTAGAGCATGAACCACCGTGGCTAATTTCAAATCATGAGTAGGATAATTTCCCTCGTGGGGTCGTAGCTGTCGCGATGCATAGGCTACTACCTTGCTTTCTTGCATAAGTACGCATCCAAGTCCTTATCTAGAGGCGTCACAGTACACATCAAAACTGCGGTAGATATCTGGGAAGAGTTAATACACGCGCAGATGTCAACCTTATTTTTAGCTCATTGAAACTTTTCTCACAGTCCTCAATCCATTCAAACTTCTTATCCTTTTTAAGAAGCTCCGTCATGGGTTTAGCAATCTTGGAAAAACCTTCAATTAAACGACGGTAATATCCGGCTAATCCAAGAAAACTTAGGATCTGAGATATGGTTGTGGGTGGCAACCAATCGAGCACATCCTTTACTTTGCTTGGGTCCACGGCTATACCTTCAGCGGACAGTACATGCCCAAGGAATCCAACTTGCTTGAGCCAAAATTCACATTTACTAAATTTGGCGTATAGCTGATGTTCACGGAGTCGATGCAACACTGCTCGAAGGTCTCCTTTGTGGTCTTCTTCACTTCTTGAGTAGATCAGTATGTCATCGATGAAGACTACCACGAACTTATCGAGGAAGTCCATGAACACTTTGTTCATCATATGCAAGAAAAAGGCGGGGGCATTGGTGAGACCAAATGACATAACTGTATATTCATGAAGACCGTTTCGAGTGGTGAATGCGGTCTTAGGAATATCTTCCTTTTTAATCTTGAGCTGATAATATGCAGTCCGTCAATCAATCTTGGAGAATACCTTGGCCCCACTGAGCTGATCAAACAGGTCATCAATCCTTGGCAGTGGGTATTTGTTTTTGATTGTGACATCATTCAGCTGACGGTAATCCACACACATGCGGAGGCTGCCATCCTTTTTGTCCACGAAGATAGCAGGTGATCCCCATGGTGAAGAGCTGGGACGGATATATCCTTTCTGGAGCATTTCATCAAGCTGTTTCTTTAGCTCTACTAATTCTGATGAGGGCATCCGGTAGTACTTCTTGTGTAACGGTGCGGTTTCGGGCACAAGACCAATTGCAAACTCAAGCTCTCGGTCTGGTGGCATGCCTGGCAGCTCTTCTGGAAATACATCAAGAAACTCACTGACCACAGGAATTAATTCCAACTCAGCCACAGCGGTGAAGACCATTTCTTTCTTGGATATACTTCTACGAGCATAGAATTTAGTAGTCTGCCGTTCCTGACCGGTCAAAGTGACTTCTCGGTTCGCACAATTTATGCATACTTGATATTGAGTCAGCCAATTCATACCCAAGATAACATCCAATTTAGCAGACTCAATAATTATCAAAGAAGTCGGAAAATAGACTCCGTTGATATTGACTTCTAGATTACGGTAGACCAGATTACTTCTGATTAAGGATCCCGGGGTTTGTACATGCATATTCTTGCCCAAAAGCGAACAAGGAAATTTGTTTTGGGCAACAAAACTCCGAGAAATAAAAGAGTGGGAAGCCCCAGAGTCAAATAAAATGACTGCAGGTATGTTATTAACAGAAAACATACCAATTACGACTTCGGGGTTCTCTTGGGCTTCATCGGTGGAGAGGTGCTTGATACGTCTCCAACGTATCTATAATTTTTGATTGTTCCATGATATTATATTACCTGTTTTGGATGTTTATTGGCTTTATTTTACACATTTATATCATTTTTGGGACTAACCTACTAACCGGAGGCCCAACCCGTATTGCTGTTTTTTTGCCTATTTCAGTATTTTGAAGAAAAGGAATATCAAACGGAGTCGAAACGGAATGAAACCTTCGGGAGCGTGATTTTTGGAATGAACGTGATCTAGAGAACTTCGAGTGCAAGTCAAGAAGCAATCGAGGCGGCCAGGAGATAGCAGGGTGTGCCCACCCCTCCTGGGCGCGCCCCTCTCTCCTGGGCCCCTCGAGCGGCCACCGACGTACTTCTTCCTCCTATATAAGCCTACGTACCCCGAAAACATCCAGGGAGCCACCAAAGAAATATTTCCGCCACCGTAACCTTCTGTATCCGCGAGATCCCATCTTGGAGCCTTCGCCGGTGTTCCACCGGAGGGGGAATCAACCACGAAGGGCTTCTACATCAACACCATAGCCCTTCCGATGAGTTCTGAGTAGTTTAACACAGACCTTCGGGTCCATAGTTATTAGCTAGTTGGCTTCTTCTCACTTTTTGGATCTCAATACAATGATCTCCCCCTCTCTTGTGGGGATCTATTCGATGTAAACTCTTTTTGCGGTGTGTTTGTCGAGATCCGATGAATTGTGGGTTTATGATTAAGTTTATCTATGAGAAATATTTGAATCTTCTCTGAATTCTTTTATGTATGATTGAGTTATCTTTGCAAGTATGTTCGAATTATCGGTTTGGTTTGGCCTACTAGATTGATCTTTCTTGCCATCGGAGAAGTGCTTAGCTTTGGGTTCAATCTTGCGGTGTCCTTACCCAGTGACAGAAAGGGTTGCAAGGCACGTATTGTATTGTTGCCATCGAGGATAAAAAGATGGCGTTTATATCATATTGCTTGAGTTTATCCCTTTACATTATGTCATCTTTCTTAATGCGTTACTCTATTCTTATGAACTTAATACTCTAGATGCATGCTGGATAGCGGTCGATGTGTGGAGTAATAGTAGTAGATGCAGGTAGGAGTCGGTCTACTTGTCACGGACGTGATGCCTATATACATGATCATGCCTAGATAATCTCATAATTATTCGCTTTTCTATCAATTGCTCGACAGTAATTTGTTCACCCACCGTAATACTTATGCTATCTTGGGAGAAGCCTCTAGTGAAACCTATGGCCCCCGGGTCTATCTTTTATCATATAATCTTTCACTCTACTTTTATTTGCATCTTTACTTTTTGCATCTATATTATAAAATACCAAAAATATATTTATCTTATCATATTATCTCTATCAGATCTCACTTTGGCAAGTGGCCGTGAATGGATTGAAAACCCCTTTATCGCGTTGGTTGCGAGTTCTTTGTTTGTTTGTGTAGGTTCGTGGGACTTGTGAGGAGCCTCCTACTGGATTGATACCTTGGTTCTCAAAAACTGAGGGAAATACTTACGCTACTTTGCTGCATCACCCTTTCCTCTTCAAGGAAAACCAACGCAAGCTCAAGACGTAGCAAGAAGGATTTGTGGCGCCATTGCCGGGGAGGTCTTCGCTGAAGTCAAGACATACCAAGTACCCATCACAAACTCATCTCCCTCGCATTTACATTGTTTTCCATTTGCCTCTCATTTTCCTCTCCCCCACTTCACCCTTTCCGTTTTATTCGCCCTCTCTTTCCCAATCTCCTCTCTTTTTCGCTTGCCTTCTTTTTCCTCTCTCTTTCGCTTTCCTTCTTCTGTTTGCTTGTGTGCCTGTTTGTCCTTATGGCTTTGCCTAAGAGTACCGACCTCCTTCTTAGAAGGATGGAAGAGATTGAATCGAATATTAGAAGCTTTACGGCTTTGCAATTTGAGCATAATAATTTCTTCAGAAAAGAGCTTAAAGAACAAAAAGGTTTTTTGGGTTTTATGAATAAGGAGCTTGATGATATGAATAAACAATTTTATGGTGTGAGCTCTCAAATTACCCGGCTTGAGAAGGCTATAGCCCAAATTTCTGATAAGCAAGCCACCTTAGTTAATAAGATGGCTGCCAAACCAGAAAAGTTAGATGAAAATAATGATTAAGATCTTAAAGTTATTGATGTGTCCCCTATTAGATCTTTGTTTTGCAATATGAATCTTGATAATAATGGGACTGGAGATGAGTCAACTTTATTTAGAAGGCGTCCCAATAATTGGGAGTTTTTAGATCTTGATGCTAAATTTGGTAAAGTGGGATTGGATAGGTCATGACTTTAAATAGTATTGAACCCACTATCTCGGATTTCAAGGACTTTGATTATGATAATTGTTCTTTAGAAAGTTGTATTTTCTTGTTGCAATCCGTTGTTAATTCTCCTCATGCTTATAGTCAAAATAAAGCTATTACCAAACATATTGTTGATGCCTTGATGCAATCTTTTGATGAAAAACTTAATTTGGAAGTTTCTATACCTAGAAAACTTAATGATGAGTGGGAACCTACTATAAAGATTAAAATTAAAGATCATGAGTGTTTTGCTTTGTGTGATTTGGGTGCTAGTGTTTCCACGATTCCGAAAACTTTATGTGATATGCTAGGTTTCCATGATTTTGATGATTGCTCTTTAAATTTGCACCTTGCGGATTCCACCATTAAAAAGCCAATGGTAAGGATCAATGATGTTCTCGTTGTTGCAAATAGAAATTTGGTGCCCGTAGATTTTATCATTCTTGATATAGATTGCAATCTTTCTTGCCCTATTATTCTTGGTAGACCTTTCCTTAGAACGATTGGTGTGATTATTGATATGAAGGAAGGGAATATTAGATTCCAATTTCCGTTAAAGAAAGGCATGGAGCACTTTCCAAGAAATAAAGTCAAATTACCATATGAATCTATCATGTGAGCATCCTATGAATCAAGTGCCAAAGATGGCACTACTTAGATCTATCTTCGCTTTTATGCCTAGCTAGGGGTGTTAAACAATAGTGCTAGTTGGGAGGAAACCCAATTTTCTTTGTGTTTTTTGTTTTTTTTCCTGTTTAGTAATAATTTTTTCATCTACTTTCTGTTTATTTTTTTTTCATGTTTTATTTAGTGTTTTTGCCAAGTATAACCTATAGGATAACCTATGATGATAGTTGATTTGATTCTGCTGAAAAACAGAAACTTTGCGCTCACGAGAAAAAATTCATAAATCACAGAACCGAGCTTTTGCATTGATTATTTTTGCTGCTGTTCAATAAACAAATTTTTTAGGACGTCCTATTTTGGTAGAAGTTTTAAGGTTCCAGAAGTTTGTGTTAGTTACAGATTGCTACAGACTATTCTGTTTTTGACAGATTCTGTTTTTCGTGTGTTGTTTACTTATTTTGATGCATCTATGGCTAGTATTAAGTGGTACGAACCATAGAAAACTTGGAATACATTAGTTTTAACACTAATATAAATAAAGAATGAGTTCATTACAGTACCTTATGTGGTGGTTTTGTTTTCTTTCACTAACGGAGCTTATGAGATTTCCTGTTGAGTTTTGTGTTGTGAAGTTTTCAAGTTTTGGGTAAAGATTTGATGGATTATGGAATAAAGAGTAGCAAAAGCCTAAGCTTGGGGATGCCCATGGCACCCCAAGATATTCAAGAATAGCCAGAAGCCTAATCTTGGGGATGCCCCAGGAAGGCATCCCCTCTTTCATCTTCGTTCATTGGTAACTTTACTTGGAGCTATATTTTTATTCGCCACATGATATCTGTTTTGCTTGGAGCGTTGTGTATTATATTAGTATTTTATTTTTAGTTTACCACATTCATACTTGCTGTAACACACCTTTTGGGAGAAGCCTACTTTATTGAAATTTATTAGAATACTCTATGTGCTTCACTTATATCTTTTGAGCTAGATAGTTTTTGCTCTAGTGCTTCACTTATATCTTTTAGAGCACGGCGGTGGTTTAATTTTAAAGAAATTTTTGATCTCTCATGCTTAACTTATATTATTTTGAGAGTCTTTTAGAACAGCATGGTATTTGCTATGGTTATAAATTGGTCCTAGAATGATGAGCATCCAAGTTGGGTATAATAAAAACTATCATAGAAAGTGAATTGGATACTATGATCAATTTGATACTTGATAATTGTTTTGAGATATGGAGGTAGTTATATTAAAGTCATGCTAGTTGGGTGATTATGAGTTTAAAGAGTGCTTGTGTTGAAGTTAGCAAGTCCCGTAACATGCACGTATGGTTAAAGTTGTGTAACAAATTTGAAACATGAAGTGTACTTGGCTTGTGCATCCTTATGAGTGGCGGTCGGGGACGAGGAATGGTATTTTCCTACCAATCTATCACTCTAGGAGCATGCGCGTAGTGCTTGGTTTTTGATGACTTCTAAATTTTTGCGATAAGTATATGAGTTCTTTTGACTAATGTTGAGTCCATGGATTATACGCACTATTACCTTTCCATCATTGCTAGCCTCTTCGGTACCGTGCATTGCCCTTTCTCACCTTGAGAGTTGGTGCAAACTTCGCCGGTGCATCCAAACCCCATGATATGATACTCTCTATCACACATAAACCTCCTTATATTTTCCTCAAAACAGCCACCATACCTACCTATTTATGGCATTTCCATAGCCATTCCGGGATAAATTGCCATGCAACTTTCCACCGTTCTGTTCATCATCATCATGACATACATTACTTTTGTCATATTGCCATTGCATGATAATGTAGTTGACATCGTATTTGTGGCAAAGCCACCATGCATAATTTTTCATACATGTCACTCTTGATTCATTGCACCATCCCGGTACACCGCCGAAGGCATTCATATAGGGTCATATCTTGTTCTAGTTTCGAGTTGTAATTCATGTGTTGTAATCAATAAAAGTGTGATGATCATCATTATTAGAGCATTGCCTAAAAAGAAAAGAAAAAAAGAAAGGACAAAGAAAAAAAGAAAAGAAAAAAAAGAAAAGAAAAAAAAAAGAAATTAGAAAAAGAAATAAAAAGGGGCAATGTTACTATCTCTTTTTCCACACTTGTGCTTCAAAGTAGCACCATGTTCTTTATATAGTGAGTCTCATATATTGTGCTTCAAAGTAGCACCATGTTTTTCATATAGAGAGTCTCATATGTTGTCACTTTCATATACTAGTGGGAATTTTTCATTATATAACTTGGCTTGTATATTCCTACGATGGGCTTCCTCAAATGCCATAGGTCTTCGTGAGCAAGCAAGTTGGATGCACACCCACTAGTTTTCTTTTGTTGAGCTTTCATTCATTTATAGCTCTAGTGCATCCGTTGCATGGCAATACCTACTCCTCATGTTGACATCAATTGATGGGCATCTCCATAGCCCGTTGATTATCCTCGTCAATGTGATACTTTATCCTTTTTGGTCTTCTCCACACAATCCCCAATCATTATTCTATTCCACCCATACTGCTATATCCATGGCTCACGCTCATGTATTGCATGAAGGTTGAAAAAGTTTGAGATTATTTAAGTACGAAACAATTGCTTGGCTTGTCATCGGGGGTATAGAAGTTGGGAACATCTTTGTGTGACGAAAATGAAGCATAGTGTAACTATATGATTTTGTAGGGATGAACTTTCTTTAGCCATGTTATTTTGGGAAGACATGATTGCTTTTATTAGTATGCTTGAAGTATTACTATTTATTTTGTCAATATGAACTTTTATTTTGAATCATTTGGATCTGAACATTCATGCCATAATAAAGGGAAATTACATTAAGAATTATGCTAGGTTGCATTGCACATCAAAAAATCTGTTTTTATCATTTACCTACTCGAGGACGAGCAGGAATTAAGCTTGGGGATGCTTGATACGTCTCCAACGTATCTATAATTATTGATTGTTCCATGCTATTATATTACCTGTTTTGGATGTTTATGGTCTTTATTTTACACATTTATATCATTTTTGGGACTAACCTACTAACCGGAGGCCCAACCCGTATTGCTGTTTTTTTGCCTATTTCAGTATTTTAAAGAAAAGGAATATCAAACGGAGTCCAAACGGGATGAAACCTTCGGGAGCATGATTTTTGGAACGAGCGTGATCCGGAGAACTTGGAGTGCAAGTCACTAAGCAATCGAGGCGGCCAGGAGATAGGAGGGCGCGCCCACCCCTCCTGGACGCGCCCCTGTCTCCTGGGCCCCTCAAGCGGCCACCGACGTACTTCTTTCTCCTATATAAGCCTACATACCCCCGAAAACATCCAGGGAGCCACCAAATAAATATTTCCGCCACCGTAATCGTCTGTATCCGCGAGATCCCATCTTGGAGCCTTCGGCGGCGCTCCGTCGGAGGGGGAATTGACCATGGAGGACTTTTACATCAACACCATAGCCCTTCCGATGAGTTGTGACTAGTTTACCACAGACCTTCGGGTCCATAGTTATTAGCTAGTTAGCCTCTTCTCTCTTTTTGGATCTCAATACAATGATCTCCCCCTCTCTTGTGGAGTTCTATTCGATGTAAATTCTTTTTGCGGTGTGTTTGTCGAGATCCGATGAATTGTGGGTTTATGATTAAGTTTATCTATGAGAAATATTTTAATCTTCTCTAAATTCTTTTATGTATGATTGAGTTATCTTTGCAAGTCTGTTCGAATTATCGGTTTGGTTTGGCCTACTAGATTGATCTTTCTTGCCATGGGAGAAGTGCTTAGCTTTGGTTTCAATCTTGCGGTGTCCTTACCCAGTGACAGAAAGGGTTGCAAGGCACGTATTGTATTGTTGCCATCGAGGATAAAAAGATGGGGTTTATATCATATTGCTTGAGTTTATCCCTCTATATCATGTCATCTTTCTTAATGCGTTACTCTGTTCTTATGAACTTAACACTCTAGATGCATGCTGGATAGCGGTCGATGTGTGGAGTAATAGTAGTAGATGCAGGCAGGAGTCGGTCTACTTGTCACGGACGTGATGCTTATATACATGATCATGCCTAGATAATATCATAATTATTCGCTTTTCTATCAATTGCTCGACCATAATTTGTTCACCCACCGTAATACTTATGCTATCTTGAGAGAAGCCTCTAGTGAAACCTATGGCCCCCGGGTCTATCTTTTATCATATAAGCTTTCAATCTACTTTTATTTGCATCTTTACTTTTTGCATCTATATTATAAAATACCAAAAATATATTTATCTTATCATATTATCTCTATCAGATCTCACTTTCGCAAGTGGCCGTGAAGGGATTGACAACCCCTTTATCGCGTTGGTTGCGAGTTCTTTGTTTGTTTGTGTAGGTTCGTGGGACTTGTGAGGAGCCTCCTACTGGATTGATACCTTGGTTCTCAAAAACTAAGGGAAATACTTACGCTACTGTGCTACATCACCCTTTCCTCTTCAAGGAAAACCAACGCAAGCTCAAGACGTAGCAGTGATGAACATGTCCAGTGAGGTTTTGCTGGTTCGGGCATGCCTCCATAAAATTGACTTGTGGCCTGAACATAGCATTCGCCTTGCTGCTATTGGGACACTGTGTGGCATAATGTCCGATTTGCCCACAACTGAAGCAAGAATTGTTGCGCTGGTGTTCCTCGTGCACTGGGTTGGTCACGGCATTCTTGACTTGAGTGGTGGTCTTGTTAACATTTTGATGGCAATTGGGCTTGTATTCCACCTGAGTCTGCTGCCAGGTACGAGCTTTTGCATTGTATGCCCTTCTTTCCTGGCTCAAACTTGCACTTGTGATCGTTATTAGCAGGCTTATTTTCCGATACAAGCTTGTGCTCCCTTTCAGTAATGAAAGCCTTGTTTATCAGAGTTTGAAAATCTGGGAAATCAAACATACTGAGAGTACACCGGAGTTGTGGGTTTAATCCACCAAGAAATCTGTCAATCTTTCTTTCTTCAGTGGCCATGTCATATAGGGAGTAGTGTGACAGATGGTTGAATTTTTGCAAATATTCACACACGGACTGGTTTCCTTAGAGGCGTGCGAGAAATTCGCGCTACTTAGTCTTCATAATTCCAGTTGGGATATGATATTTCCGGAATTGTTCCTTGAATTTTGACCAGGTGATTTCTTCATCAGTAGGCCACATGGCTTTTGCATTTTCCCACGATATGGCAGCAGCACCTTCAAGATAATGAGTTGCAAATGGAACCTTATCTCCTTCTTCAGTACGAGCAATCTCAAGTTTCTTTTCAATAGTTCGCAACCAATCGTCTGCATCCAAGGGATCAACAACCTGACTGAAACTGGGAGGCTTGGTCCTTTAAAAATCTGACAACTTAGAATGATGACTGTTCTGATTCCCATTCTGTCCAACCATCGCTTGCACACTTTTTAATATTTCAATCAGATCATTATTCCGTCTTTCCTCAAACATACGCAGAATTTGCTCGGTGGAGGGTGGATTTGGCGGTGGAGGCGGTGGTGGAACGTAAGGTTCGGGGGAGTGTCTTGCCTGTCGTGTAGAATGGCGAACAGGAGAACCCTCGTGAACGTTGCTACTGCTGCCTCCCCGCGTCATCCTAATGTGATTTTTCCAAATGCAACGCAACCGAGATGAGAAATATTCAAAGAAAATTGGGGAAAGCCAGCAACAAAGGCCCGGGAAAAACCAAAATGACGAAGGAAGATACGACGAATAAAATAGAGTTCCAACATAATTGTACATAGACTCATACATGAAAGATAAACAATATGCCAGGTTCAACTACTATCATACATGGAACGAAATCTCATGACTCGTACGACTACATTCGTACACCATACCGATGACTGCAAATACTCAGAAGCTCTACTGCTCTGCTGGAGCTGCGGGGTCCTCCCCTGAAGCGGACTCGGATCCTGAACTAACGCGGTTAATTGAGACCTCCGGGTTAAAGGTAACACAACGACACTGCCTCGAGGTTTCTCCCTCCGAGGCAGGTGTAGGGTGAAGCATCGGGGCTATAGGAGTAGAGAGAAGTGAAACCCACTCAGCAGGAGCACTGAGAGGACTCACGGTCACGGTGCCCGAGCTACTCAGAGGAGTAACCGGTGAAACAGGGGAACTAGAACTGGATGGAATATAAGGAGTAAATCCCACAGGTGTTGGAGCAGTGACAGATCTAGAAGAGGCTAAAGCAGTAGGAGCACGAGTCAGCTCTTGAGCCAGCTCGTGGATCATAAGATAGCTAGCAGTGATATAACGAGAAAGGTGGCTAGCAACACTATCGGACTCCGGATCAATGATAGGGAAACGGACACGACCATTATCATGCACAGAAGGATAGAGGAAGAAACCTGGGTGGTTCTGCATCCGAACCTCGTGGTAATGAAGCTCGACAAGGACCTCGGATGCAGCAAACTAGACAGCCTAAGAAGCGGTAGAAGCATAACTGCTCCGATAGGTACGAGTGTAAGTGCTAGAATCAGAACTGGTGCGAAGAGTAACCACGGCGTGATACTCATACATTGAGTCTGCTAAGCGCTCCCGGTACACACGATAGGTTGGGTCGTCACCGAGGGGGTACAGCCGACGCCACACGTTACGAAGATAATGCGGCGACGTGTACAACATCAGTTGCAACTGGCACGGATACGGCACCAGAGCCATCTACACTCACAACCATTAGTAGGTTAGCATAATAATAAAACAGACGTATGCAATGCAACAACCAGCCACAAATGCTACCGACACTCAACTAAAACTTGTATCTACTGTCCAGTTAACATGTCGTAGTCTAGCATGGCCTACAGTCAACGCGGCTCTGATACCAAGCGTTGTGGCACCCCGGCTCAGAGCAACCGGTTTACCTTGCATTGCCAGCCCAGAGACCATGTCTTCTGGTAACACACAACATCTTGGTACAGAAAAACAACCGCTTTATTGATGCTAGCGGATCAGAGTTTATATTACAATAGATAGCGAGGCCAAGTGACACACACAGGGCGGCTGAACAATATGTACATTATTTAGTGAACATAAAGGGGCCTCGATCATCACAACTACGCGGCAGCGGAACAACGTCGTAGATGAAACTCCATAGCACAGGTACACCGATGTGGACACGAACTCGGACAACACTCCTTTCCAACTAGACTTTCCTGAAATCTGGCATGACACGCTAGGACAGTACATGGAATGTACTTGCAAGCTCACAACAAGCATAAACATAATGACAAGACAATATCATGACAATTAATCAATTCATAATAATGCAACAACATAACCATCATGATGTGATCATACCCTTGTGATAACAGTCCCTTGGACTGGATTACCAACCATCGTACCACCCTCGTGGTCATGACCAAAGATATCTCGTGATCCTTCCGGCGATCACAACCACGACCAATATTTGGTCTTAAACGGTGATCCTTCCGGCGATCACAACCATGAGCAACATTGGGTTTTAAAACCCAAGATGATCTTTATGACATCATCAACAGTGCAAAGTTTATAACTTAGTGTGCAAAATTTATTAAACATTGACCCATGGTGTGACCAACTTACGACCTTGTCTGTAACTGTGGACTCGGCTATCGATAGATTAGTACACTCTGCAAAGGTAGCACACTATACCCACACCACGGAATCCATGGCCTCCCACTCCCATTCGGGTGTACTAACAGCATTCCGATGAAACACCTCCATTGCCATGACACTCTCCTGGCCACTCCGACTCACTCCCCACTGGGCTAGTCCTGGGTGGCCCCGTGTCTACCAAAGACACAAAGACCACCGTCGTGGCTAAAACATAAACAATCCCACTCGGGGACCCGATACCATAAACTCAACAATGGGAACACAAGGTTATGTCTGCTTACCGGGCCAGGGTACGCACGCCCATAACCTTCCCTAGTTGGAGGCATTGACTAGAGGCATGAAAACGGAAAGAATAAAGGTTGTCCCATACCAGCAAATGTGGTTGCACTGGGAAAACTCGATTCAGCGGCACCATGACCCGGTCAACAATATCTTCAAGTTGTATTATTATAAGGTTCAACTTAAAGTGAAAAATAACCAGCGACACAATGCCATGACATGCAACACTAACATATGCATCACATATCAACGGGAATGACTGAGTCAACTATATCCACACTAAGCATCAACATCAACACATTATGAAACTTCTCTGGTTTAGGTAAAACCTCACTTTAAACATAATCTTTATAGAAACTTTTACCATATTTATTAATGCAAGAAAATAACTCTACTAATTATTTATCATCATAACCATATTATTCTTTCATCACCCAAAAATATATCCTAGTTTCTTTACCAACTAGACTATCTTCATACTTTCTGTAAATCAAGCATATTACCCAAAACAAGCAATTAACAAAATATAAATATCATAATGATTTAAATGCAAGGACTAAATCATTTGTTCAAGTAAGAAAATCAAAAATATTGAAATGGCACCATGAAAATGTTGATGTGGCTTGCCTTAGTGCAAATGAGGTTCACAAGCCTCCTGGTGATCCTCAAGACAAGCCTCGCCCTCTGAAAATAAATTTAAACACAAGAAGCAAATATCAAGAAATCTTCTGAAATTCACCAGAAAATCTAGACAGCATGGGAAAATCCCATCTTTGGTGAGCTGCTAGATTTTTGAACAAAGAATACAATGCAAAAAGAATCAATTCATTTGGACTTATGGTTAAAGAGTTTTGGCCATTTGAAGCTCTCTGGAAAAAATTGAATTTAAATAACATACTAGGGGGGGGGGGTGGCGTCAAAGGCGTAAAAGCCTCGGGGCGCCACCACTCATACCGCTTTGCGCGCGTACAGAGTGGCTAACTAGTGGGCCCCGCTAGTCAGGTGAGGGGGGAGAGAGAGAGGGAAACAGAGAGCGGCGCGGCTTCGCCGGAGCGCACGTCGGCGACAAGGGCTCCTTGGCCAAAACGAGAGGGAGGGATCGAGAGAGGAGACGGAGGCGCACCTGCCCGTACCCGTAGAGTAGCTAGGGGTGGTCGGACGGCGTCGGATTCGACCTCTCAAGCAGAGACAGAGGGTGGAGGTCGCCAGAGACGAAGACGACGGCGAACGGAGGCGACTCCAGGGGCTCCAACCAGGCGTAACAGCACCACCGAGAGTGGCGGAGGCCCTGGAAGGGTTGCCCTGGCCCGGGAGGGGCTGGAGCTACGAAGATGACCCAAGGGGACCGCCGGAGAGCTCGAGCTTGGGGATGGCAGCCCGCGGCCTGCCCAGCCGGGCTACGGCTATCTGCGCGATTGTGGAGTGTGTGGGAGAGGTGGTTGGTGCTCGAGGAGGCTGGGGATGGCTCTATTTATAGCCGAGCATCAAGGAGGGTTCGGGCTCCGCCGGTGGACACCTAGCCAGGGCGCCCGGCGACGAACATCGTCAAAGAGAGGGGGAGAAGAAGACGCAGCTCACGCGGGAACTGTGGGCGAACGAGGACGAGCACAGGGGAGAGAGGAAGGCGACGAGCACAGTGTGCGCCGCACTATTGCATTGGTTGGACCGCTCCCGTGCTCCCTGCGGCGAGCTTCGGTGTCGACGAGTGCCAGGGGGAGTTAAGGGGGTTAGGACGATGATGGTGGCGCGGTTTGGCACGCTCAGGTAGGCGGGGCAGCGAGCATGCGCGAAACAGAGGCCCGGGCAGTGCTCAGAGAGCGTCGGCTGCATGCCAGCAAGCCTGGACGAACGCGGTCAACGCGTGAACTATGACCTCAGGCCGATCTAAGCCCAAACTTCATGTTTGGCGTGTTGTTCATGGTAGTTTTGAATGTTACCATGCTTGGGTTTGGTCTCAGGCACAGTAGAAAAGATTTCATACGCCAGGTAAGTTCCTGGACAGTAACTTTGAGAGTTTACTGAGGTCAATCTACTGGGAGTTGGGGGCTGGGCTTTGGAGGTTAGCAACCATTTACTAAGGTGATGAAGCACAAGAAAGATCAGCCAGAGAAGAGCAAGTAAAATGGTAGTTACTGTAGAAACTACCATTTCTGCTCAGAACATAAAATATTTTCTGTAGCCAAAATATTCCAAAAAGTGCTAAAATATGTTTGCTTAGAAAGGTGCCCTAGGGTTCAAACAATAATTGGGGTTTTTCTCAGATTTTTATGGGCCATAAAAATTGGGGTTACTTTGGAGCACGTTGAGCTAGCTAGGGTTGATGAGAGGGAAATGAATATTTTTTTAAATAAAAATATTCCCAATATCTTTTTGGGTAGATCGAGAGAGGGAATGGTGGTTAGAGAAGGAAATGATGCACTTGGGTGAAAGCCAAGGGGTACCCAAGTGTTTAAGTCCATATGAAAAGATTGAAAACTCCAAAAATCAATTCCAAATCAACTGAGAATCAGGCAGAGAAGAGACGGCAAAAACCAGGTTGTCACAGAGTGACTCTTTGTTGCACGTTGAGGGATTGTTATATGATCCAATTATGTTATCATTGTTGAGAGAACTTGCACTAGTGAAAGTATGAACCCTAGGCCTTGTTTCGAAGCATTGCAATACCGTTTTCGGTCACTTTTGTTACATGCTACCTTGCTGTTTTAATATTTTTAGATTACAAAAACATATATCTACCATCCATATTGCGACCATCTCTTCGCCGAACTAGTGCACCTATACAATTTACCATTGTATTGGGTGTGTTGGGGACACAAGAGATTCTTTGTTATTTGGTTGCAGGCTTGTTTGAGAGAGACCATCTTCATCCTACGCCTCACATGGATTGATAAACCTTAGGTCATCCACTTGTGGGAAATTTGCTACTGTCCTACAAAACTCCGCGCTTGGAGGCCCAACACGAGTCTATAAGAAGAGCTTGCATTGTAGACATCAAGATCTATTCTGGCACCATTGCCGGGGAGGTTAGTGCTTGAAGGTATATCTTTAGAACTTGCAATCGAATCTTTTAGTTTCTTGTTTTATCACTCGTTTAGTCTATAAAAGAAACCTACAAAATATGGAATTGAGGTTGCCTCATATGCTTCATCTTTTTAATGTATTTCGTGAAAATGATGGAAAAGAAAATTATTTCAAAGTGTTAGAAAAGAATGCATTAAAATGTTTGGCACTAAATATTTGAATGATGAGCATGATTTCAATGTTGTTAGTATGAATTCTTTGAATATCCATGATGCTAATGATATGCAAAGCTACAAGCTTGGGGATGTTATGTTTGATGAAGATGATATTTTTAGTCCCCCAAGTTTTGATGAGAAAATTTATTATGATGAAAGCATGCCTCCTATCTATGATGATTATTGTGATGACATGTATGCTATAAAGAATAATGATAACCATGAAACTTGCCATCGTGATTTTAATTTTCAATTGGATTATGCCTCACATGATAGTTATTTTGTTGAGTTTGCACCCACTACAATTCATGAAAAGAAATTTGCTTATTTGGAGAGTAATAAAAATTCTATGCTTGTGCATCATGAAAATAATGTTTTATGTGTAGCTATATTGTTGAATTCATTCATGATGCTACTGAAAATTATTATGAGGGAGGAATATATTCTTGTAGGAGTTGCAATAATATCAAGTTTCCTCTCTATGTGTTGAAAATCTTGAAGTTATGCTTGTTTTGCCTTCCTATGCAAGTTGATTCTTGTTCCCATGAACTATTTGCTCACAAAATCCCTAGGCATAGGAAGTGTGTTAGACTTAAATGTGCTAGTCATATGCTTCATGATGCTCTCCTTGTGTTTCAATTCTTATCGTTTGTGTGAGCATCATTGAAATCATCGTGCCTAGCTAAAAAGGCATTAAAGAAAAGAGCTTGTTGGGATACAACCCAACACCCTACTGTTTTTGTGTGTTCAAATGATTATGTTACTACATTAATCATGTTTTACAGCTTTTGTTTCAATAAACTGCCAAGTAAAGCCTTTGGGATAGTGTGGATGATACTTGACTTGATTCTGTGCAAAAACTGGAACTTTTGCGCTCAGTCCAGGAAATTTGAAAATTCAGTGGAACGTGATTTTGATCTGAATTTTTTACAAAAGATGGATATACAAATTTCCTAGATTATCCTAATTTTTCAGAATTTTGGGAGTTACAGAAGTATGGAAAGTTTCCAGATTACTACAGAATGTTCTGTTTTTGATAGATTCTATTTTCTATGTGTTGTTTGCTTATTTTGATGAATCCATGAGTAGTATCGGAGGGAATGAACCATGGAGAAGTTGGAATACAGTAGATACGACACCAATATAAATTTATAATGAGCTCACAACAGTATCTAAGTGGTGATTTGCTTTGTTATACTAACGAAGCTTACGAGTTTTCTGTTGAGTTTTGTGTTGTGAAGTTTTCAAGTTTTGGGTAAAGATTCGATGGACTATGGAATAAGGAGTGACAAGAGCCTAAGCTTGGGGATGCCCAAACCACCCCAGGGTAATATTCAATGGCAACCAAGAGCCTAAGCTTGGGGATGCCCCGAATGGCATCCCCTCTTTCGTCTTTGTTCATCGGTAACTTTACTTGAGGCTATATTCTTATTCACCACATGATATGTGTTTTTCTTCGAGCGTCATTTCTTGTGTTTATATTTTCTTGCTGTTATTCCGAGACATGTTTTATATCTTTTAGTTCAATAAAAAGGTCAAGTATAGCCTTTACCATGCTTATTTTACAAGTCTATATGTTGCTGTTTGAAAACAGAAAGTTTTCTGTTATGTTTTGAATATTCGTGAATAGTCAGAACATGATAAAATCTTGAAATTTTTACACAATGAGTAACAACAAATTTTCTATAGTGTGGTAATGTTTCAGAACTTTTGGAGTTAGGGAAGTATGATTCCTCTTGCATTCTTTACATACTGTTCTGTTTAGACAGATTGCTGTTATGTTTGCATTGTTTGCATATGTTTTCTTGTTTAATGATTCTATTTGAGGATAGGAGTGTTAAATATCCAGAGGCATTTAGTAGGCAACATCAAATAATTATTTTAGTTATTTGCTACAGTAGAGAATTATAAGGTTATTGTGTTGATTTATACCAACTTATCTCATGAGTTCTTGTTGAGTTTTGTGCGGATGAAGTTTTTAAGATTTAGGAAAAATATGACATAAAAGGAATTCAGGAGACACAAAAGCTCAAGCTTGGGGATTTCCAAGGCATCCCTATTTAATATTTCAAAAATTCTCAAGCATCTAAGCTTGGGGATACCCCGGTTGGCATCCCACCTTTCTTCTTCAACAAATATCGGTCAGTTTTGGTTGAGCATAAGTTTTTGCTTCTTTGCATGATATGTGCTATCCTTGCAATGTCATTTTATTTATTTATGTTTGCATAAAATATTAAGATATGAAATTCTTAAATGTTAGAGTCTTCACATAGTTACATAATTATTCGACTACTCATTGATCTTCACTTATATCTTTTGGAGTAGTTTGTTGTTTGGTCTAGTGCTTCACTTATATCTTTTTAGAGAATGACAGTGATTTTATTTTGAGAAATTGATAAACTCTAGTGCTTCACTTGTATTATTTTGAGTGTCCCTCTCAACAGCATGGTAATTTGCTTTGGTTATGATTTTAGTCCTAATATGATAGGCATCCAAGAGGGATATAATAAAAACTTTCATATAAAAAGTACATTGAATACTAAGAGAAGTTTGATTCCTTATGATTGTTTTGAGATATGAGGATGGTGATATTAGAGTCATGCTAGTGAGTAATTGTGGATTGTAGAAATACTTGTGTTGAAGTTTGTGATTCTCGTATCATGCACGTATGGTCAACCGTTATGTGATGAAGTCGGAGCATGATTTATTTATTGATTGTCTTCCATTCGAGTGACGGTCGGGGATGAGCGATGGTCTTTTCCTAACAATATATCCCCCTAGGAGCATGCACGTAGTACTTTGTTTCAATGACTAATAGATTTTTCAATAAGTATGTGAGTTCTTTATGACTAATGTTGAGTCCATGGATTATACGCACTCTCACCCTTCCACCATTGCTAGCCTCTCTAGTACTGTGCAAATTTCGCCGATACCTTACACCCACCATGTCTCTTCCTCAAAACAGTCACCATACCTACCTATTATGGCATTTCCATAGCCATTCTGAGGTATATTGCCATGCAATTTTCCATTGTTCCATTTATTAGGACACGATTCATCATTGTCATATTGCTTTGCATGATCATGTAGTTGACATAGTATTTGTGGCAAAGCCACCATTCATAAATTTTATACATGTCACTCTTGATTCATTCCACATCCCGGTACACCGCCGGAGGCATTCACATAGAGTCATATTTTGTTTTAAGTATCGAGTTGTCATTCTTGAGTTGTAAGTAAATAAAAGTGTGATGATCTTCATCATTAGAGCATTGTCCTAGTGAGGAAAGGATGATGGAGACTATAATTCCCCCACAAGTCAGGATGAGACTCCGAATGAAAAAAAAGAGGCCAAAAAATAAGAAAAAGCAAAAAAAAAGAGAAAAAGAGAGAAGGGAAAATGCTACTATGCTTTTACCACACTCATGCTTCGGAGTAGCACCATGATTTTCATGATAGAGTCTCGTATGTTGTCACTTTCATATACTAGTGGGAATTTTTCATTGTAGAACTTGGCTTGTATATTCCAATGATGGGCTTCCTCAAATTGCCCTAGGTCTTCATGAGCAAGCGAGTTGGATACACACCCACGTAGTTTCTTTTTGAGCTTTCATAAACTTATAGCTCTAGTGCATCCATTGCATGGCAATCCCTACTCACTCAAATTCATATCTATTGATGGGCATCTCCATATCCCATTGATACGCCTAGTTTATGTGAGACTATCTCCTTCTTTTTTTTCTCCACAACCACCATATTCTATTCCACCTATAGTGTTATGTCCATGGCTCACGCTCATGTATTGAGTGAAAGTTGAAAAGGTTTGAGAACATTAAAAGTATGAAACAATTTCTTGGCTTGTCATCGGGTTTGTGCATGATTTGAATATTTTGTGTGATGAAGATGGAGCATAGTTAGACTATATGATTTTGTAGGGATAACTTTCTTTGGTCATGTCATTTTGAGAAGACATGGTCCCTTTATTAGTATGCTTGAAGTATTATCTCTTTTATGTCAATATTAAACTTTTGTTTTGAATCTTATGGATCTGAATATTCTTGCCACAATAGAGAAGATTACATTGATAAATATGTTAGGTAGCATTCCACATAAAAAAAATATTTTTTTATCATTTACCTACTCGAGGACGAGCAGGAATTAAGCTTCGGGATGCTTGATACATCTCCAATGTATTTATAATTTTTTATTGTTCCATGCTATTATATTATCCATCTTGGATATTTTATATGCATTTATATGCTATTTTATATGTTTTTGGGACTAACCTATTAACCTAGAGCCTAGTGCCAGTTTCTGTTTTTTCCTTGTTTTTGAGTTACGCAGAAAAGGAATATCAAACAGAGTCCAAACAAGCTGAAAATTTACGGTGATTATTTATGGACCAGAAGAAGCCCACAGAGCATCGGAGAGGGACCAGAAGAGTCCCGAGGTCACCACAAGGGTGGAGGGCACGCCCCACTACATTGTGGCTGCCTCGTGGGTCCCCCTGACTTGTTCCTGACGCCAACACCTCTTATATATCCCCAAACCTCCAGAACAGAACCTAGATTGGGAGTTTTGTTGCCGCAAGCCTTTGTAGCCACCAAAAACCAATCGGGACCCTATTTCGGGACCCTGCCGGAGGGGGGAATCATCACTTGTGGCCATCTTCATCATCTCGGTGTTGAGGGTATGTACCAGGAGCTATGTGTTTGATCTCTCTCTCTCTCTCGTGTTCTTGATTTGGCATGATCTTGATGTATCGCGAGCTTTGCGATTATAGTTGGATCTTATGATATTTCTCCCCCTCTACCTTCTTGTAATGGATTGAGTTTTCCCTTTTAAGTTATCTTATCGGATTGAGTCTTTAAGGATTTGAGAACACTTGATGTATGTCTTGCATGTGCTTATCTGTGGTGACAATGGGATATTCACATGATCAACTTGATGTATGTTTTGGTGATCAACTTGCGGGTTTTGTGACCTTATGAACTTATGCATAGGGGTTGGCACATGTTTTCAACTTGACACTACTAGAAAAAAGGCTGTTAGTGGCGCACCTATTTTGGCTATTAATGGCGCACTATAGGTGCGCCACTATTACCATGCCACTAGTAACAAATACTAATGGCGCACCTCTGGTGCACCATTAGTATTGCAGGTAACAGTGGCGCACCTTGTAGTGCGCCATTACTATTGCTACAGGTGTGCCACTGGTAACTTTTTTTTGAATTTTTTTGAATTTTTTCTGAATTTTGAAGGCGGGAAATAGTAGTGGCGCACCGTCTAACCCCCACCGTGCGCCATTGCTATTTCTGAATTTTTAATTTGGATCTAGATCACGATTCTTTTGCCCTTTTTTGCTTGTTTTTTGCTCGTTTTTTTTCATGATATTTTTTCAAATTTTGTTCTTGTTTTTGGATCTTGTACGTTCTTTTGCCGGAGAGGAGTTTGCTGGAGAGGAGGGCCAAGGAGAGACCGTGAGGAGGAGAGGAGGGAGGAGGAGGAGGTCACCGGAGAGGAGCTCGCCTACATCGTTGGAGAGTAGGAGGAGGAGGTCACCAGAGAGGAGCTCGCCTACATCGCCGGAGAGGAGGAGGAGGTCGCCGGAGAGGAGTTC
>NC_041387.1:470313767-470389880 GCF_002162155.2 Triticum dicoccoides | reverse complement strand
AGGAGATCACCGGAGAGGAGGGAGGAGGAGCTCATCGGAGAGGAGGGAGGAGAAACTATGAGGGGAGGGGAGGAGAGGAGGGAGGAGGAGGTCGCCAGAGAGGAGGAGGAGGAGGTCTCCGGAGAGGAGGAGGAAGAGGAGGTCGCCGGAGAGGAGGAGGGGAGTATGGTGGAGGAGAGGAGGGGAGATGGACTGGAGGAGAGGAGGAGATGGAGTGGAGGAGAAAAATGAATAGGTAAGGAGGAGAGGACCCCGCCCAGCCATATATACGGCATAGTAATGGCGCATCGTGGGCAGGTGCGCCATTACTAACTTTTTTTTATTTTTTTGATATACTTTGAATTTTTAAGGCGGGAAGATAGTAATGGCGCACCATGGGCAGGTGCGCCATTACTGAGTTTGATTTTTTTTGAAATTTTTTGCCTCTCTAGATCTTGAAATCCCCGTATCTTTTTTTCTATTAGGTTTGTGAGGATTTTGAAAATCTTCAATGGGGTTCCCCCGGTTGAATTCGGATGTAACTTTTCGAGTAGATGATTTTTCATATAAAAAACTTTTTAATCTGAATTCGTATGCAAAAGTTATGCCCATTTTACTAAATTCCAGAGAGATTTTGCAAATAAATTCCAAATTCATATTTGTAAATTTTCCGAACAACTAGACCAATATCACATGGGAAACTTACTTTCTTTTATTTTTTGACATTTTCATCATTTTCTTTTATTTTTTTAAAACTGAAAAGGCGGTCCAGGGGGGTGCATTTGGAGGAATTTTTGGTCAAAGTTAGTAATGGCGCACCGTGGGTGTGGTGCGCCATTACTAGTTAACTAGTAATGGCGCACCACGCCCACGGTGCGCCATTACTAACTTTGAAAAAAAAATAAAAAAAATTGTTAGTAGTGGCGCACCAAGGGTGTGGTGCGCCATTACTAGTTAAAACTAGTAAGGGCGCACTATCCCCTAGTGCGCCATTACTAGTTTTGAAAAAAAAATTTGTTAGTAGTGGCACACCGTGGATGTGGTGCGCCATTAGTATTTGGAGTTTAATGGTGTACCTATACATGGTGCACCACTGCTATATAGCAGTGGCGCACCACATACGTGGTGCACTATTAATGTCCATATTAGCTATAGCCATTTTTCTAGTAGTGTGACTCTCCGGTAGAAACTTTGGGGCACTCTTTGAATTTCTTTGTGTTGGTTTGAATAGATAAATCTGAGATTGTGTGATGCATATCGTATAATCAAACTCGTGGATACTTGTAGTGACATTGGAGTATCTAGGTGACATTAGGGTTTTGGTTGATGTGTGTCTTAAGGTGTTATTTTAGTACGAACTCTAGGGTTGTTTGTGACACTTATAGGAATAGCCCAATAGATCGATCAGAAAGAATAACTTTGAGGTGGTTTCGTACCCTACAATAATCTTTTCGTTGGTTCTCCACTATTAGTAACTTTGGAGTGACTCTTTGTTGCACGTTGAGGGGTTGCTATATGATCCAATTATGTTATCATTATTGAGAGAACTTGCGCTGGTGAAAGTATGAACCCTAGGCCTTGTTTCTAAGCATTGCAATACCATTTTCGCTCACTTTTGTTAGTTGCTACCTTGCTGTTTTTATATTTTCAGATTAGAAAAACCTATATCTACCATCCATATTGCACTTGTATCACCATCTCTTTGCCGAACTAGTGCACCCCTAGAATTTACCATTATATTAGGTGTGTTGGGGACACAAGAGACTCTTTGTTATTTGATTGCAGGGTTGTTTGAGAGATACCATCTTCATCCTACGCCTCCCACATATTGATAAACCTAGGTCATCCACTTGAGGGAAATTTTCTACTATCCTACAATACTCTGCGCTTGGGGTCCCAACACGAGTCTAGAAGAAGAAGGTTGCGTAGTAGACATCACTTGCTAAATATGATGTTAACCATAGAATTGCATCACCTTATCATCCTTAATCTAGTGGTCAAGTGAACTTAGCAATGGATAAGTAAAACTAATACTTCAAGAAACTGCTAATAGGCCTCGAAAGAATTGGTCTAAGAAATTATATGATGCACTTTGGGCCTACCGAACAATATATAAAAATCCTATGGGTATGTCTCCCTGTAAAATGATCTATGGAAAAGCTTGTCATTTGCCTCTTGAGTTAGAACATAGGCAATTAAAGAACTCAATTTTGATTTCAAACTTGCCAGTGAAAAGAGGTTATTTGATATTAGCTCACTTGATGAATGGAGAACCCAAGCTTATGAAAATGCCAAGTTCTTTAAAGAACAAGTTAAAAGATGGCATGATAAAAGAATCCAAAAGAGAGAATTCGAAGTTGGAGAATATGTTCTATTGTACAACTCTCGTTTAAGTTTCTTTGCGGGCAAACTTCTTTCTAAATGGGAAGGACCATATATCATCGAAGAGGTTTATCGCTCTAGAGCTATAAAAATAAATAATGTCGAAGGTACTAACCCGAAGGTGGCAATGGGAAAAGAATTAAACACTATATCTCAGGTACGCTTATTAATGTTGAAATCAATATTATTCAAACCATGACCCCTGAGGAACACATAAAGGAGACCTTCCGGAACACTTCAGAATAATTAAAGAAGAAGGAGGTATGTGATACGGTAAGTAAACGGACTCCAAAAAAGCCGAAACATTATTTTATGATAGTTTTTGAATATATTAAAAATTAGGAAAATCAGAAACAACCAGGAAAGCACCCGAGGAGGGCCTACCTCGGGAACCTTCTCGACTTTGTTTTTTCCCACTTGCTTGTTTGCCAAGATAAAAAATCTTTATATACCCCCCATATGTATTTGTCACCTTATTGGTCACCGTATCACAGAGAAATCTCCTGTTCTTCTTTCTTACTATTTTCTGTCAGGGTTTCTCAAAGCCAGGCATAATGTCTTCTCCCTCCTCCAACAATGTAGAAGAAGATGCTTGGTTGATGAAGATGGAACTCAAGAGAGAAGGACCAAAAGAAGCTTTTAAAGGGGACAAGGGCAAGGAGGCTATTGGAAATCATGCTCCAACTGTAGAGCAAGCTTTGCCCACGATGAAAGAAGAAGAGGATATCCTCCAACCATATTATGAACATCCTACCCCCACTGAAATTGAAGCTTTTAGGATCATTGAAACGGTTCATATTCAAAACAAATATCTCAATCATGAAAATATTCTATTGCAAGAGCACATCATTGCCCTTTGGAGCGTCATTCGTAGATTGGAATACCTTTTGAGCCTGAAGGATAAGATTGCTACCTCATCACCACCACCACCTTCTTCATCACTAAAGGAGACTTGAGTTCATGGTATGGACACTCCCCTTGGCTTGTGCCAAGCTTGGGGGAGGTGTCCCGGTATCGTACCACCACCACTATCTTTGCTTTTATCTATTTTAGTTTTGTATTTAGTTTTCCTATTATCTAGTTGAATAAAAGTTTAGTTTGATCCTTTCTTTCAAAGTGTTTTCTTAGTGATTTATCTATCGATGTAATCGTGTTTGAGATATATAATAAAGAGTAGTTTGAGTTTTGTTTCTTTACTTTAATGTTTCAATAAAATAAAGGAAAACAAATGAGTAAGATCATACGCTAATCTTATCGTAAGTAATGACATCACATAAGGAAAAGTATAAGTGGTAATTTTTTGGAGATTGACAAACATAGCATTGGTCAATGATGCAACTCATGAAAGAATTAATAAGCGAAGAGAAGATTCACATGCAAATACACTATCTTGGACATCTTTTATGATTGTGAGCCCCCATTAAATATTTTGTGTCAAAATAGTTGACGTTGGATAAGGATGACAACGCAATGATTTATGTTTGTTCATATTCACATAGAAGTTATATTGTCATAGATCCTTTAACATGTGGTGCTTGCTCAATATCTTTTCTAGCCAAAAATTACGCACTAAGTAGAGATACTACTTGTGCATCCACCATAGACCTACGAGTCTGTTGGAAGTAGCTAGACAGCTTTCTCTCTCTCTCTCTCTCTCTCTCTCTCGATTCTCAATACAATGGTCTCTTGCAGATCTATTTGATGTAATGAATTTTTTGCGGTGTGTTTGTTGGGATCTGATGAAGTTTTAGTTTATGATCAGATCTATATCTATGAAAGTTATTTGAGTTTCTTTGATCTCTCATATGCATGATTACTTATAGTCTCGTATTTCTTCTTTGAATTTTTGTTTAGTTAGGCCAACTAGATGGATTTTTTTTGCCATGAGAAGAGGTGCTTTGTGATGGGTTCGACCTTATGGTGTCCTTTCCCGGTGATAGAAGGGGCAACAAGGCACGTATGTATCGTTGCTATTAAGGATAAGAAGACGGGGTTTATTCCTACATGAATAAATCTTGTCTACATCATGTCGCCGTTCTTATTCCATTACTCCATTTCTCCATGAACTTAATACAATAGACGCATGCTAGACAACGGTCGATGTGTGGAGTAATAGTAGTAGATGCATAGCATTTTGGTCTACTAATCTTCGACGTGATGCCTATATAATGATCATTGCCTGGATATAGTCATAATTATTTGATCTTCTATCAATTGCCCAACAGTAATTTGTTTACCCACCGTATGATTTTTTCTCGAGAGAAGCCACTAGTGAAATCTACGGCCCTCGGGTATCGTTTATCATATTGCTTTCTGATCTATTTTTATTCGCTTTTATTTTCAGATCTATTATTCCAAAAACCCAAAAATACCTTGCTACACTTTTTCTTTATTTAACTTATTTTGTGTTATTGCGAGATCTATTTATCCAAAATCATACAAACCAATCTATCTTTTGCCCGAGGAGGGATTGACAACCCCTCTTACGCGCCGGGTTGCAAGTATGTGTTCCTTGTGTGCATGTACAATTTACATAGCTTGGACTGGCCTCCTACTAGATTGATACCTTGGTTTCATAACTAAGGGAAATACCTGCCGTAGTTGTAATGCATCATCCCTTCCTCTTTGGGGAAATACCGACGCAGTTTCAAGCCGCATCAAAAGGAATTTCTAGCAGTGTTGCTGGGGAGGATCAAGTCCTGATCTATCAGGATCCTAATCACAAATCTCATCTCCTTGCAATTTACATTATTTTCCATTTGCCTCTCGTTTTCATCTCCCCCACTTCACAAAAATTTGCCTTTTTATTCACCTCCTTTTTTGTTCGCCTTTTTCTCGTCAGATCTCTTTTTGCTTGCAATCTTTTTTGAGTAGTCACGATGACTCAAGGGAACACTAAGTTGTGTGAAATTTCCAATACCAATAATATGATTTTATTAGCACTCCGATTGCTCCTCCCGCCACTAGTGCAGAGTCTTGTGATATTAATGCCGCTTTGTTGAACCTTTTTATGAAAGAACAATTTTCCGATACGCCTAATGAGGATGCCACGTCCCATCTAAACACATTCGTAGAATTTTGTGATATGGAAAAGAAAAAATATGTGGACAATGATATTGTAAAGTTGAAATTATTTCCTTTATCTTTGAGGGATCGTGCAAAATTTTGGTTTCCATCTTTGTCTTGGGACAATACTAGTATCGATTCTTGGGACAAGTGCAAGGATGCTTTTATTACTAGGTATTTTTCGCCCACAAAAATTATTTCCCTTAGAACTCAAATCATGAATTTTAAGCAACCTGAGCATGAACATGTTGCACAATCTTGGGAAAGAATGAAATTGATGCTAAGAAATTTGCCTACTCATGGTTTAAATCTTTGGATGATTATACAGAAAAATAATGCAGGGATGAATTTTGTTTCTAGAAATCTTTATGTCCGTCGTGGGTGGTACTTTTACAGAAATTACTTTGGGAGAACCTACTAAATTGCTAGATAATATCATGGCAAATTATTCACAATGGCATATCGAAATAGAACTTACTAGTAAAAAAGTTAATTTGGTTGAAGAAATTAATTTTTTGAGTGAAAAAGTTGATGCTCTAATGAAAATAGCTGCTAGTAAAATGCTCCTGTTTATCTTAATGATTTGCCTTTGTCTACTTTGATTGAGAAAACTAGTGATCCTATAGATGTGATATTTATCTCGCGAAATAATTTCAATAACAATGCTTATAGAGGTAATTTTAATCCTAGGCCTTTTTCGGGAAATTCCTCTAATAATTACTTCTTACAATAATAATAGGAACCCCTCTAATCTTGAGAATATTATTAAATAATTTATCAATGCTCAAAATGTTTTCAACACTATGATAGAAGAAAAGTTGAATAAGATTGATGATATGTCTAGAAGCATTGACAAAATTTCACATGATGTAGAAAATCTCAAGTTGAAAACTTTTTCACCCAGGTTTGATGAATCAATTAAAGCTTTATATGTTTCTATGGATGAAAGTAAGAAAATAACAGCTATGCTTAGACCTAAAAGAAATTTTTGGAAAGAGAATTTTCTAGTGATTTCTTTCATAAAAATGATGAAGATCTTAAAATGATTGGTGTTTCTTCTATTAATTCCTTGTTTAGTGAAGTTAAAATTGATGATAAAGGGACAGAAGAAGAGTCAACTTTAGCTAGAGGGCATCCCAATGATTCGTAGGGTGAAAATCTTGATGATTTTTTTTAAAAGTGGGGTTGGATAGGTCAAAACTTTAACTAGTGTTGTGCCTACTCTTTTAGATTACAAAAACTTTAATTATGATAGTTGCTCTTTGATTGAATGTATTTCCTTGTTGCTCCATGATCAATTCACCCCATGCTTATGAACAAAATAAGGCTTTTACAGAACATATTGTTGATGCCATGATGAAGGCTTTTAAAGAAAAGTTGGAATTAGATATTTCAATTCCTAGGAAATTACATGATGAATGTGAACCTACCATTAAAGTCAAGATTAAAAATCATGAGTGTTTTGCTTTATGTGATTTGGGTGCTAGCGTTTCCACAATTCTGAAATCTTTATGTGATGTGCTTGGTCTCACCAATATTGAAGAGTGTTCTTTAAATTTGCACTTGGCGGATTACTATTAAAAAGCCTTTGTGAAGAATTGATGATGTTCTTATTCTTTCAAATAGGAACTATTCTTGATATTGATTGCAATTTGTCTTATCCAATTATACTTGGTTGACCATTTTTACGCACTATAGGTGCCGTGATTGATATGAAAGAAGACACTATTAAGTTTCAATTTCCACTAAGAAAGAGTATAGAACACTTCCCTAGAAAAAGAACTAGGCCACCATATGAATCAACCATGAGGGCAACCTATTGATCAAAAGCTAAACATAACAATAGTTGAACCTATGCATTATGCCTAACTAAGGGCATAAAACGATAACGCTTGTTTGGAGGCAACCCAATGAATAAAATTTATTTCTGCCTTTTTCTTTCTATTCTTAAGTGTTTGCACAATCATGCTACTATTTTAATTGTGTTTTTATGTTTTAGTTAGTTTTTATGCCAAGCCAAGCCTTTAGGATCATGTTGGGTGATACTTGGCTTGATCTTGTTAGAGTTAAATCACAGAAGTGACAAAAGTTTCTAAATTTTCTACACAAGACTGATATACAAATTTCCTACATTGTGCTAATTTTTCAGAATTGTTAGAGTTAAAGAAGTATGGTCAAAGTCCAAATTACTACAGACTGTTCTTTTTTTGACAAATTTTGTTTTCGTTGCATTGTGTGCTTATTTTGATGAATCTATGGATTGTATCGAGGGGGGTATAAGCCATGGTAAAGTTGGAATACAGTAGGTATAATGCAATAATAAAATATGAATGTGTTTGCAATAGGACTCGGAGTGGTGATTTGCTTTATTATACTAACGAATCTCATGAAGGTTTTGTTAAGTTTTGTGTGATTGAAGTTTTCAAGTTTTGGGTGAGATCATGATGGATGAAGGAATAAAGAGTAAGAAGAGCCTAAGCTTGGGGATGCCCATGGCACCCCAAGTTAATATTCAATGAGAAACAAGCAACTAAGCTTGGGGATGTCCCGGAAGTCATCCCCTCTTTCTTATAACGACCATCGGTATTCCACTTGGAGTTATATTTTTATTCGTCACATATCATGAGTTTTGCTTGGAGCGTCTTGTATTATATGAGTCTTTGCTTGTTTTGCTTGTTAATTTGTCACAAGTATCCTTGCTGGACACACCTATTTGAGAGAGCCAAAATTATGCTATGATTTGTTAGAATTGCTCTATATGCCTCACTTATATTTTTTGAGCTATGGAATTGCTCTATTGCTTTACTTATATCTTTTTGAGCACGGTGTGCTTCAATATTTTTGGAGAAATAATCTCATGCTTCACTTAGATTTGTTTGAGAGTCAGTAAATTTTTGGAGAAATTCTCTCTTGCTTAACTTATATTATTTTGAGAGATGAAAATCTTTATGCTCATGTTCTTCACTTAAGTTTGTTTGTGCTTGTCAAAGCAATTGCAACATATGAAACTAGTCCCAAAGTGATAGATATTCAAGAGAGATATAATAAAAACTATCATGAAGATCATTGGACAAATTAAACTTGATTCTTTGTAACAGTTTTCAGATATGATGATAGTAATATGTGGGTCATGTTGGTGAGTAATGATGCTTTAGTAAGAATATTGGTGTTAAGGTTTATGATTCCCTATGCAAGCACAAAACTAAATAGTTATGAAATGAAATTACATCCTACTTGTGGTGCATTATTCAGTGTTAGTTATATTTAATGCTCCTTTATGAGATTTTTTGTTTCTTTGTTGGTTGCTTCTCAATATTTTTGCTAGCCATCACTTGTACTAAGTAGAAATACTACTTGTGCATCCAAAATCCTTAAACTCAGTCTTGCCTTATGAGTCCACCATACCTACCTATCTGCGGTATTTTCGTGTCGTTCTAAGCAAATTTGTATGTGCCAACTCTAACTTTTAAAATGAATTTCCTTTTTGTGTGCCCGTACTGCTCATGAAGCGGCAGGGGGTAGCTAATATTTTCCATACTCGATGTGTTATTCTCAAGATGAGTGTCTATTCACTTGTCATTGCACGAGAGTATGACGGTAATAGGGATGCCCAGTCCCGAAATGAAAAATGAATTATTTTATGTTGTCAAATAATAAACTCCTTGGAAAAGTGTTGGTATGGACGGTACCCATGGATACGGCTAGCCGTGGAGTGTGAAAGAATGCTAGAAAAAGGAATGAACTTTATTTTATGTTTGGGAACTACCTATGATATATCTAGCACGGAAAGTGTTAGGAAGTACTCGGTCGTTTTTGTTTACAGGAAAAGCTTGCCTCTCAAAATGTTTTTTCTCTTTTTTTTGCTCTGATCTCTGGCACCTCTACAAATCCCTACTTCCTTCTGCGAAGGGCCTATCTATTTACATTATGCAATTTTTATTTTTACTTGAGTCTCCATTTTCTCTTATAAAGCACCAACTAAGGGGCACTATGATCGTACTTGAGCATTGGATGTAGCTAATATTCGAGTGTGCTTCGTGAATGGATCAATGATTGAGCATGATGGGATAGGGATAACTTTCTTTAGTGTTGATATTTTGAAAGACATGGTTGCTTCTTGATATGCTTGAGTATTGTAGTCTTCATGTCAAAACTAAACTATTGCTTTTAACCATCTAAAAGTCCGAATGTCTAGGATATAAAAGAAAAATAATATGTACCATGTTAGGCAACATTCCACATCAAAAATTATGTTTTTATCATTTACCTACTCCAGGATGAGCAAGAATTAAGCTTGGGGATGATGATACGTCTCCAATGTATCTATAAATTTTGATTGTTCCATGTTGTTATATTATCTTTCTTGGATGTTTTAAAATCATTTTGTAGCAACTTTATATCATTTTTCGGGACTAACCCATTGACATAGTGCCTAGTGCCAGTTGATGTTTTTTACTTTGCAGAATATTAGTATCAAATGAATACAAAATACCGAAAAACTTTTTAGATTTTTTTTGAACCGGAAGACACCTTGGGACCAAGAAAGTACCAGAGGGGAGGCCCGTGTGGGGCACAACCCACCAGGGTGTTCCCAGGGGGGTTGTGGTGGTGTTCCCAGGGGGGTTGTGGTCCCCACGAAGCCCCCCGCGATAGCCTCTTCACCCTATAAATTCCCAAATGTTCTAGAAACCCTAAGAGAGATGTTGAAAAACAATTCCAACCGCTGAAAGTTCCAGAACCATAAGATCCAACACGGAGGGGTTGATCATCCTCATTGGCGCCTCTCCGATGATGCGTGAGTAGTCCACCATAGACCTATGGGTCCGTAGGAAGTAGCTAGATGGCTCTCTCCACTAGAAAAAAATACACTTCCGTGATGATATGTGTTTATAACAGTAGGGCGTGTTTTCTATCATACATGTACATCCATGTCACAGTAGGTCATGTTTTCTATCATACATGTTTATGACAGAATCAAGATAATCATACCTGTGTTGTCGTAGAAGTGTTCCATTACATTACCAAAATTATCATCATGGAAGTGTCCACTTCCATGACGATAAATGGCGCGTCATGGAAGTGCTTTCGTCAAGGGTAATCAACACATGGCATCCACCGTAACGGATCACCGTTAAGATACCGGGTCCGGTTTTCAATCTGATAACCCATTAACAGCCCGGACCAATGGGGATTTTCCACGTGTAAAATTCTCAATGGCCAGAGGAACCACGTGTCGGCTCACCGTTGGGACATATGTCATCCACTCATTGGACATGACGCTCCTATGATACGTCGACACATGGCATGTTCCCACAGAGGCCCATTCCAGTGAAAAGGCCGGCTCGTTTGACTTGGTCCAAAGGTAGCGGGCCGGCCCACGGGAAGTGTGTTAACGGCATGTTCGTATATAGCCCATTTACGACCCGCTAACTCATGGCCCGTTACAGCCTATCTGAATTAAGCCCAGTAGCTTCATCTCAGCCGTCCAATATGATTCCAGCCCGTTGTAACTTCCGGCCCATGTATGACCCATGATGTCTTTCGGCCCATATGAGGCCCTTTGTAACTCTTGGCCCATTAATGGCCCGTGGTGAAACTGGCCCGTAATGAACAGTGTACTGCTTTATACCCATTAACGACCCATATTCCATTGGTTCGTTTCCAACCCGTGTTATCTTTCAGCCTTCTCAGGGCCCATTTATTTTTGGGCTCATTTCCAGCATTCGGTTACTTACGGCCCGTTACTGGCCTTTTCTGCTTGTGGGCCAAATTGATCTTGTGGTTACAGTCAGCCCACTAATCCATTGGGCCGTCTTCATAGCGTCATCAAATACAGCCGATTAACGATGACCTGTTATTGTCGGACCATGAATGGACGATTCCAACTCTAGCTTGTTTACGGCGCATAATGAGGTTGTCATTGGCCCATGTTTGGCCAATCAATCATACAGCCCGTAGAAGGCCCATTGATGCTACGACCTGTATAAGGAACATTGTTTCTACAGCCTATAGAAGGCCCATTGTTTGTATGGCCCGTAGAAGGCCCATTGTTTGTACAGCCCTTAGGAGGCCCATGGTCACTACAGTAAATATGTAGTCCATGGTTATTGTGGCCTAGTTTTTAAAAATATGTTATTGCGGCCACTAACAAACCACGGAGAAAGAACTGCACTGACTACAAGCAAATAAATAAACAAGACAACAAGGAAATAAATAAGCAAGCAACTTACGCTAGGCTATCACGGATTCATAGCTATTACACATATTACATCCACTAGGCATCAAAGTTCGCCAAAAGTGCAAATATAGGGAACAAAGCAGCATATCACATATGCTGGTTGTCAAAGTTGGCGACCAGTGCAAATAAACAACACAAAAAAACAAGTCTAGAACTGAAACCACTTCAGAAGAGCTCAAGAATAAATATCGTGGGTACCCATAATGCTGGCAAGATGGTTAGCAAGCTTATTATCTTTCTCCTGTTTGGCGATTAAATCCTCCAACACTTACTGTTGCAACAGACAGTATGCATCTGAATTCTGCAGGGACTTCCTCAGTCCTTCGGCTTCGTGCCGTAGCATATCTGATCGATGTATTTCAACTTGAAGTTGAGACTCAAGAAGACGAACTGATTCAGGCAACGAGTTCAAAGAGCTTGTGCATTCAGTAGTGGCCAGTAAGTCGAACACTACATCAAGACAGGACTTTTGGGTTATCTCACTATCGTCAAGATACTTTATTTGCTTTCTTGAAGATGAACATGGATGTCTCGCTATCTTGAACCTTATCTGCATTACTTCCTTTACCATTGCATAACGGGGTACTCTTATCCAATATTTTGTTCGCATTCTAAAAGAGAAACAAGGAGACACATCACAGGTTTACCATGTTGTATATGAAACTCATTTTGGTAAATCAGTTCAGTAGTAAAGTGGATAGGATAACAACATGAAACAAACATATATCTATGTACCATGGTCACTTATGGTCTATATCATTCTAGTTTTTTGTTGCCAAATCAAGATAGGGACACAATTCAAATAATATCTATTTAAGACAAAGCAGAATAGACAAAATATAAGTATGGGAAACTATAGAGCAATAACAACACTTGTAATGTGCATGACATGAGAACATAACTATTTATTTAATTGAAACTGAAATCAACATAGAGCAAGTTACAATAGCAAACTAGTTAAAGAAACAGGTTTAAAACATACATGTTGCACAATTGGAGTTTCAATTCCATCCATCAAATTTGAGAATAGTTGGTATGAGTAACAGTGATGCAAGAGCAAAGGAGCATGAACCATAGCTACAGAACCTGACCTGAGAACAATTCTTATTCTGCTTTAAGCGTTGAGTTGGGATTCGGAGTGGTGGTCCTCATGCTTTGGGCACTACAGTTCCCCTACTAACTGCTCATGTTTGGGTGCTTTGTGGTGGAGACAGTGCTGTGTCAACTAGAACTGGGTTACTATCTACTGGGGTTGGGGTTACCAGGGGTGTACCTGGTTCTCTGTCCAACTGGGTAGGGGTACATTCTGCGAGAGTCTGCGTTATGTGTGGTGGGGCTGGTTCTTGGGCAAGTACAATCGTGGTTCTATCTGCATTGACTGGTAGCACTATCTTTTCCGAAGACCGTGTTGTTAGTCCCTTAGATACTACCATCACCCTCTCCAATTCAAATGGCTGATAACCAAGAAAATTAATTGAATGTATAGGCATTGTATGATAGACAGGTGCAATGGATAGTGGGGAATAAAAGAGGGCATGAAATAATTCACATTTATGTTGTCTAACCAAACAGGATAGCCATGACACAATTTCACATATATGATGGCTAACTAAACAGGATAGCATGACACAATTTCACATATATGATGGCTAACTAAAAAGGATAGAAAGACATAGTTCAAAATATGATGACTATGTAAACATGATGACATGATATAACTATATAATGTATTTATTAATTAGGTTGGCATGCCATAATTCACATACATGCCGCCTGTGGAAACATGCTAGCATGATATAATTCATGGATAGAATGGCATAATTCAAAATATGATGATTGTAAACACTAAACATGATGAGATGATATAACTATATGATGTCTTTATTAATTGGGTTGGCATGCCATAATTCAGATAGATGTTGTCTATGTAAACATGATGGCATGATATAATTCAAATATATGATTTATATACTAAGCAAATAAGCAGATGGCAATCACATATATGATGTAAAAACTAAGCAATGCAAGACAACATGCATGACATGAGTAATATAACCCTGCCAAGTTTGAGCATAGAACTCAGGGGGGAAATAGGAATGGTCATCTGTCTCTGAATCCTCCTCTCAGGAGCTATCCGTAACCACCGAGATATGTGCTTCATCAGATAACATAGTCTGCTCTGAAGACCTTGTTTTCACTCCAGAATTTTCATCACCGTGTCAAATGGCTGATGGATATGAAGAGTAGTTGGATGTAGTGACATTGTTGACAAATGTAATATGTAACGAAAAAAAGGATGGCATGATATAATTCACATATAAGATGACTGGCTAAGCAGGATGGCATTGCAAAATTCACATATATGTTGCCTGGCTAAACAAGATGGCGTTGCATAATTCACATATACGATAAAGAAACTAAACAGATGGCATTCACACAAAGCATGTCTAAACTAAGCAGATGACATATTTGATGTATAAATTAAGCAGTGCAAGGCACCATATGCATGATATTACCAACATCAGCATGCAAGTTAGAGCGAAGACCTCAAGGGGTAAATAGGAGTGGTCTTCTCCTTCTGAATCCCCCTCAGAACAATTATCTTCCACTTGATTGCAATCCGAAATGGGTGGAGGGGGCTTCCTTTGCGCCCACCATGGAGCGACGTGTGCATGAAATTTTATTACCATGCAAGGCTTGTCTCTTTTTCTCTACATGTTCTGTTCCATTGTGTACAATAACTGACATGCATAAGAATAAAACATAGTGAGATTATGTAAAGAGTGCATGCAGAAATCCAGAGTGATGGTACCAACCTGTGGATAGACCCAAAACCAGTGATAGCAGGATGATAATGGCTTCAGTTAAAAAATACAGATAATGGATTCTTTACTGTTTGTTTCCCACCCAACATGAAACTCATAGTAGACACTAGAGATTAACCAGATAGTAGATATATACTATTGGTTGCGGCCCGATATGTACCCCACAACCATTTAAAAACTCAAGTTTGAGAATTAGTTTGGAGCTGACTCGGAGTCTAATCCGTGAACAGGACGATAAAAGTAGCATGTAATATTAAGCGATGCATAACGTAAGCAGACACGAAAGAGTGTGACCTCTCTTGCGGACCCATGTAGTCCTCGAGGTCATCTGCTCGGTTGATGATGGTAATGCAGTTGTCGTGGCTGCCGACAGCGGGGAAGAAGATCTAAGGCGGTGAAAGACAGTCTGGAGGGCAGATCTATCGGATATCGTGTTCTGGCAAAACCCTTAAGGTTCGAACACTGGGGTGCGCACGGAGATTTCCCCCTATCGAATCTCATTCTGTCTGCTTCGTCGCGATCCCTAGGCTTAGCTAAACGAAATCACAGCACAAGAGACACAAGGTTTATATTGGTTCATGCCACCATTGTGGTGTAATACCCTACTCCACTGTGTGGTGTGGTGGATTGCCTCTTGGGCTGATGAAGAACAGTACAAGTGGAAGAACAACCTCCTGAGGCGAGGTGTTCTTGTGCTCTATGGGTGGTTCTGGTCCGAATGGATCCTCCTCCTCTATGGTGGTGGCTAGTCCTATTTATAGAGGCCCTGGTCCTCTTCCCAAATATTGAGCGGGAAGGGATTCCACAACGGAGGGATTTGAAAGGGGACAACTAGTACAGGCTATCCTGACTAAAGGTGGTCTTCGCCTGCCAAAGGCTCTGGCGATGACGCCATCCTGGGCTCCAAAGTGACCTTCGTCTTGCCATCCTGGTCTTGTTGCACCGATATGGAAACCTTTGCATGATACCTTGGTACTCCACGCCTGCGCTTGCCCCCTTAGCACCAAAGGGGAAACTGGTACACTGCGCGCGCTCGCGCCCGCCTGGCACCCGCCTGGCCTTGGTCATCATGGCTTGCATCATGGGAACCTCATGAGGTACCCCATGCATTGATCTCTCCGCCTCGCTCGCGAGCCTGCCTGATGAGGCCGCTCCTGAGGAGGCCTTGCGTCGTCTGCCTGGCGAGGTTTGGCCCCTCATGAGGGTCTTGAGTGTTTGGTTGATGAAGATGGGCCGCACTGGGCCGCTGGTGGAGCCACGCAGCTGGCCGCAGGCAGGCAGGGCTGGATACCCCCATATCCAGAACGCCGACAAGATCCCTGTTGTGGTGAACCCTTCCGTTGTTGGAGCATCTGAGCTGCGGTGGAACATAGTGAGCAGGAGCGGGATAAAGCACACAAGGTTTTCTTTGACACATATCTGTAACAGATGTAATTGTGCAAGGGCTTGTTTGAATTTGACGATTCTAAAAATGCAGGGATAGGAAATACACGGGAATAGGATAGGAATGCATGAGCAAAACAGAGAATTTAAAAACACAGGATTTCTGCCAATCTGGGTGTTTGGTTCACAAGAATTGGAAGATCACAGGATGCAAAGAAGCTTGGTGAGATTAAGTCAAACCACAAGAAAATGTACGGTTATAATGCTATTATGCTACTATCTCTTAGTCTTGTGCTTCATGAATAGGAATTTGAAAAGGAGGGAAAGTGGATATTAAAATTCCTACGGTTTTTCTTTCAAGGAGACACTAAAGGAACAAATCCTACAGTTTTCCTTTGCTCCATTCCTTTGAACCAAATGCATGAATAGTAGTACCATAGGAAACTTTCCAATTCCTATGGTTTTCCTTCACTTTTCCTTTCAAGAACTAGCAATTCTAGTAGGCAGGCTTGAGCAGGGTAAAGCCTCCACTCAAAAAATGTTTTTGTGCTACTTCTACTACTTTGGACCCAGGCCACTACCCTACTAGCTCAACTCCCAGGCCCATCTACAAATGCACAACTTGTTGAGTTGTACTTTGTGTTGCATGTATTAGGTGTTGTGGCCCACCTCCTAGTTGTGTATAGATGAGGTTGAGGCCTACCCTGTACTTATATATACGTGCACCAGCACCCCATCAATACAACGATTATTGTATTGCAAAACATCTCTCTACATGGTATCAATCGCAAGTCAATCATAACCCTAGCTAGCCGCCACCGCCACTCCCACCACCCGCCGCCGCCGGTCCTCTCCACCCGTCGCCGCCGCTGGCTGCCGCCGCCTTCTACTGCACTCGCCGCCGCAGGTCCTATCCTCTGTGCGCCGCCGTAGGTCCTTGCCGCCGCTGCCGCGCTCTATCCTCCCGCCGTCGCCGCCTCTAGCCGCCGACGCTGGTCCGTTCTTCCGCCACTGCTCATCCCCATCGCCGCTGCTCTCTTGCAGCCGTGCCAACCCCATCTTCTCTAACCGTTGCCAACACCCGTGGCGCCGCCGCCCATCCACACCACGCGCCGCCGCTACTCCCTGGTCACCGCCGTGATTCCTCGCCCAGACACAGCCGCCACCACTATGATGTCTTCCGCCACATCATCTGTCTTCGGCTCCATGTATGCAGACGCGCCGGATCCCTTCACCCACATGCAGCCGGCCCCACCAATGGCTGGCGGCCATGCTCCTCCCGCCCCGTGGATGGATTCTCCGGGCTAGTGATACCCGTTGCCGCCACTCACGCCTCTCCAGCAGCAGCTGCAAGGAGGAGAGGGCCAGTAGCCGGCCTAGGGCGCCGGGGGGGGGGACCGCACTACCCGCAGACTCTCCCCGCGGGCCACCAGGTGTTCATCGGCGCGCTCCATGCGCCGCCGCCCATCGGAGGTTATGGTCCACCCGTCCTGGTGCCGCCCTACGGGGGCCTCTCGCGGCCGCCTACCCTTGGTGGTTATGGGCCGCCCACCCCGGCGCTGCCCCACGAGGGCCTCCCGCCGCTGCCGGTACCTGTGTCATGGGACCCCACCGTCCTCGCTGCCCAGCACTCCATGTCATCGCCGAGTAGCTTTATCAGTGGAGGCGACTGGTACATGGACTCAGGTTCTACTACGCACATGACAGCTCATCTCGGTAACCTAACCTCCTCCACTCCTGTTCACACACCCACTCATATCACCGTCGGCAACAGCTCCTCCTTACCTATTACTCATATCGGTAGCACTAGTTTTCCCTCCACTTCCACACCCATTACTATGTCTAATGTTCTTGTTTCACCTGAATTAGTCACCAACCTAGTTTCCGTTCATCGTCTTACTCGTGAGAATCCGCTTACTGTTGAATTTGATGGTGTTGGCTTTTCTACGAAAGACGCATGTACCCGGATGAACCTTCACCAATGTGACAGTCCCAATTAGCTCTACCCCGTGCACGCCGGTGCCTCCACCTACACACAAGTCGCCCTTGCCACCGGTATTGACCTCTGGCATGCTCGCTTGGGCCACCCCAGCCCCACCGTGTTACATCAAATTCTTAGGATTTTCTCTTTCTCATGTAACAAGCTTGACGAGCACTCTTGTGAGGCTTGTCACTTAGGCAAGCACGTTCGTCTTCCCTTTAGTGCATCTACTTCAGTCTCCACTTTTCCATTTCAATTGCTTCATAGTGATGTTTGGACGTCTCCCGTTCCAAGTAACACGGGCTATCTCTACTACTTTGTGATCTTAGATGATTATTCTCATTATGTGTGAACTTTTCCTCTTCGTCGTAAATCTGACGCTTTAGCCACACTCACGGCCTTTTATTCCTATGTCACCACCTAGTTCGGTCGCCCCATACTCACACTCCAAACTGATAACGGAAAAGAGTTTGACAACCTCGCTCTTCGCACACTTCTCGCCTCTCACGGCACCATCTTCCGCCTGACTTGCCCTTACACTTAACAGCAGAATAGCCGTGCTGAGTGCTTTCTCTGCACTCTTAATGACTACATTCGCACGTTACTCTTTCACTCTAACGTGCCTGCTCGGTTTTGGCCCGATGCTCTCGCCACTGCCACTCTCTTAGCTAACATTCGTCTATGTCGTCCTCGGTGGAACTACGCCCCTCACCACCTTCTCTTTGGTACACCACCGTCCTATGATGGTCTCCGCATTCTTGGATGTCTCTGTTATCCCAGCACCGCGTCCACCATGCCACACAAGCTCACACCACGTTCCGTTCCATGCATCTTCATCGGCTACCCTCCTAACACTAAAGGTTACCAGTGCTATGATCCTGTCACTCACCGTGTGTACACCTCGAGGAACGTGTATTTTGTTGAGACGGTGTTCCCTTTTATTTCAGGTTCCTCCAGCTTCAGCCCCTTCGGTGCCGGCCCCCATGCCCCCTTCCTGGAGTGATGCGCCGCGACAGCCCCTGGAGGCCCCCCCGACACGGCGCCTTTTGCCGCCACCACCCAGCTTTTCAACTCCCTCCCCAGAGGTCGAGTCTGACCGCGCCCCTGGATCTCTATATCCCTTCTACGAGGTTGAGCCGGTGGGTACTCCGCCCGCCACCTCGGCTGGCGCCGCCCCTCCGGCGACGGGCTCGACATCCTCCTCGCCCGTCGCCCCCTCGACCGCCGGCTCGGCGGGCACCGCTGCCGCCGCGGCCCCCGTCACCAGCACCGTAGCCCCTATCACTGTCGCGGGTGCCCCTGCAGCCGTCGGCGCCCCTGTCGTGGCCGCGGCCCCTGCAGCTACCGCGGCCCTTGCCACCATCGCCGGCCCTGCTACCCCACCAATTGGCATGACTACCCGTGCCTGCGCAGTAGTGCTTTGGCCGAGAACGTGCTACTCCTCCGACGAGTATGTGTGCGCCACCTCGACGTCGACACCATCACCCGTTCCCACCTACGCTTGTGCTACCCTTCGGGATCCCCAATGGCTAGCTACAATATCATCACTCGTGGAAGCTTGTTCCACGACCCCCTCATGCCAATATCATCACTGGAAAGTGGGTGTTTCGCCACAAGACTTGGCCGGATGGTTCTCTCGAGCGCTACAAGGCTCGATGGGTGGTTCATGGATTTTGGCAGCGCACGGGCGTGGACTTCACCGGCACCGTCGCCTGGTTGTTAAACTGGGCAGGATCTGCGTCGTGCTCCAGTTGGCGGTCTCGCGCACCTGGCCTGTGCACCAGTTGGATGTCTCCAATGCCTTCTTGCACGACCATCTTGCCGAGCAGGTGTACTATGAGCAGCCCACTGGCTTCGTCGACTGAAAGCGCAAGTGCTCCCTGGGTGATTTTGGTAATTCATGACAACATATCTCTTGTTGGACTAATACTTCTACCTAGTGCATTTCAGATAAGTTCAACATTGGAGTGGCATGGACATGGACAAGAGGATGTGGAACCCCTTCAAGATGCTAAGGACAAATATTGGCAACAAGCTCAAGACTCTACATTTCATTTTAGTGATCCAAGATCACAATGAGTCCATAGGAAAGCTAATACTATTAAAAGGGGATGAGGTGTTGCTTAATGGCTTGCTTGCTCAAAGTGCTTATTGATATGCTCCAAAATCCTCAGCCACTTTCTCATTTCCACATATGTCCTAAACCTAAATGTCAAAGTCAGCCCCACCGATTTGATCTATCCGACACCACCGAGTTTCATCTTATTTAGTCACTGCCAAACCCTAGTTACTTCGGTCTCACCGATGGGATCTCGGTCTCATCGAGATGGGCTTGCAAACTCTCTGTGATCTATTGCAACATTTTTGGTCTAATCGAGTTTGTTCAGTCGGTCCTGTCAAGTTTGCCTGACCAATTCTCTGTTTGCTTATTACCAAAATCAGTCTCATCGAGTTTAAGTAATCAGTCAAACCGAGTTGAGGTTTTACCCTAACCCCTGCACATCGGTCCCACCGAGATGACTATATCGGTCCCACCGAAAACTCTAACATTTATATTTTGACCTGAATCTGTCTAACCGAGTTTGCTGATTTGGTCCCACCGAGTTTGGCAATCTGTGTGTAATGGCTAGATTTTATGTGGAGGCTATATATACCCCTCGACCCATTCTTCATTCGTGAGGAGAGCCATCAGAACGTACCTACACTTCCACTACTCATTTTCTGAGAGAGAACCACCTACTCATGTGTTGAGACCAAGATATTCCAATCCTATCATATGAATCTCAATCTCTAGCCTTCCCCAAGTTGCTTTCCACTCAAATCATCTTTCCACCATAGCCAAATCTGTGAGAGAGAGTTGAGTGACGGGGAGACTATCATTTGAAGCACAAGAGCAAGGAGTTCATCAACAACACACCATCTATTACCTTTTCGAGAGTGGTGTCTCCTAGATTGGTTAGGTGTCACTTGGGAGACTCCGTCAAGATTGTGAAGTTGAACCAAGGAGTTTGTAAGGGCAAGGAGATCGCCTACTTCGCGAAGATCTACCTTAGTGAGGCAAGTCCTTCGTGGGCGATGGCCATGATGGGATAGACAAGGTAGCTTCTTCATGGACCCTTCATGGGTGGAGCCCTCCATGGACTCACGCAACTGTTACCCTTCGTGGGTTGAAGTCTCCATCAATGTGGATGTACGATAACACCAACTATTGGAACCACGCCAAAAATATCTGTGTCTCCAATTGCGTTTGCACACTCCAATCTCATCCCTTAACTTTCCAAGTTACATGCTTTACTTTCCGCTGCTCATATACTCTTTGTATGCTTGCTTGAATTGTATTGTGTATGCTTGAAATTGTGTTAATCTACCACCTCAACTTGAAAAACTTAGAAACTGCCAACTTTGTTTGTTGAGGGTCTAATCACCCCCCCTCTAGACACCTCTTCTCGATCCTTTAAATTGGTATCAGGGAATTGGTCTCCATTGCTTTGGTTTAGTCACCATTGGAGGAAGATGGATGAGTCTACGTTGGGGAGTCTTAGACGTAGAGTGCCTATGCTTGATGGAGAGTTCTTTAGTGAGTGGAAAATGAGATGCTTGGAATTTTTCATGAAGATCACTTGTGTCACAACACTAGCTTAGTCCTTGCCTGACTCTGCATAAGCATACTTGCACCATGCTTAAATTTCTAAAACTTGAATTGCGGATTGTTGAAACCTCAGAAATTGACTTAAAAGAAGGGTAACGAACCTTGGAAAATGCATTCAATGTTTCCAAAATGGCCCTAAATAATGTTGGTTATATTTTGGCAAAGGTTTTGCACCAAACCAAAAATAATGAACATTTTTGAGGAATATTTTGGGCACTGAATTTAAATCATTATTTTAGCTGCATTTGGAATTATATTCATAATATGTATAGAATATATTTTCAAATACCTAGTACATTTTATGTGCATTTGGATTTGTCCATTCAGCAACATAAAAATATCCAAAGGATATTTTGTGCTATTTTTGAATCTGTTTTGATTTTAAACAGTGCAAAAATTAAATAAAACAAAAGAAAAATAGAAAAAGGAAATAATAGAGAGAGGGAGAGAACTGACCTGGCGCCTACAGGTCCGTCCCAACACGGCCCAGTCCATCTCGACATGCTAGTCGTCCCCTTCCATGGGACAGAAGGATGCCGAGCATGTGCCCAGCGCGCGCGGTCACGCGCCCCGGCCACCTCCTGCTTCCCGCCTCCTCCCCAATGTCACTTTGGACGCCACGCAGTCCCCCGCTTCCTCTTGACCTCTCCCCTCCATGCAGCTATCTCTTTTCCCCTCCGCTGCTCTCTTCCCGAATGGACCTCGTCGATGCCTGACCACCACTACGACCATCGGCCACCCACGCTTCGCCGATGCGCCAAGAAGCTTCGCCTCGTCCCCCCTTCCTCCTCACAAGGCCACATGACGCCTGAAGCCCCTGGACGCCACCATCACCGCCATTTCCCCCATCGGTCGCCGTGGATCCTCGCCATTGATTCGGGAGCTACTGCGCTTCCCCGACCTCGTCGTCGCCTATGCTAGCCCTGCCGTGAGCTTCTCTCTCTATCCCCCTGTTACCTCACTACAACACGTCCTCTAGCCGTTGTTTCCGTCAAGGCCGATACCACCGCCGCACGAGCTCAATGCTAGCATCACCCTGGTGACCATTTGGTCACGCGCCAGCATCCAACAAGCTCATGGCCGCGGTTAGAGCCTGGCTAGCATGTTAGTTGGTTCGTTTGCAAGCTGCAACTCTGTAAGTGCATCTAGTGCCCCTTAGTGATTTTGGTGTATTGAAGACTTATAGGTTAAGGGACTAATATGTTTGTGAGTGTACACATGCTCTATAAGTTGATGAGGAGTTTGATATTTACAGTGAAAGTCGAACCCTAAAAATGAATGTCTTCGTCTGAAGACTTTGGTTCTCCTGAAGACTTTGAAAATGAAGAAATTGGTGTGACCTTGAAGACTTGGATATTCATGCAAGGATTATGAAGCGCAAAGACTTTTGTTTTCATAGTTTTGTTTTCTTCTTCTTGAGTCAATAGGAAACACCGTACTGTTAAAGACGGTCGAGGTAATACTGAGGAAACTGGTTTCCAAGTGATGCTCATGTCAAAATCCTACACCTACCCAATCCTTCGAGTGAAACCATTGGAAATCTCATGTCAGTTCAGTCAATTTCTTCAGTGACAGAGACGAAGATCTTCTGGTGTGAGGAATTTGTTCTAACTGAGGAGTTAGGAATTCGCCAGTGCGAATTGCCTACACACCAAGGAACATGATAGCCTTGAGGAATTCGAACCTCAAATATCCGACCGTTGTTGTGCTACGCGCCAGCTGTCCTAAAAATATCTACCCACCTAACGGTAATATCCTGATGGGCATTTATTTCTTATCATGTCGGGCTGCTCCCTAGGCTATAAATAGCCGCCCCCTACAACCACTAGCTAGTTGGCTGCTCTGAGAGAAACTGACACTTGTCATTTGAGAGCATCCCATCCTCCGAGGACTTTGAGCGAAAACCATCAAGTGAGGAAATACCCAAATGCCAAACCCAAACACCTATAAACCCAAGTGATTAAGCATCACTGAAGAGATTGTTTCTGCACGGAATCGACGCTTATTACCTTTGAGGATTGTGTATCCTCCAGACGGTTAGGCGTCATGGTCTGAGCATCCAAGAGGAATTGTGGATCGCCGAGTGACTGAGTTTGTGAAGGTTTGGAAGTCACATGTGAAGACTTACCACTACTGTTGGGCAAGATTTGCGTGATCTTAGCTCAAGGAGAATACGGTGAGGACTGTGTGTCCTCAAGTTTAAATACTCAGCCGCTCCAACCAGATGTACAACTGTCACAGCAGTTGGAACTGGTCGACCAAATCATTTTCTTCATCGAGCCTACTGGTTCTATTTCCTCAACCCTTTCATTTCCTCTATTATGTGTTGATGAACCTGATCATTACTGTTTGAAGATTTTCTCTAATTCCTCAATCCTATTTCTTCAGTCAGTTTGTCTTCATCCTGCTTATCCTGTGATTACGCTTTCTGTACTCTGTGTTTTGTCTTTCATTTCATCATGAAGACTATGTTGTTGCTCTATTATGCTTATACCTGAGTACTTATTCCGTTGCAAGTAGTTCTTCGCTTAGGAATTTCCTCACCCTGAAATTCCTTAGTGAAGAATTCATAAAAATCGCCTATTCACCCCCTTCTAGTGGATGTAACACACTTTCAATTGGTATCAAAGCAAGGTACTCCCTTGTTCTATATGATTTTGGTTTAACCACCTGGAGTTTTAGTTACGTCGACTACAGGAATGAGGAGAGTGTCCTGCCCCATCTTTGACTCTTATGAGTATTCTAAGTGGAAGGCCATGATGAAGAAGCGACTCATGGCAATGAACAGGGAACTGTGGACCGTCACTGAGATTGGTCTTACCGATCTATGCAAGATGGCGGAGGCTGATGACATTCGCAAGTACACACTACTCAACCTCATGGAAAAGGATGTCATCTGCTCCTGTTTGTCACAAAGTCAGTTCAGGAACGTCATGCATCTCAACCATGTGAAGCTTATCCGGGACCGACTCTCTGATGTCTATGAAGGTCATCGTACTCGTCAGGATCCATGGTTCGAGGATTTCAAGGAATCTCTCAAAGAGATGACTTTCGCACCTGAATCATCATCCATTACACCATGCCTTATGGAAAAGGGTGCCAAGGTAACTAAATGCTACCTATCCGAATCTAGTGATGATGAATCGGGTGATGAATTTGGACCCAGCTATGTTAAACTTGCTTCCCTTGCCACTAAACAACAAAGAGCTCTTGAAAAAGTTCAAAACATGCTTGATGAAAGCGATGATATGTTGGGTGAGGAATTGAATCGAACAAAGGCTCTGACTGATAGTCCTTAAAAACTTCAGTCTGAGTCTGACAACCTTCAAAGTCATCATAACTCTCTCGTAACTGATCATGAAAAGCTTTCTCATGAAATTCTTCAGAGAATGCAAGATCTTGAGAAGTTAAGAGTGAGGTATGAAGATCTTCAGAAGGAAAATGATTGATTGGTTGCTCAACAGATCAGTTCTGCTCAGGAAGAATTTATTCCACCATGTCTTAAATGCATTGAACGTGAATCTGCTAATTCATCACCTGAATGCTCAAGTGCTTCTACTGCTGCAAATTCTTCAACTATCTCTGTGGTTACAATTTCCTCATCTGAGGATACTACAAGTATCACTGATGATGATGCAGGTTTGAAGGAATTGTATGTAACAGGCATTTACAAAAGCCTCAAAGGGCATCAGACTCTATGTGATGTGCTTAAAAAGCAGATCTTGAACACGAACCCTAGGAAAGAGGGTATTGCCTTTGAGAGGAAACTCAATGCTGATGGAACCTACTTGAAACCTAAGCAGTATCCCAAAACCTCATGGGTTGCTGCAAAAGGACCTCCTGTAGATCCATGCACTTTATCTGGCTTTACCTATGATTCTTCATATTCCTCTGATGAGTCATTTGACTCCAACTACGAACTGTTTAAGACTCAGGATGGTAAAGTATTTGCTCGATATGTTGGAACTAACTACAGGAATGGCCCCCCTATGAAGAAAATTTGGGTTCCTAAAAGATGCCTTGAAAATCTTCAGGTGAATGTCATCATGACACCACCCGTGAAGAATAGGAACCCCAGATCAAATTCTTCATATGGATCAAAATCTTCATATGGATCCAAGTCCTCATATGGACCAAATTCTTCATATGGATCAAATTCCTCACGTGGATCAAAATCCTCATATGAACATCATCGTGCCAACACTTATTTTTGGCAGGGAAAGTCGAGAGGCTATGAATATCAGCATTATTCTTCAAATCATTATGTTCATAAGTCCTCAAAGAATTTCTCTGGTTATTCATATGCTTACCCTAACCACTCTTCTGTGAAACAAAGTGCACTGGCTTCTATGCCATCTTTTTCTTATGGAGCTCGTAGAATGATGAACTCTTTGCCACCCCTCCAGATGTGGGTGGTGAAGAAAAAGAACTAACCTCCTATGCAGGGTCAGGTTTCTAGACGAACTTAATCGTCTGAAGAAATTGCTGGAGACCTGAATGCGCTTGAAAGGACGCAAGCTAAACATGAAGAAATGAATTACTCATTTCTCACGTCCTCACATTACTATTGCTATATCTATTACTGCTGATGAAATTGATATCATATTCTTCACTGATGAAGTATATGGGTTCGTAAGTTGCACTAATGCATCTGCAGGATGAACAACCCAAAGCTACTGAGTGGGTCCTCGATATGGATGTACAAATCATATGACTGGTGACAGGAACCTGTTGATGGAAACTGATTTGTCACCATCTCTTCTGAAGCATATCACCTATGCTGACAAAGGAAAAAGCAAGGTATTGGGTCTAGGTAAGGTTGCGATCTTAAAGGATCGACATATGGACAAAGTCATGCTTGTCGAGTCCTTAGGATTCAACCTCATGTCTGTCTCAATGCTTTGTGATCTTGATATGGTTGTTGTCTTTGGCAAACTTCGTTGCCTTGTGCTAATGGAATCTGACAACTCCAAAGCCTTCGAAGGCTTTAGGAAAGAAGACTTGTATATTGTTGATTTCTCCGCAGGACCACAACCTGCCACATGTCTACTTGCAAAAGCTTCAGAATGCTGGCTATGGCATAGACGACTTGGTCATGCTGGGATGAGGAAATTGCATACACTCACGAAGAAGAAGCATGTCATTGGCATTGAGGGTGTCAAATTCCTCAAATATTATCTTTGTGGGGCTTGTGAGGCTGGAAAGATCACCAGATCCAAGCATCCCTCAAAGACTATCATGACCAGTTCTCGTCCCTTTGAATTACTTCATATGGATCTCTTTGGCCCTACTCATTATGCCACTTTCGCTAGCTCTGCGTCTTTATATGGCTTTGTCATAGTTGATGACTATTCTCGTTACACATGGGTGCATATCATCACTTACACAAATGAAGTGTAGGAAGTCTTCAGACGATTTTCCTCAAGGGCTTCCACAAACTTCGGTGTGAAGATCAAGCATATCAGGAGTGATAATGGAACTGAGTTCAAGAACACTGGACTTGATGAATATCTTGATATACTTGGTATTACTCACAATTTATCTGCTCCTTATACTCCTCAGCAGAATGGCCTCGTGGAGGGCAAGAACTGAACTCTTGTTGAGATGGCTTGCACAATGCTTGATGAATACAAGACGCCTCAGCGCTTCTGGCCTGAAGCCATCAATACTGCGTGCCACATCATCAACAGGGTATATCTTCACAAATTCTTCAAAAAGACCTCATATGAACTCCTCACTGACAAGAAACCCAGTGTGAGTTATTTCAAAGTCTTCGGTGCTAAATGCTGGATTAGGGATCCTCACCATCACTCTAAGTTTGCACCGAAAGCACACGAGGGTTTTATGCTTGGTTACAGAATGGACTCGCACACCTACAGAGTCTTCAACCTAAATCATCACAAGGTTGTTGAAACTGTAGACGTGCGGTTCGATGAAACTAATGGCTCGCAAAGAGAGCACCTACCTCCTGTGCTAGATGAAATGTCACCTGAGGAATCCATCAAGTTCAAAGCTACCGAGGATATTATCCCTACCGAAGAATCTGCTGAAGAACTCATTCCAGATCGTGAAGAAAATCATACTGATGCTACTGAAGAAACTGGTCTTGAAGAAATTGCTCGACCAAAGCAAAATCTTCAACCCGCACATCCTCGCATAGCAACCAAAGTGCAAATCGAGAAGATCATCGATGACATCCAAGAACTAGGTCCTCTCACGCGCTCAAAAGCTTCACATTTATCTAACTTTTGTGGGCATTTTGCATTTGTCTCTATCACAAAGCCCACCAAAGTTGATGAAGCATTCATGGAATCTGAGTGGATTCAAGTCATGCAAGATGAATTGCATCAATTAGAGCTCAACAACATGTGGGAGCTTGTCGAGCTACCAGACCCACGCAAGCACAATATCATCAGTACCAAATGGATCTACCACAACAAACAAGATGAAAATGGCCTCATGGTGAGAAATAAGGCTCGTCTTGTAGCTCAAGGCAACACACAGGTTGAAGGAATTAATTTCGATGAAAATTTTGCACCTGTTGCTAGACTTGAGGCTATTCGCATATTGCTTTCTTATGCTAACCATCATAATATCATCTTACATCAAATGGATGTGAAAAGTGCATTCCTCAATGGTAAGCTTGAGGAAGAAGTATATGTTGCTCAACCACCAAGTTTTGAGGATCCGAAATTCCCAGAACACGTCTACAGACTCAACAAGGTCCTCTATGGCCTCAAGCAAGCACCTCGAGCGTGGTATGACACACTGAAGGAATTCCTCATGAAGAAAGGTTTCAAACCCGGTTCACTTGATCCAACTCTTTTCACCAAAGCATATGATGATGAATTATTTGTGTGCCAAATATATGTTGATGACATTATTTTTGGCTGTACTAACCAACGTTATAGTGATGAGTTTTCCTTTATGATGAGTGAAGAATATCAAATGTCTATGATGGGAGAATTGAAATTCTTTTTAGGTCGTGAGATTCGTCAACAATACAATGACATATTCATATCTCAGGAGAAATACCTCAAGGATTTATTGAGGAAATTCGGCATGCAAGACTGCAAAGACGTCAAAATTCCAATGCCGACAAATGGCCATCTATGCACGGATGAAAATGGTAAAGACTTTGATTAAAAGTTATTCTGATCCATGATTGGCTCTTTATTGTACCTATGTGCATCTAGGCCAGATATAATGCTTAATGTTTGCATGTGTGCCCGATTTCAAGCTACACTCAAGGAATCACACCATAAGGCTGTGAAGCATATTCTTCGATATCTAGCTCACATACCAACACTTGGATTATGGTATCCCAAGGGCTCTTCACTTGATCTCATCGGATATTTAGACTTTGACTATGCTGGTGATCATGTGGACCGCAAGTCAACGTCAGGCACATGTCATTTCCTTGGACGATCCTTGGTACGTTGGTTCTTGAAGAAACAGAACTGCATGTCACTCTCTACTACTGAAGCTGAATACATTGCTGCTGGATCCTGCTGTGCTCAATTATTAGGGATGAAGCAAACTCTCAAGGACTATGGCATCAATGTGAAGAATGTGCCGCTCTACTGCGCAATGAGATTGCCATCAAGATTTCTCGTAACCCAGTTCAACACTTGAAGACAAAGCACATCCAGATTCGTCATCATTTTCTTCATGACCATGTGTTGAAGGGCGACATCTCCATCGACCACGCAAGTACTGAAGACCAGCGGGCCGATATCTTCACTAAGCCCTTCGATTAGAAGAGATTTCGCAAGTTGCGGTGTGAGCTAAATATCCTAGAATCTTCGAATGTTCTTTGAAAAGGACACACATCCTAACACTTATGCTGACTTGATGACTTAGATGTGTAACACACGAAGTAACATTTTTCTTCAATCAATGAAGACTAACCGCTAAAAAAAATACACTTCCATGATGATACGTGTTTGTCACAGTAGGTCGCGTTTTTTCTCATGTATGTACATCCATGACGATTTTATGACAGAATTAAGATAATCATACCTGTGCTGTCGTACAAGTGTTCCATGACATTACCAAAATTATCATCACGGAAGTGTCCACTTCCATGACGATAAATCACGCGTCAGAGAAGTGCTTTCGTCTAGGGTGACCGACACGTGGCATCCACCGTAACAGGATGCCATTAACCGCCGTTAACCTATCAGGTCCGTTTTTTGGATCCGATAACCCGCTAACAGCCACGACCAATGCCTATTTTCCACGTGTAAAATTTTCATTGGCTGACGGATCCACGCGTCAGCTCCGCGTTGGCACAGGTGTCACTCATCCAACGGTCAAGATGGGCCTATGATATGTTGAGACGTGGACCGGGCCAAAACTGGCCCATAAAGTTTAAATGGGCCGACCCAACTGAAGGCCCATAAGATTTAGCGGACCATAATGGGCCGGCCCAGCTAAAGGCCCACAAGATTTTGCAGACCATAATGGGCTGGCCCAGCTAAAGGTCCAATAAATTTAGCGGACCATAATGGGCCGGCCCAGCTAAAGGCCCATGAGATTTTTCAGACCATAATGGGCTGGCCCAGCTAAAGGCCCACAAGATTTAGAGGACCATAATGGGCCGGCCTAGCTAAAGGCCCACAAGATTTTGCAGACCGTAATGGGCCGGCCCAGCTAAAGGCCCAATATTCTCTGTAAAATCGGCCCGTCAACGGCCTATCATAAACTTGTCATCAACGCGGCCCATGGTCACTTCTAGCATGTTACAGTCCGCTAAGTAATTGGGCCGAATTACGGCCCGGTGTATTTCTGGCCTGTTAAAGGTCCTTCTTCATTTGGGACTTTTACAGGCCATCAAAACTTTCGGCCCATAAACAACCGTAAAGGATTTGGATCATATTCGCCCATGTTTGACATTCGGCCTGTTATAGGCCCACTATAGATTTGGGCCACTTTTGTCCTGTTGCCATTTTCGGCCTGTTAACGCCGGACGAAAACCATGGGCCATATGTGGCCCAACGTCATATTGGGCCCATTAACGGCCCATATAAGAATGATGATAATCTAGCCCGACCGAAGTTCCGTCCTGTTAAAGGCCTGTGTATTAGGTCGACGCATTTACGACCCGTCCAAATTTCGGCCTGTCAAAGATTCCCATCATAAATGGGCCACCATTTCGGCCTACTAAGACCAGTGTGTTGTTTGGCACAATCAGGGCCCAATCTCACTTTTGGTCTATTAAAGGCCCATGTTTTTTATGGGCTTGAGATATTTACACCTGTAAACGTCCTATTTTTTACTAAGGGCCCAAATTATGTTTAGGCCTGTTAAAGGCCCACTATGGGCACAGGCCTACCAGACAAATATGAAAGCTTATGCTGATTTAGGCCCAGATATTTTTAGTGTGCTACATGCCAATTTCGGCCCGTAATCGTTTTTATCCCAATTGGAATGTGCCCGAGGAATATGGGCATGTTGAGCTCCTACGAAGCTTTCGGCCGAATACATTACTAAGATAAACCTACACTATACAAAAATAGCGTCATAATTACTGCAGGCTGTGGCAGCATCATAAATGATGTATCACAACAAAATAAATTCCAACCATACAACAAAAGGCTTGTTGGCATAAAGTTTACAGTCCTTCCAGATAAAAGCACCATCAGATGTATAGAAGCACAGATCATTTGACCTGAGTGCTAATGTTTCAAGCTGTAGAATCTGATGGAGCAGCACGATCTTCACATTTTTCCTCCATTGCTCTTGAACAATGAAGCGAATGTCTGATAGTCTGGTTTCAAAACCATTCATATCTAGACGACATTTGTCAACCACTATCCTTGTTTCTGAAACGACGTCCATTAGGAATTGGACTTGTGTCTGGAGCACAGATATATCAATCTGTCTAGCAGGAAGATTTTGTTCATTAGGAAATTTGGACGAGGTTACCTTGACAACCAACCCAGAATTACGTAGGAAGGTGCTTTTTGCACTGTTAGTGGACAGATACTGACTGCAGCAAGAGGTGACATTGTGCCTGTGGTAGCCTCACCACCTTCAGGTGGTTGTGGCTATTCAATCATTTGTTCCATAGCTTCCTGAAAGTTTGAACTTGTAGATTAGTGTACCAGATAAGTTACTAATGAGATAAAAACAAATAAAGTAGGTTAAACGTTTATACATAACTTATTTTGGTGAACTACTGTAATACATTAGCATGTATTGTAGTTCCAACTACATAATAAAATCACTTTTGGAACATATGTCCATGTAGGATGCCTACTGTATTGTCTATTTCCTCACATCCGTTGACATCTAAGGATAAAGAGACATGGTTTAAAGTAGGATGAACATAGTATGACATCATTCGTATCATGGGCAAACATATATAAAACAAATAGGCCATGTAAGGTGAAAAGATACGTTAAGACAATTGTGTATAAAAGTGAACATAGTAACTGACATTGGCTTCAAACCAAGTAGTTAAATGAACACATCACAATACGAATCAGTTCAAAGGCAGGAGGAGTAAGGACTTACAACAGCGGCTTGAACTGGAATGCTCATGCCCTTCATCTTGCTGGTGTGGCAATCCTTGAAGATTTGCACTACATTCGGTTCAGGTTCTTTTTGGTCCGCACGGGCCTTCCTCTGTTTTGGAACCAGTCAATATAGATACGATAATATGGCACAAAAAAAAGAAGGAAATGGCAGCTATTTACAAGAACCTCGCAGTGTGCAATATAGCTACGAGATCCTGTTGTCTGTTGGAATTTCACTTTGGAACGGTTGGTTTTGTTCTTCAAACAGTTAGCCTAGAAAAAGATACACTTGTAAGGCACATACATAAATACAAGTTCAATATGTGGTTTGATCAAATATATATAGCCTACCTGATACTTTGGATCAGACCAGTGTTTAATGAGGGTTGTCTAGTCTTCATCTGTAATATATTCCACTAGAGATGTTTGGGCGATTTCATCCACCCCACCGCTCATTGTTCATCCAAACCCTCCCCGCAACGCTCACTGTTCATACAAACCCCCCCTGCAATGCTCACTGTTCATCCAGAGGCAGCATCGATCGGCTTCAGTTAGCAAAAGTAGCGAAGGAATCACTCGATCGCTCGGGTTCAGTAACGCGTAGCCTACAATGCAATCGCTCGGGTTCAGTTAGGCGATGCCTCGCTTGTGTTCAGTTAGATCCCAATGCCTCGCACACACGCGCGTACGTGTACGAGAGAAACGTGCATCGCTCGGCCCCCGACCACCCACCGTAACCAGGAACTCGCTGAAATTTTCCTCGCCCTCGCTTCTACCATGGTTTTTTCCATCATGGACGGCCCAAAGAATGTCACGCAGTTGCGTCTCCGGCCCGCCCAGGACGAAAAGCCCATTTTCTATCATGATTTTTTGTCACAGAAGTAGGAGCCCACCACATCTATGATGATACCGGGTTTTGTCACAATTATCACCATAGAAGTGTCATAAGTATGACAAAAAAAATTCGTTTGGCACAAAATGTCACAGATGTGCTTTTTTTGTATTTAACCCTCTAAGTGTGAAGAAATTAATGAAGAAATTGATTCTCAGAACCCTACGACAATTGTACGCGGTGTCTGAAATCAGCTTTCTTATATGGTGGGTCACGCCACCAACCAAAGTTGAAATCTACAATTTGAGTTTTTCTTCATTTTTGAAATTCCTCAGCTTTTCAAATTCTTCAACTTTGCATTGTCTTCACTCTTTCCATCATTGTTCTTCACTGAGTATATACATACTTGAGTTTTTATGTCCTCTACATCATTCACTTATTGCTATTTCTTCAAGTTGATCTTTCTGCTAAGTGAATGTGATCGGACACTTCCCCCTCTATGCTAAACTCAACCCAGTCTATTTACAAATTCTTCATGTGCGTTCTATTTGAACCCCGTTCAAAATCTTCATTGTGTGCTTGTCAGCTGAAGAAATTGCGAACAAAACTAAAAATATTCTTATCTGAAATTTTGGCTTTTGCCGCTCAAACCATTGCACATTCCATGATAAATCTTATCTGTTCACCCACGATCTTACATGATCTCCACTACACAGTACATGGGTGACACATGTCGCGTGAATGAGAAGGCTCAGGGGCATGTTCGTCCTAATTCTTTGGACGAACAGTTTTTCACAGTGGCTATAAATACCCCCTCCCCTCCTCACTTTGTTTTTACTCCGCTCGACCTCACTCCCCTTGCTCGAGCTCTCAAAACCCTAGTGCCGCAGCTACTTCCATCATCGTCGATGGGGAAGAGCTTCACTGCCTCAACCTCGTCACCGTCACACTCGCACCGGACGCGGATTTCTTCACTCTGTTGCCACCGTAGTTGTCTTCCACCGCCAAGTTAGGGCGTGGAAGATCCGTGCCAACGAACTTCCAAATCTACACCTCATGTTCGTCGTGTTCTTTGTCAAGGGTAATTAAAAGTTACTTTTACTGCATTTATTCTACTGATGATTTTCATCAAATCCTCAAAAGGTGTTTATTCTTCAACCTCCACACTCTAAACACCTGGCACAAATCTTCTGTTCTTGATCTGTTTCTCTAAGTGATGTTTTTCTTCATGATTCCTCAATTGTGTGAATCCAACAATCCACACAACTCTGGAACCTAAGTCAAAGAACGCTTAGTGAAATTCTTCAAGACACAACTGGTCAATTTCCTCAAACTTGATCTGATTTGCAAAAACTTCTGAGAATGCATATGACCTCTCCAAATTCTTTGCACCTATACTCTGTTCACAGGTACACATGTCTGCTGCTGAATCACTAGGTTCTCATCAACTTAACTCATTTGCAGCGTTCCTCGAAGAAAAGCTGCATACTTCCTCAGAGAATTCTATTGTTCAAATTCCTCAGCTGAAGAAAATGGCAGATGGTAAAAGGCCTCAAAAAGGAGGAAAGAAGCTTGAAGTCAACACTGCTTTTGAAGTCCCTGATGACATCTATGCAGGTTACTACACGCCTGACGAGGCAACTCATGGCAAAGAAACTAAGAATGAGCGCAAAGTGCGCATACAGAGGATTGAACCAAGGTGGGCACCGGAGTGGAGAGAGTACAGATACGTCACTCCAAAATATATGAAGAAATTCACTCTCAACCCTCCATGCTCAAGACCTCCATTGGCACCTAGTCAAAGAGCTGATCCAACAGGCCTTAGACATGGTGAGGATTATGCAAATGAATGGGCCAGGAAGCAGGCCAAGTTGGCAAAGCAAGCCAGAGAAGTAGTGAAGAAATTCAATGAAGATTCTGCTACTGCAGCTGCTGAGGACACCACAAGCAAGAATGCTATGCCAAAGAAGCCTACTCGAAAACCAATTTTCTCACCAATGCCCTCACGGCCAAGTTCCTCTGTGCCTTCAAGGAAAAATCCTCAAGCTGCCCTAGTTCCTCAGGCGGCACCAGTTCCTCGGGTTTCAAAACCCGCAGCTCCTCCGACAAAGTCCTCAACACCTGTGCATCTTGCCACGTGCCAATGGACCACATGCTTCTCTATTGCCTTAGGAGCTGCTGCAAGTTCTTCAGTTCCTCATGCGTCTTCAAAAAGCCCAACTTTGCTGAAGACGAAGGCCACTGCAGGACGAGGGACTATACCAAGTCCTCACAAGAAACAAGTTGCATTCCAAGTGTCTTCTGATGATGATGAGGCAGATGATGAAGAATTAGTTGAAATCATCAGGAATAAACAACAAAGGGCCGCTAGAGCCAAAGGGATTGTTGGGCCTCTTCTACTAGATCCGAAGAAGATCCTAGATTTCATTGACCTCTGGTATAAGGATCCAAACACTCCTCTGCCAGAGTTGGGCCTCACTCTTGGACAAAGTCACATGTTGACGGCATTCATAACTGAAGAAAAATGGAAATATGATCAACCAAGAGTGGCTAAGAAAGTGCAGTACAAGAAGCTGCGCTATCTAAAGGACAATGTCCTCAGCCTATTGCCTGAACAACTCCTCGCTCTGCAAGCTGATTTCAAAAAGCTCAGCGATGAATTTGATTCTTACAAGGCAGAATGGCTGGGAGCCAAGGTCAGATTAGTCACATTGGCGAAGAAATTCACTTCAAGTGTTGCTGATCCTGTGCACATTGAGGTCACTCCAGCTGAAGCATTTTCTCAAGCCACTGAAGGTAATGCCAGCACCACTGATGAAAATTAGGCTGCTGATGAAACTGCAAGTACCAGGACTGTTGAAGAAATTCTAGTCGCTGAAGAAACTGCCAGGGCAACCACTAGTGTTGCGCCTGAAGAAAAGGCCAGGACTGCTGAAGAATCTGAAGTAGTGCCTGAAGAAGCTGCTCAAGATAGGCCAACTGCATCAGTTGTGCCTAAAGAAATTGATCCAATTTCCTCTTCTCCGCCTGCATCAACACCAAGCCCAATTCTTCCTTCTGCTCTAGAAGTGAAGAAAATAAAGGCTACAGAGCGAGCTGCTCTAAAGAAAAGGAAAACATCAATTTCCTCATAATCTTCTACACCGAAGAAGGCGAAGATTTTGACAAGTTAAATTGACAATCCCATTAGTAATGTTCCTCTCTCAAGCATGCCATCAAAGGACCTTGTTCATTTTGGTGAAGAATAGCAGATTCCCGAAGAATCTGCTGAAGAAGATCCCTCTGATGCTTCCACAGAGCAGATGGATGAAGAAATTCTTGATACCCTCACATCAACTCTGGTATCATCGCCAACGCCTCAGGTCATAGCTGAAGAGTCCGGCGTTGAAGAAATGGAAGTGGATGAGGATGTGGACATTGGGAGAACCACACATGTCATGAATGATGACTTTTGGGAAAGTCAGCATCCCAACTCTCCCCTGTTCACACCCCTACAGCAAATTCCTCAGTCCCCAGTTCCCACTGAAATTCATATGGGCTCTGAAGAAATTCACAATGCCCCTTCCACTCATGAAGAGATTCCAGCCACTAGTGCTGATGAAAATGTTGGTGAAGAAATGGAGGCCTATGCTGCTACAGAAGCAGAAGTTGATATTCCTCAGCCCGCGGCTCCTGAAATTGACATTCCAGAAGTTATTCTTTAGATCACTAACACTCCTCAGCCCGAGCCAGCAAATCCATTCTCCAAGAATCCAAAGTTCAAGGCTGATGCTTTCTTTAATGAGCATGTATTCTTCACTGAATACAACCCCTATGATTCTGCATCTGTGAAGGAAGAGATTCTGGAACGCCAGCCAAGCCAACTTTTATTCTTCAGTGCTTTTCAACAAGGACAAAGTTTTCGACCATGATCATATTCCTCATGTTGATACAGAATCACTGTCTTGCTTCACACCAGTCCTCGCTGCTATTCATCATGCTGGCCTGCTCAATTTGTGCACTGACATTTGCCATTGGAATGAAGAACTCATTCTTCAATTCTATACAGTGTTGCACATCACTGGCAATGCTGAAGATGTGAACTCATGGGTGTTGGAGAAAATACACACTATAATGCACCATCCACTGAATTGGTTCGTGCCATGCCTGTCAGACCCCCCCCCCCTCCAGAAGGTGCTCGTCTCATCTACTCTGCAATTGAGCTGTCTGATCACTTCATGCAAGTTCTGATGAAGCCATTGAAGCCTGGTCAAGCCTCAAGGACAAAGTTCCTTGTGAAGGAATTTCAATATGTGCCAAGAACAGTCTATCGCATTCTGACCAAGACTCTGAGTCCAATCAAAGGCCACAATTCGAATGATGAAGAAGTCGTTGGCATCATGAAGAATCTTCTTTTCAATATCATGCACAGTATTCCCGTGAACTACCATGATTTCTTCATGAGGACTTTGGCAAATGTTGCAATGCCACCGTTTGAGTTGAAGCCTTATGCGCCCTGGATTATGAGATTCCTCAGATCAATGTCTTCACTCAACTACAAAGCTGATACACTCAACCATGGCAGCTACTTGCCCCCAATTGAAGTCCTCAAACGGGCATTTTCCTTGGCTGATGAGAAGGGCAAGGCCACTGCTATCATTGATGAAGGCAATTGTCCATTGGATGGACAGTTTCGCAAAGTTGCTTCTTATTCCACCAATGATGATTCTTCTACTCTTGACTCTGCCGCCAATGCTTCAAAGCAAAGTCCTCAGGCTACAGCTCCAAGGGTGATGACTGATCATGAGCTTCTCCTCGGTCTTCATCAAAAGGTGGATCGCAATCACAAATGGGTAAAGCGTCAGTTTGGCACTATTCTTCACAACATGACTGCAACTTATAATTCAATGAAGAAGAACCATTACTAACTCAACGAAGTATTTGATCGCACCTGGGATGTTCTGACTCACCTCTACGATGATGAGGATCTCAAGCAAATGGGTTTCAAGCAGGACTTCAGCTAGGCTAAGCCGCAAGTGAAGAAATTCAAGAAGGTTGAAGTTACTCCTCTGGTGCCCAGCTCATATTCCTCATCGTGTGAGAATGATGACAATGAGGACTTGGACGACACTGCAGCAGGCCCTACTACAACAACCGACCCCAACAACACTGGCGCTCCTCCATCGACTTTGTGAAGAAATTCTTCAGGGGCGTTAGTCCTCACTTTTCGTCCCTTTTGGTCATTTGATGACAAAGGGGGAGAAATTTGAGTTAGTCTTCAAGCGGGTCTAACTAAATGGGCAATTTTTTGGTTAAATTGCAACTCTCGCTCTTCTGAAGTGTTTGTTGAATGAGTTGTAACTTAAGTCCGATGGTGACCTGATACTTTTGCTCTGTTTTCTGCATGCTATTTCATCAGATATCCTATGCACGCATGCTGAATTACATCGGTCACCATACTTCATCATGCATTTCAAATTATTCATTCTATATGTTAAATGCGTGTATGAATTACAAGATATAGGGGGAGATCTCCATAATTCTACTCTTCAAGTGTGCATTGCTTCAAAAGCAAATTCCTCACTGGGCACATCTTCAGGGGGAGTTATTCTATATCTTGCAATCAAATTCCTCAATATTGAGTACTTTCAATACATATGTTTATCCCCGTTGAAAACATAACCTATATTGTCATCAATCACCAAAAAGGGGGAGATTGTAAGTGCATCTAGTGCCCCTTAGTGATTTTGGTGTATTGGAGACTTATAGGTTAATGGACTAATATGTTTGTGAGTGTACACAGGCTCTATAAGTCGATGAGGAGTTTGATATTTACAGTGAAAGTCGACCCTTAAAATGAATGTCTTCGGTTGAAGACTTTGGTTCTCCTGAAGACTTTAAAAATGAAGAAATTGGTGTGACCTTGAAGACTTGGATATTCATGCGAGAATTATGAAGCGCGAGACTTTTGTTTTCATAGTTTCATTTTCTTCTTCTTAAGTTAATAGGAAACACCGTACTATTAAAGGGGGTCGAGGTAATACTAAGGAAACTGATTTCCAAGTGATACTCATCTCAAAATCCTACACCTACCCAATCCATCGAGTGAAGCCATTGGAAATCTCATATCAGTTCAGTCGATTTCTTTAGTGACAGAGACGAAGATCTTCTGGTCTCTGAGGAATGTTCTGACTAAGGAGTTAGGAATTTGCCTGTGCGAATTGCCTACATAGTGAGGAACATGATAGACCTGAGGAATTCGAACCTCAAATATCCGACCATTGCTGTGCTATGCGCCAGTTGTCCTAAAAATATCTACCCACCTAACGGTCATATCCTGAAGGGCATTCATGTCTTATCATGTCGGGCTGCTCCCTAGGCTATAAATAGCCGCCCCCTACAACCACTAGCTGGTTGGCTGCCCCGAGAGGAACTGACCCTTGTTATTTGAGAGCATCCCATCCTCCGAGGACTTTGAGCGAAATTCATCAAGTGAGGAAATACCCAAATCCTAAACCCAAACACCTATAAACCCAATTGATTGAGCATCACTGAAGAGATTGTTCATGCATGGAACCAACACTTATTACCTTTAAGGACTGTGTATCCTCCAGACGGTTAGGCATCATGGTCTGAGCATCCATGAGGAATTGTGGATTGCCGAATGACCGAGTTTGTGAAGCTTTGGAAGTCACCTGTGAAGACTTACCACTACTGTTGGGCAAGATTTGCGTGATCTTAGCTCAAGGAGAATACGGTGAGCACTGTGTGTCTGGGACTGTGTGTCCTCGAGTTTAAATACTCAGCCACTCCAACCAGACGTACAACTGTCACAGCAGTTGGAACTGGTCGACCAAATCATTATCTTCACCGAGCCTACTAGTTCTATTTCCTCAACCCTTCATTTCCTCTGTTATGTGTTGATGAACCTGATCATTACTGTTTGAAGACTTTGACTAAAGACTTTCTCTAATTCCTCAATCCTATTTCTTCAGTCAGTTTGTCTTCATCCTGCTTATCCTATGATTACACTTTCCGTACTCTGTGCTTTGTCTTTCATTTCATCATGAAGACTATGTTATTGCTCTGTTATACTGATACCTGAGTACTTATTCCGCTGCAAGTAGTTCTTCGCTTAGGAATTTCCTCACCCTGAAATTCCTTAGTGAAGAATTGATAAGAATCGCCTATTCACCCCCCCCCCCTCTAGTCGACGTAACGCACTTTCAAACACTGAACCCGCAACTCACCCAAGCTTCCGTCGCCGCTACCGTGCTCGCTGCCGTCGATTCTGAACAGCCCAGGCCCGGCCACCACCACCTTCTGACGTGTCGTCGCACGAGCTTTCCAGAGAGCCCATCGACGCATCCATCCGTGCCCCGTAGGCAATATCTGAGCCACCCCACCGTCGCGGCACCTCGCCGCCGGCTGTCGGATTTCGGGATCCAGCAACCCTTGAGAGGTTTGAACTCTGGGGTGTGTGCGGAGATCTCAACCTGCCCAGCCTGCCTACTTGCGATTCTCCTCGGCCTAGCGTGTCAAGCTAAAAGACACACAAAGACACAAAGATTTATACTGGTTCAGGCCACCGTTGTGTGTAATACCCTAATCCAGTGTGGTGTGGTGGATTGCTTTGAAGGGCTATGGATGAGCAAGTACAGAGGATGAACAAGCCTCCGGAGGGGAGGTGTTATTGAGCTGGCGTGGTGCTCTACTTGTTCTGATTTCGATCTGACTCGATGCCCTTCCTATGGTGGTGGCTAGTCTTATTTATAGTGGCCTTGGTCCTCTTCCCAAATATGAGCGGGAAGGGATTCCACAACAACAGGATTTGAAAGCGGACAAGTAGTATAGTCTATCCTGACAAAAGTACTCTTCGCCTGCGAAAAGCCTCTAGTCGTGACGCTGCGGTGGGCTCGTGGATGACCTCCATCCAGCCGTCTTGGCGGTCTTGGTCTCGTTGCACTAGAATGGCAACCTTTAGTTGATTCCTCGGGACTCCGCTCTTGTGGCTTGCCCCCCTTGCACCGAAGAGGAAACCTCCGCTCTGCGCCTGCCTGGCGCCCGCTTGGCACCCGCCTGGCCTTGGTCGTCATGGCTCATGTTAGCTGAGCCTCATGAGGTAGCTTTTATACAACTCTCCGCCCCTCAGGAGTCCTCCTGAGGAGGCCACTTCCTTCAGGGGTCTTGGTGTCGTCCGCCTCGCGAGGCTTGGCCCCTCGCGAGGGTCTTGTGGTGTTGGTGTTGATGCTGGTACGTACAAGGCCGTTGATGGAGCCACGTGGTGGGCCACAGGCAGGCAGGGCTGGATACCCCCATATCCAGGATGCCGATAGTAGCCCGCTGGCCCAAGGCATGCTCGGACTTGGCTTCCAGGCAAAGCTAAAGGGCAAGTGCGGAGCGCCGGGGCACTAACTGCCGGCCTTGATGATGTGTGGCAATTGATTGGACGTGGGCGACTCCGTTTCCCCATGCCGCCTCGGCAACCGTTCGACTTGACAACTGCATGCTGCATGTGGGGAGGATCATCATTACTGGAAATCGTGGGAGGCCGACGATTTACCTTCTCCTGGCAATAAATGTGCGAGCGAGCGGAGCCCCTGCCCATCTCTTCGTTGTCTTGCTCCCTCCTTCTTGTTCTCCTCTCCATCTTGCTTCCATGGCATCGCCAAAGAGGTTTTTAGCGGACGAGAAGGGAAAGGCCTCCAAGGACGGGCCCGCCTCTCCTCCTCCCAAGAGGGGCTGTGGCCGTCCCCGCAAGCACCTTGCGGTCCCTCCGGCAGCATCCAGGGGGCGCGGGCGCCCCCCCCCCCTAGAGGCAGCGTTGCTCTAGGAGCCCTCCATGGCACCTCTTCCCGCGGCGAGGGCCACCGGTTTCGGAGCAGCCCCCATGACGAAGGGAGGCACGCCATGATCGTGCGCCCGCCTCGGCCACGCTTTTCCTTGCTGGACGTGCTCCCTGATTTCGTGGTGTGGTCGGAGAGCCCGGCTGGCACCTCGCTCTGGCTCCCATGCTTCTTCTCCGCCGGGCTTCCTTCTTCAGGGCTTGCTGGCCTCTGGCTGCAGGCTAAAGAGTGTCGCCGTGGAGCTTCGTGGGTTGGTACCAAGGTCTCCGCCTATGGCAGCGAGGTGCTGACTCGCGGCTGGCAGACCTTCGCCCGCATGCATGGCCTGGGCGGAAAGTGCACCCTCCACTTCAAGTACGCGGCCTGGCGACCCTCTATGTGAGGGTATTCAGGAGGGACGGCCACCGCATGGGGTGCGGCCTGGAGGACATCAGCGACGATGATGGTGGTGACGGCAAACTTGGCCTTGGCGACATGCGCTCCTCCTCCCGCGGTGGCAGCTCTTCCTCGGATGAGAGATCGAATGCCTTTTTGATCATTTTGATAGAGGGGGATGGATAAAGTGGGCAAAACAGACTCACACAGCGGTGGCTACGACTGGCCTCCACATCGTCATGCTCGTGTCGAGGGAGCCGGTGGTTCGTCCCGCCGCAGCGCTCCAGTGAAGCTGGAGAGGAGCCCGGCGTGAAGCTGGGGGCCGGCGAACTTGGACTCAACGCCGGTGGCCCCAGATCACCTACGGAAGAACTGGTGGAGCGCTGGGCCCCCTTGAGGCACTGCTTGAGGATGCGGTGCTGGTGCCAAGCCCGTACGCCTTCGGGCCCTCTTTTTTAGCTTTTCCTTTCTCTTGTAATTCGACAAAAGAAGATGGTATACCCCGCTGGGGTGTGTAATGAACAGTGGCAGTTATGCCCTTATGCTTATCCTTGCGATCTTAATGCTGTGTTGTAATGTTTGTGCTCTAGGTAGGCAGGGGTAAGATGACTTAGCTTGGTATGTACGTAGTAGTTAGCCACCTCGTGAGGCTTGGCCTCAGGTACTCGACGGAGCCCCCTGCCATATGGTCGTGAGGCCTCGAGGACTGCTCGAGGACTGCTGCGAAGCTGCTGTAGGGCTGCTCCTGAAGAAAAAGAAAAAAATTGTTGAGCGGCTCACATCCTCTTTACGTGAGCCCCCTATCGTAGATTAGCTCAGACCTGACGTACCGCGTCGCGCTGCCCGGGGGGCACGGACATGAGGGGTGCTGGTGCCCGCGGATCTGATCGAGGGCTTCTCGCGAGGATGAAGCCGAAACACTAGGGTCCGGTGTGGTGCGTGCGCACAAAGGCAAGCCCCTGGCGCACACACCTACCTAGCCCCACCCGCTGTGAGCATGAGGAGAAGTGGTGGGCAACTGCCGCCTCTCTCACGTCCTTAGACCAAAAACAACTTAAGAGAAGGAGACAACTTCGAGGAACCAACGTTCGAGAATACCAAACCCATTGAAAGATTACTAGAAAACTGCAAGCAACTCCAGAAAGAAAATGAACGGCCGCGTCCGGGACCTAATCTAGTCTTCTTACCAGCGTGGAGCTAAGTGCTGCCACTAGGACGTGGGAGGGAGCCCCCGTGAGGCCCCAGAGCGGCTCTTAGGAGACTCCGGGGCATGTACAGCCCCACTCATTATTATGTGAGAGTGTCACAAGCGGAGACCTTCACAGGCCGGAGCCTTGCTTCACAGGCCAGAGCCGTTCTTCATGGGTAGAACTTACGGAGGTGCTGGATGTTCCATGTGTTCTGGATGGGGACCCCGTCCTGTGTCTCCAGGCGCGCGACGCTAAGCCTAGAGACACGGGCAATCCAAAACGGGCCCTCCCACATGGGAGAGAGCTTATGTAGCCCCTCCCTGGAGAGCACCCGCCTCAGGACAAGGACGCCCACCTCTAACGTCCTGGAGCTGATACTGCAGCAGTGGTACCGCCGCAGCGCCTGCTGGTACCTCGCTGCTCGGAGCAAGGCTTAACAGCGGCGTTCCTCCCCTAGCATGAGATCCATCCTCCGCGTGGCGTCTTGCTGTGTCTCATCAAACCTCAGGACCCGCATGAAGCGATGCTTGACCTCATGAGGGAGAGCCGCTTCTACTCTGTAGACGAGGAAGAACGGTGTTTCTCCTGTTGGCTTGGTCGCGGTGGTGTGGATGGACCACAACAAGGACTGCAGCTCGTTGAGCCAGCCCCTACCATAGGCCTCGAGCTTCTTCTTGAAGGTCCGGGTCTTGAGCCTCTTAGGACTTCCGCATTGGCCCTCTCAGTCTGTCCATTGCTCCGTGGGTGCGCTACTGAGGCGTAGCAGATCTGCGTTCCAAGAGTAGCACAATATGTTTTGAAAAGATTGCTGGTGAACTGTGAGCCATTTTCGGTGATGATGCAATTGGGGACCCAAACCGGCCCACGATTCCCTTGATGAACTTGACGGCCGAACTAGCTGGGATGGTGCGCACGGCTTCTACCTCCGCCCACTTGGTGAACTTGTCGATGGCGACGTAGAGGCATCGGTAGCCCCCTAGCACCCGAGAGAAAGGCCCCAAGATGTCCAGCCCCGAGACCGCAAACGGCCACGTGAGTGGGATCGTCTGGAGGCCATGCGTGAGCTGGTAGATCTGCTTGGCCTGAAACTGGCATGCTTCACAAGAGTGCGGTGGGCCAGTAGAAGCTGCTGCGGAACGCCTTGCCCACCAGAGTGCGTGACGAGGAATCATGCCTGCAGTCCCCGTCGTGTATGTCCGATAGAAGCTCGAGCCCCTATTCACAGGAGATGCATCGCAAAGAAACGTCATTGGGCCTCCTGTGATATAACTCACCATCCTTGATGTAGTACGCGGTGGCTTGACGGGCCACGCGCTTGGTGTCCTCCTCCTTCTCTGGCAGGGTCCCTCGAAGTAGGTACGTCTTGAACTCTTCGGTCCAGCACCCCTCCTGAGGCTCGAGCGCGAGCAATAGGCGGGCTCCCGAGGGGTGACCGCATGCTGGGGTGAGCGATTCCTGGATTAAGGGGTCCTCAGACAGCCGGACTACATACTTTGGCCGGACTGTTGGATTATGAAGATACAAGATAGAAGACTTTGTCCCGTGTCCGGATGGGACTCTCCTTTGCGTGGAAGGCAAGCTTGGCGATTCATATATGTAGAATTCCTTCTCTGTAACCGACTCTATGTAACCCTAGCCCCCTCCGATGTCTATATAAACCGGAGGGTTTAGTCTGTAGGAACAAGAACAATAATCATAATCATAGGCTAGCTTCTAGGGTTAGCCTCATCGATGTCGTGGTAAATCAAATCTTGTAATACTCATATCATCAAGATCAATCTAGAAGGAAGTAGGGTATTGCCTCCATAGAGAGGGCCCGAACCTGGGTAAACATCGTGTCCCCGGCCTCCTGTTACCATTAGCCTTAGATGCACAGTTCGGGACCCCCTACCCGAGATCCGCCGGTTTTGACACCGACATTGGTGCTTTCATTGAGAGTTCCACTCTGTCGTCATCGTAAGGCTTGATGGCTCCCTCAATCATCTATAACGATGAAATTCCAGGCAAGACTTTTCTCCCCGGGCAGATCTTCGTATTCGGCGGCTTCGCACTATGGGCGAACTCGCTTCGTCTGGAGCAGATCGATAGCTACGCCCGTGGCCATCAGGTCAGATTTGGAAGCCTGAACTACATGGCCGACATCCGCGGAGACTTGATCTTTGATGGATTCGAACCCAAGACCGGTGCGCCCTACAACCGCGATGAGCATGACTTAGATCTGCCATCAGACGACGATCAGGAAATCACACCTGTGGCTGCCCCGCCTCTAAATCCGGAGCAGATCATGTCATCCGAGGACGGATGGATGGACCCCGCCATGGAGGCCGCACGCTCAGCGGCGATAGAGCCGAACACCGATCTCACTTCCAAGGAGACGGCGCCTATGACTGCCCTGGCCCTAGGTCCAAAACAGATGGCGCCTTCCATGGACGAGGGGCTGGACCACACCATGGAGGCCTCATACTCTATGACATTGGATCCGAACACAGATTCAACCTCTACCGAGGCATGTGTCGTCGGACCCCCGGACTCGTCTCCGGATACGGGTTCCGTACCGCGTGTGTCCGCGCCCATCGAGACGGATTGGGCGCCGATCTTGGAGTTTACCTCCGCGGACACCTTTCAGCACTCGCCCTTGGGGTCCGGCTTGAGTGGGAAATGGATGACGAAGAACTTCGCTGCCCACCCACCACCCACTTGATAGCCACTGTCGACGACTTGACCGACATGCTCGACATCGACGGTATGGATGACGATGCAGGAGAAGAAGGGGAACCACCGCCCACAGGGCGATGGACAACCACCTCGTCATATGACATTTACATGGTGGATACCCCCAAAGAAGATAATGGCGAGGAAAAAAAGGATATAGGTGAGGATAAACCTCCCGAGAAGCAGCTGAAGCGCCGACGTCAGCGGCGCCGCTCTAAACTACGCCATGGTAAAAATAGCAATAGAGGCACAGGAGATAATACCCCGGACAACGCTGAAAACAATGAAGACCCCGAAGACCCAACCATGAAGCAGGACGAGCAGGGAGACGGTGAACACAGTCCGGGGCCGCTGTCTGAACACAATTTGGATTATGACACATTCATTATCCCTGATACACAAGTGGAGCGAGAACGCCTCCAGCAGAGACTTATCGCCACTGCTCGGAGCTTGAAGAAGCAGAAGCAACGACTTAAAGCCACACAGGATATGCTCGATGACAAATGGAACGAAGTGCTCGACACTAAGGAAAAATATGACGGTAATCGCCAAACAAAGAGCTATCCCAAACGTAAACTGATGCTCGAATTCGACGAAGAGGCTATAGCGCCCATACCGCCGAATAACCGTACGGACGACCAATAGGACTGTCCACCTCGTGGTCGAGACAGAGCAGCTAATAACGCCACACACAAATCCGCACCCCCACTCCATAAATAAAGGGAGGTAGCGAACCAGAACAAGCAACACGATTTATGTGAATACTTGGATAGAAGGGCTGGCATAACAAGGTCCATCTATAGATCTTGAGACGACCAAAACAAACATGTCGGACGCTCTCTAGTTCAAAACCAACACCGAACACTACAATCGTCGGACTCACTCCACGACATAACCAAATACAGGGGCGTGGTGCACCCCCTGTGCTTCACCGATGAGGTGCTGGATCATGAATTTCCAGCCGGGTTTAAACTCGTAAAAATCAAGGCATACGATGGAACGACAGACCCTGTGGTATGGATAGAGGACTTTATTCTTCACATGCATATGGTACATGGAGATGATCCCACGCCATCAAATACTTACCCCTCAAGCTCAAGGGACCAGCTCAGCACTAGCTGAAAAACCTCCCTGAAAATTCTATAGGAAGTTGGGAGGAGCTCGAGGATGCTTTTAGGGCAAATTTTAAACGGACCCATGTCTGACCTTTGGACGCAGACGATCTAAGTCATATAACCCAACAACCCGAAGAGTCCGCCCGTAAACTTTGGAATAGATTTCTGACCAAGAAAAACCAAATCGTCAACTGTCCGGATGCCGAAGCCTTAGCAACTTTCAAACACAGTATCTGGGACAAATGGCTTGCCAGTCACCTCGGCCAAGAAAAGCCCAGGACAATGGCAGCCCTAACCACCCTCATGACCTCCTTTTGCACAGGCGAGGATAGCTGGTTGGCCCGTAGCAGCACCAGCGACCCAGGCACATCCGAAATCAGGGATGGCAATGGAAAACCATGATGCAATAAAAACAAACATCGAAACAATGAAGATAGCCCAGAAAATACTACGGTAAATGCCGGATTCAGGGGCTCCAAACCCGGTCAATGGAAAAAGACATTCAAAGGCAGCCAAGAAGGTCCATCCAGCTTAGACAAAATTCTTGACAGGCCCTACCAGATTCATAGCACCCCTGATAAGCCAGCTAACCATAAAAATAGAGAATGTTGGGTCTTTAAACATGCTGGCAAGCTCAATGCCGAACACAAGGGGAAGGGATCGCTAAGTGAATACAAGGACGAATCCCACCAGACGAACACAGGTGGATAGAAAAAATTCCCACCAGAGGTTAAACCAGTGACCATGATTTACGTCACTCATATACCAAAAAGGGAGCGCAAACATGCACTACAAGACGTATATGCTATAGAGCCCGTCATCCCCAAATTCAACCCATGGTTGGCCTGTCCGATCACCTTTGATCGCAGGGATCATCCGACTAGTATCCGTCATGGGGGCTTGGCCTCCGTAGTGCTCGATTCGATACTCGACGGATACCACCTCACCCGAGTCCTCATGGACGGCGGCAAGAGTCTCAATCTGATATATCAGGACACTGTCCGCAAGATGGGGATAGACCCGTCAAGAATTAAGCAAAACAGCACTACCTTTAAAGGAGTGATACCAGGCGCAGAGGCCCGCAACAGTGGCTCCCTGATGTTGGAAGTTGTATTCGGTTCTCCCGATAACTTTCGAAGCGAAGAACTAATCTTCGATATTGCTCCGTTCCGCAGTGGCTACCATGCACTACTGGGAAGAACGACATTCACCCGCTTCAATGCAGTCCCGCATTACGCTTATCTTAATCTTAAGATGCCCGGTCCACGTGGCGTCATCACAATCAGCGGAAACACAGAGCGTTCCCTTCGAACGAAAGAATACGTCGCGGCTCTAGCAGCCAAATCATGGAGTGACCTCTGCAAAACAAGCAACTCATCGGTTCTCGAAACCGCGGACACAGTTATACATGTTCGGCGCACACCTAGGTGTAGCACCTCACATAAACCTGAGCTAGATTAGCGGCTATACCCCCGAAAAAACAAGAAGACCATACATATCTGCCTGTATATGTGAAATAGGGCTTCACAACACCCTGTGAGGTGTGTGGGACCGCACCCATATCAAGAGCCCATAGTTCGACTTGACCCTATTCGGACTCAAAAATTATATCTTCGTGGTTCTCTAAAACAAACCAATCCTATGAAGGAAATATGCCCTAGAGGCAATAATAAAGTTATTATTTATTTCCTTATTTCATGATAAATGTTTATTATTCATGCTAGAATTGTATTAACCGGAAACATGATACATGTGTGAATACATAGACAAACATATAGTCACTAGTATGCCTCTACTTGAGTAGCTCATTAATCAAAGATGGTTATGTTTCCTAACCATAGACATGTGTTGTCATTTGATTAATGGGATCACATCATTAGAAGAATGATGTGATTGACATGACCCATTCTGTTAGCCTAGCACTTGATCGTTTAGTATATTGCTATTGCTTTCTTCATGACTTATACATGTCCCTGTAACTATGAGATTATGCAACTCCCATTTACCGGAGGAACACTTTGGGTACTACCAAACTTACAACGTAACTGGGTGATTATAAAGGAGTACTACAGGTGTCTCCGAAGGTACATGTTGAGTTGGCGTATTTCGAGATTAGGTTTTGTCACTCCGATTGTCGGAGAGGTATCTCTGGGCCCTCTCGGTAATGCACATCACTATAAGCCTTGCAAGCAATGTAGCTAATGAGTTAGTTACGGAATGATGCATTACGTAACGAGTAAAGAGACTTGCCGGTAACGAGATTGAACTAGGTATTGGATACCGACGATCGAATCTCGGACAAGTAACATACCGATGACAAAGGGAACAAAGTATGTTGTTATGCGGTTTGACCGATAAAGATCTTCGTAGAATATGTAGGAGCCAATATGGGCATCCAGGTTCCGCTATTGGTTATTGACCAAGAATAGTTCTAGGTCATGTCTACATAGTTCTCGAACCCGTAGGGTCCGCACGCTTAAGGTTTCGATGACAGTTATATTATGAGTTTATGAGTTTTGATGTACCGAAGGAGTTCGGAGTCCCGGATGAGATCGGGGACATGACGAGGAGTCTCAATATGGTCGAGATGTAAATATCGATATATTGGACGACTATATTCGGAGTTCGGAAAGGTTCCGAGTGATTCGGGTATTTTTCGGAGTACCGGAGAGTTACGGGAATTCGCCGGGGAGAAGTATTGGGCCTTATTGGGCCATACGGGAAAGAGAGAGGGGCTGCCTAGGGCAGGCCGCCCCCCCCCCAAGGCCTAGTCCGAATTGGACTAGGGGGAGGGGCCGCACCCCCTCCTTCCTTCCCTTCTCTCTTCCCCTTCCTTCTCTCCTACTCCTACTAGGAAAGGAGGAGTCCTACTCCCGGTGGGAGTAGGACTCCCCCCTTGGGCGCGCCTCCTCCTCCTTGGCCGGCCCTCCCCTTGCTCCCTTATATACGGGGGCAGGGGGCACCCCACAACACACAAGTTGATCTACGGATCGTTCCTTAGCCGTGTGCGGTGCCCCCCTCCACCATATTCCACCTTGGTCATATCGTCGCGGAGTTTAGGCGAAGTCCTGCGCCGGTAGAGCATCATCATCGTCACCACGCCATCGTGCTGACGGAACTCATCCCCGACACTTTGCTGGATCGAAGTCCGGGGATCGTCATCGAGCTGAACGTGTGCTGAACTCGGAGGTGACGTACGTTCGGTACTTGGATCGGTTGGATCGTGAAGACGTACGACTACATCTACCGCGTTGTCATAACGCTTCCGCTTACGGTCTACGAGGGTACGTGGACAACACTCTCCCCTCTCGTTGCTATGCCATCACCATGATCTTGCGTGTACATAGGAAAATTTTGAAATTACTACGTTCCCCAACAGTGCCATCCGAGCCAGGTTTTATGCGTTGATGTTATATGCACGAGTAGAACACAAGTGAGTTGTGGGCGATACAAGTCATACTGCTTACCAGCATATCATACTTTGGTTCGGCGGTATTGTGAGATGAAGCGGCCCGGACCGACATTACGCGTATGCTTACGCGAGACTGGTTTCACCGTTGCGAGCACTCGTGCTTAAAGGTGGCTGGCGGGTGTCGGTCTCTCTCACTTTAGCTGAATCGAGTGTGGCTACGCCCGGTCCTTGCGAAGGTTAAAACAACACTAACTTGACGAACTATCGTTGTGGTTTTGATGCGTAGGTAAGAACGGTTCTTGCTAAGCCCGTAGCAGCCACGTAAAATTTGCAACAAAAAAGTAGAGGACGTCTAACTTGTTTTTGCAGGGCATGTTGTGATGTGATATGGTCAAGACGTGATGCTATATTTTATTGTATGAGATGATCATGTTTTGTAACCGAAGTTATCGGCAATTGGCTGGAGCCATATGGTTGTCGCTTTATTGTATGAAATCTAAACGCCCTGTAATTGCTTTACTTTATCACTAAGCGGTAGCGATAGTCGTAGAAGCAATAGATGGCGTAACGACAACGATGCTACGATGGAGATCAAGGTGTCGCATCGGTGACGATGGTGATCACGATGGTGCTTCGGAGATGGAGATCACAACCACAAGATGATGATGGCCATATCATATCACTTATATTGATTGCATGTGATGTTTATCCTTTATGCATCTTATCTTGCTTTGATTGACGGTAGCATTTTAAGATGATCTCTCACTAAAATTATCAAGAAGTGTTCTCCCTGAGTATGCACCGTTGCCAAAGTTCGTCGTGCCCAGACACCACGTGATGATCGGGTGTGATAAGCTCTACGTCCATCTACAACGGGTGCAAGACAGTTTTGCACACGCAGAATACTTAGGATTAACTTGACGAGCCTAGCATATGCAGATATGGCCTCGGAACACAGAGACCGAAAGGTCGAGCGTGAATCATATAGTAGATATGATCAACATAGTGATGTTCACCATTGAAAACTACTCCATCTCACGTGATGATCGGTTATGGTTTAGTTGATTTGGATCACGTGATCACTTAGATGACTAGAGAGATGTCTGTCTAAGTGGGAGTTCTTAAGTAATATGATTAATTGAACTTTAATTTATCATGAACTTAGTCCTGGTAGTATTTTGCAAATTATGTTGTAGATCAATAGCTTGCGTTGTTGCTTTCATATGTTTATTTTTATATGTTCCTAGAGAAAATTGTGTTGAAAGATGTTAGTAGCAATGATGTGGATTGGATCCGTGATCTGAGGTTTATCCTCATTGCTGCACAGAAGAATTATGTCCTTAATGCACCGCTAGGTGACAGACCTATTGTAGGAGCAGATGCAGACGTTATGAATGTTTGGCTAGCTCAATATGATGACTACTTGATAGTTTTGTGCACCATGCTTTATGACTTAGAATCGGGACTTCAAAAACGTTTTGAACGTCATGGACCATATGATATGTTCCAGTAGTTGAAGTTAATATTTCAAGAAAATACCCGAGTTGAGAGATATGAAGTCTCCAATAAGTTCTATAGCTAAAAGATGGAGGAGAATCGCTCAACTAGTGAGCATGTGCTCAGATTGTCTGGGTACTACAATCGCTTGAATCAAGTGGGAGTTAATCTTCCAGATAAGATAGTGATTAACAGAATTCTCTAGTCACCACCACCAAGTTAGTAGAACTTCGTGATGAACTATAATGCAAGGGATGACGAAAACGATTCCCGAGCTCTTCGTGATGCTGAAATCGATGAAGGTAGAAATCAAGAAAGAGCATCAAGTGTTGATGATTGACAAGACCACTAGTTTCAAGAAAAGGGAAAAGGGAAAGAAAGGGAACTTCAAGCAGAATGGCAAGCAAGTTGTCACTCCCACGGAGAAGCCCAAAGCTGGACCAAAGCCTGAAACTGAGTGATTATACTGCAAAGGAAATGGTCACTAGAAGCGGAAATGCCTTGAGTATTTGGTGGATAAGAAGGATGGCAAAGTGAACAAGGGTATATTTGATATACATGTTATTGATGTGTACCTTACTAGTGTTTATAGTAACCCCTTAGTATTTGATACTTGTTCGGTTGCTAAGATTAGTAACTCGAAACAGGAGTTACAGAATAAACATAAACTAGTTGAGGGTGAAGTGATGATGTGTGTTGGAAGTGGTTCCAAGATTGATATGATCATCATCGCACACTCCCTATACTTTCGAGATTAGTGTTGAACCTAAATAAATGTTATTTGGCGTTTGCGTTTGAGAATGAATATGATTTGATCATGTTTATTGCAATATGGTTATTCATGTAAGTTAGAGAATAATTATTGTTCTGTTTACATGAATAAAACCTTCTATGGTCATACACCCAATGAAAATGGTTTGTTGGATCTCGATCGTGTGATACACATATTCATAATATTGAAACCAAAAGATGTAAAGTTAATAATGATAGTGCAACTTATTTGTGGCACTGCCGTTTAGGTCATATTGGTGTAAAGAGCATGAAGAAACTCCATAAAAGATGGATTTTCGGAATCACTTGGTTATGAATCATTTGATGCTTGCGAACCGTGCCTTTTGGGCAAGATGACTAAAACTCCGTTCTCCGGAACAATGGAACAAGCTACTGACTTATTGGAAATAATACATACCGATGTATGCGATCCAATGAGTGTTGATGCTTGTGGCAAGTATCGTTATTTTCTAACCTTCACAAGATGATTTGAGTAGATATGGGTATATCTACTTGATGAAACATAAGTCTGAAATAGTTGAAAGGTTCAAAGAATTTCAGAGTGAAGTGGAAAAATCATCGTAACAAGAAAATAAAGTTTCTGCGATCTGATCGCGGAGGCAAATATTTGAGTTACGAGTTTGGTCTTCAATTAAAACAATGTGGAATAGTTTCACAGCTCACGCCACCTGGAACACCACAACGTTATGGTGTGTCCGAACGTCATAACCGCACTTTATTGGATATGGTGCGATCTATGATGTCTCTTACCGATTTACCGCTATCGTTTTGGGGTTATGCATTAGAGACAGCTGCATTCACTTTAAATTGGGCACCATCAAAATCCGTTGAGACGACGCCTTATGAACTGTGGTTTGGCAAGAAACCAAAGTTGTCGTTTCTTAAAGTTTGGAGTTGCGATGCTTATATGAAAAAGTTTCAACCTGATAAGCTCGAACCCAAATCGGAGAAGTGCGTCTTCATAGAATACCCAAAGGAAACTGTTGGGTACACCTTCTATCACAGATCCGAAGGCAAAACATTCGTTGCTAAGAATGGATCCTTTTTAGAGAAGGAGTTTCTCTTGAAAGAAGTGAGTGGGAGGAAAGTAGAACTTGATGAGGTAACTGTACCTGCTCCCTCATTTGAAAGTAGTTCATCACAGAAATCTGTTCCTGTGACCACTACACCAATTAGTGAGGAAGTTAATGATGATGATCATGAAACTTCAGATTAAGTTACTACAGAATCTCGTAGGTCTTACAGAGTAAGATCCGCACCAGAGTGGTACGGTAATCCTGTTCTGGAAGTTATGTTACTAGACCATGACGAACCTACGAACTATGAAGAAGCGATAGTGAGCCCAGATTCCGCAAAACGGCTTGAGGCCATGAGATCTGAGATAAGATCCATGTATGAAAACAAAGTATGGACTTTGATTGACTTGCCCAATGATCGGCGAGACATTGAGATTAAAAGGATCTTCAAGAGGAAGACGGACGCTGATAGTGTTACTATCTACAAAGCTAGAATTGTGGCAAAAGGTTTTCGACAAGTTCAAGATGTTGACTACGATGAGAGTTTTTCACTCGTATCTATGCTTAAGTCTGTCTGAATCATGTTAGCAATTGCCGCATTTTATGAAATCTGGCAAATGGATAAACAAAACTGCATTCCTTAATGGTTTTCTTAAAGAAGAGTTGTATATGATGCAACCAGAAGGTTTTGTCAATCCTAAAGGTGCTAACAAATTGTGCAAGCTCCAGCGATCCATCTATGGACTGGTGCAAGCATCTCGGAGTTGGAATATATGCTTTGATGAGTTGATCAAAGCATATGGTTTTATACAGACTTTTGAAGAAGCCTGTATTTACAAGAAAGTGAGTGGGAGCTCTGTAGCATTTCTAATATTATATGTAGATGACATATTGTTAATTGGAAATGACATGGAAATTCTGGATAGTATGAAAGGATACTTGAATAAGAGTTTTTCAAAGCAAGACCACGGTGAAGCTGCTTACACATTGAGCATCAAGATCTATATAGATAGATCAAAACGCTTGATAAGATTTTTTCAATGAGTACATACCTTGATAAATTTTTGAAATAGTTCAAAATGGAACAGTCAAAGAAGGAGTTCTTGCCTGTGTTACAAGGTGTGAAGTTGAGTAAGACTCAAGACCCGACCATTGCAGAAAATAGAAAGAGAATGAAAAGTCATTCCCTATGCGTCAGTCATAGGTTCTATAAAGTATGCTATGCTGTGAACCAGACCTATTGTATACCTTGCTCTGTGTTTGGCAAAGGAATACAATTTTGATCTAATAGTAGATCACTGGACAGCGGTCAAGAATATCCTTACTGAGGACTAAGGAGATGTTTTCTCGATTATGGAGGTGATAAAAGAATTCGTCGTAAAAGTTACATCGGTGCAAACATTTTACACTGATCCAGATGACTCTAAGTCTCAATCTGGATACATATTGAAAGTGGGAGCAATTAGCTAGAGTAGCTCCGTGCAGAGCATTGTAGACATAGAATATTTGCAAAATACATACGGCTCTGAATGTGACAGACCCGTCGACTAAACTCCTCTCACGAGCAAAACATGATCATACCATAGTACTCTTTTGGGTGTTAATCACATAGCGATGTAAACTAGATTATTGACTCTAGTAAACCCTTTGGGTGTTGATCACATGACGATGTGAACTATGGGTGTTAATCACATACAGATGTGAATATTGGTGTTGAATCACATGATGATGTGAACTAGATTATTGACTCTAGTGCAAGTGGGAGACTGAAGGAAATATGCCCTAGAGGCAATAATAAAGTTATTATTTATTTCCTTATTTCATGATAAATGTTTATTATTCATGATAGAATTGTATTAATCGGAAACATGATACATGTGTGAATACATAGACAAACATATATTCACTAGTATGCCTCTACTTGACTAGCTCATTAATCAAAGATGGTTCTGTTTCCTAACCATAGACATGTGTTGTCATTTGATTAATGGGATCACATCATTAGAAGAATGATGTGATTGACATGACCCATTCCGTTAGCCTAGCACTTGATCGTTTAGTATATTGCTATTGCTTTCTTCATGACTTATGCATGTTCCTGTAACTATGAGATTATGCAACTCCCGTTTACCGGAGGAACACTTTGGGTACTACCAAACGTCACAACGTAACTGTGTGATTATAAAGGAGTACTACAGGTGTCTCCGAAGGTACACGTTGAGTTGCCGTATTTCGAGATTAGGTTTTCTCACTCCGATTGTCGGAGAGGTATCTCTGGGCCCTCTCGGTAATGCACATCACTATAAGCCTTGCAAGCAATGTAGCTAATGAGTTAGTTACGGAATGAAGCATTACGTAACGAGTAAAGAGACTTGCCGGTAACGAGATTGAACTAGGTATTGGATACCGATGATCGAATCTCGGGCAAGTAACATACCGATGACAAAGGGAACAAAGTATGTTGTTATGCGGTTTGACCGATAAAGATCTTCGTAGAATATGTAGGAGCCAATATGGGCATCCAGGTTCCGCTATTGGTTATTGACCAAGAATAGTTCTAGGTCATGTCTACATAGTTCTCGAACCCGTAGGGTCCGCACGCTTAAGGTTTCGATGACAGTTATATTATGAGTTTATGAGTTTTGATGTACCAAAGGAGTTCGGAGTCCCGGATGAGATCGGGGACATGAAGAGGAGTCTCTAAATGGTCGAGACATAAAGATCGATATATTGGACGACTATATTCGGAGTTCGGAAAGGTTCCGAGTGATTCGGGTATTTTTCGGAGTACTGGAGAGTTACGGGAATTCGCCGGGGAGAAGTATTGGGCCTTATTGGGCCATACGGGAAAGAGAGAGGGGCTGCCTAGGGCAGGCCGCGTGCCCCCCCCAAGGCCTAGTCCGAATTGGACTAGGGGGAGGGGCCGCACCCCCTCCTTCCTTCCCTTCTCTCTTCCCCTTCCTTCTCTCCTACTCCTACTAGGAAAGGAGGAGTCCTACTCCCGATGGGAGTAGGACTCCCCCCTTGGGCGCGCCTCCTCCTCCTTGGCCGGCCCTCCCCTTGCTCCTTTATATACGGGGGCAGGGGGGCACCCCACAACACACAAGTTGATCTACGGATCGTTCCTTAGCCGTGTGCGGTGCCCCCCTACACCATATTCCACCTCGGTCATATCGTCGCGGAGTTTAGGCGAAGCCCTGCGCCGGTAGAGCATCATCATCGTCACCACGCCGTCGTGCTGACGGAACTCATCCCCGACACTTTGCTGGATCAGAGTCCGGGGATCGTCATCGAGCTGAACGTGTGCTGAACCCGGAGGTGCCGTACGTTCGGTACTTGGATCGGTTGGATCGTGAAGACGTACGACTCCATCAACCGCGTTGTCATAACGCTTCCGCTTACGGTCTACGAGGGTACGTGGACAACACTCTCCCCTCTCGTTGCTGTGCCATCACCATGATCTTGCGTGTACGTAGGAAAATTTTGAAATTACTACGTTCCCCAACATCCTACTCACGATCACACCAGATCCGGTCACCTAGTTCTTTCTCTATTTCAGGTGATCATCACTCTTTACCCTGAAGGACACATGCGCAACGGAGATAAAGGCGCAGACGTGCAGTAGGGCCCCGTTCTAAGGTTTCTTTTTAGATTAAGCCCCTGCGTAAACCTTTTTACTATCTTTTGTTGTTTTCATATCCTCCTGGCTCTTCAAATGACACACCAAGATGTCGGTGTTATCGTCACACCGAATAGACCTGTACCTTGAAATCCAGGGTTTTTACCAAGGGTTGTCATTCAGCCCGGTATATTTGTAAAGACCGAATACCTTCGGGAGTGTTCGGCATCGCGAGTTTGGCCTTATATGCATCAGCTCCGAATCATGTCTTTGGTCAAATATTGGGTTTGCCCGGCTCCCGCGTTTTGTTACCTTATGTTCCGCACCATCGGCTAAGGAAGCACAGGGAGAACTACTGCGATTGTTCCCTGGTACATTCGGACGAGCACCTCAATAGAGAAAGCCGAAAACTGACTGTCATGATACAGGGAGAGACTGGTCAACCACTCGATGACTCAATGGAATCCTCAAGATTCCTCGGCATTAACGAGGGACCGTTTTCCGGTCACGTATGTAAATGCATCATTTTCGGATAAAACGCGGACATACTAGGGGCTATGTAGTAGCCCCACCATCAAACTCCTATGGCTAAGTGAAAGTGTTAAAGCTTTATAGTCCGATTGCCTTGTTCGCCGCACTATCACCTCCTCAAATGGACCAAGACATTGGATCAAGTGTGACTACATGCTTTTTTCCGAACACCCACGCGTTATTCACAAAGGGGTTGAAGCCGACGACGGCAATCTTTCAGGTTATATACATATATACATAAATGGTCGCACAGGAGGCACTAAAATACTTTATGGGCAAAAGTATAAATATAACCTTTATTATCAAAAGCATTTCTTTACAAATTCAGACACATATCATTCGAACATGATAGTCTTCAAACACTGAGCCTCTATCAGGCGGGCACCTTCTTAGACCTCTTCAAAATAGTGATCCGGCAGGTCTTGGCCTCCGGTCGGACCCCGTGTTGCAACACCGGTGGCCTCCATCCCTGCCCAGTACATTTTAACGTGGGCGAGGGCCATCTGTGCACCCTTTATACATGCTGACTTCTTGATAGTGCTGATATGTGGCACAACACAAATAAATCGTTTCACCAAACCAAAATAACTACTCGGGCTTGGTTCCCCCGGCCACAAGCAGTCCATGACAGCCATCATGGCAAGTCCGGAAAACCTATGGAGCTCTGCTCATTCGGCCATGTGCTCGTTTAACAGCAGCGTACGCTTTGGCATGCTGAACTATGACCAGAACAGTCTTTCCACTTCATGATCTTCTTGATCCTTTAAGAACTGCGTCGCATCAGCGGCACTCTTTGACAAGTCTAAATACGCGTCGTGAGAACTCCACATTTGATCAAGAGGGGCATACTTCGGATCGCCGAACTTAGTTCGCAATAAAAAGGGCTTCCCAGCCGTGATCTCGCTAGCTAGCCGGAGTTCCTCCCGAGCTGCTCTGATCTCAGATCGAGTTTCTTTTTCCATCTGCAAGGCCCTTTTTAGGTCCTCCGTTTTTTCTTGGCTCTCCTTCTCGAGCAGCTCATAACGGTTAGCGGCATTCTTCAGCTCAAGAGCCATATTGGCTATTTTTTCCTCACTTCAGCGATGAGCAGCATGTTCGGCTTTTAATTCACTCACTGCCTTTTCGGCAGCCGCGTCGCTTACTCTGGCTTGCTCCTTAGCACGCGCAAGCTCAGCCCGAAGAGTCTCCAAGGCGGTGGCACCATCTGCAGACAAAGCATATTGTAAGTTCGGTGTCATACTGTAATACATACTTACTGACCGCCCAGAAGACATACCTTGCGCCTTGTCAAGATGCTTATTCACGAGCGTGATGTCCTCATCCGCCACATCAAGTTGCCGCTTCAATTCGGGACATTCGGCAGCCCGCGCAGTTGTCGGGGCTGCAGCCTCCTGTGTACAAAATTGGCATAATCCTTTCTGAGATTACTGTTGATCCTCTGATCGCTCCATTCGGATAGCAACCAGAGTCTCAGGGGCTACTATCTACACACAGTGCACCTTGCGTTCTATAAATAACAAAAATTGCCATATTACATACATTGAAGCCTCTTAACAGGCTCATGAAGGCTTCATCCAGTCCGCTTGTCGTGGACAAAATTCTTTTGATCACCGTACCCATTAAGGTACGATGTTCCTCTGAAACGGGCGCCTGCCGCATAAGACTCATCAATGTGTCCAGCTGTATGTCGGACAGTCCGAGGTTTTTGTCTACGGTATCTTTCGGAGCCAAACACCCCGGACCTCGGGCGGCCAAAGATTCACCTTCTGGACCCGTCCTCCTTTGGGGACCGAGAGAGATCCTCCGAGACGACACTTCGGGGTCGTCCTCCTTGTGGGGAGGAGGAGTATGATGGGGCGTCTCGCTCTCCATCATCTCAGGAAGAAGATCCCTCAAGTATGAAGATTGCGGCGCAAGGCTATAGGCCGGGCTGCCAAACATATGTTTCAGATGTTACTATCATAAATGGGAGAAGAACGTGGTATGCTAACAGAGCACCTTTGTTCAATTACGTCTTGGCTAGCGGCGGGTCCCCTTGAGGGCGCGGTTCGGCAATGTTGCTCCCTGGGACAGGACCCCCTGACAGGGATTTCTTCCCTTGCTCAGAGGCCTCCACCTTCAAGTCTTTGGGAGCGGCCCGTTTTCTTCCCACGGGGGGAGGGAATATTTGATTCTCCTCTCTGATTACTCTCCAACACGGGAGTTCCAATTTCTCTGGATACAATACATAATGTAACACCTGTGTGGAGGCCGCTGTTGACCTCCACGCTCCCCTCCTTATCTTCCCCCGATGGCACTTGATGTGGTGCACGATCCAGCATCCTGGTTAACACCGGATCTGCTGATTCTTCGTGAAGAGGCGCCAAACACCTGATCCTCTTTGTCTTCCGTATCCAACCCTGGCTGAGGACAATTTTTCTCAGGATAATGTTATGATAAGTACAATGACAACGTGTTTGGTTGCGGGGTGCTCACCGGGGTATCTGGATGGTTGCAGTCAAGGCCTGCATCTTCCATGGTGTCCAGACACTTTATTTGTGATCCGAGGAATGATTTATACATCCCTTCGAGCGTCATGCCGAAGAAGTGCTAAAAAGCACGCGGTCCTTCCGGATTTAACTCCCACATATGGAGAGGTCGTCATTGGCATGGCAGGACCCGTCGAACTAGCATTACCTGAATTACCTTTACAAGACCAATATCCTTCTCGATAAGATCTCGGATGCGGCTTTGCAGCATCCGTACATTGTTAGCCGACCCCCAGTCCAGCCCCTTGTTGACCCATGATGCAAGCTATGGTGGAGGGCTTGAGTGGAAGGCAGGAGCGACCGCCCACCTTTTTCCTCGGGGAGCTCTGTTATAAAACCACTCCCGTTGCCACTGGTCGGAAACCTCTGGGAAGGAACCCTTTGGCCATAAAGCGTTGGCGCATTTGCTTATTCTAGCCCCTCCACACTCCGCGTGTTTCCCTCCAATCATCTTCAGTGTTACATTAAAGGTTTTTAGCCATAAGCCGAAGTGCGGAACAATGCGGAGGAAGGCCTCGCACACGATGATGAAGGACGAGATATGAAGGAAGGAATCCGGAGCTAGATCATGAAAATCTAGCCCGTAATAAAACATGAGCCCGCTAACGAAGGGATGAAGACTAAGGCCTAGCCCTCGGAGGAAGTGAGAGATGGACACAACACTCTCGTCGGACTTGGGAGTAGGGATGACCTGACCTTGAGCAGGAAGCCTGTGGGGAATTTCCGCTGTCAAGTACCTCGCCTCCCTAAGCTTCTTGATATCCTCCTCTATGACGGAGGAGGCCATCCACCGGCCTTGAAGGCTGAATCCGGACATGGTCGAAAGCTTGGAGCATTTTCGCCGGAGCCTTGGGTGTTGGAACTCGAGGTAGGAGAAGGAGAGGATTAAGCATAGAGGAAAAAGACGGGCCTTGATCTCTTTATAAAGAGGATGAATACCAAACGTCCCCGTGTGGCCTTTTCGGAACTTACCTATTCTCAAGGAATCCTATCCATGGGACGGTTGGGTTACCCACGCCCGTATTTATGAGAATCCCGTAATAAGGGGACACGTCTCTGCTTCGACAAGACGTGCCAATAAATCCGCCTCGTGAAACGTGTCATGGCAGGCTGATAAAACGGTTTGGATAAAAACTAGGCCATGTTGTGATGTCATGCTGTGAATACACTATCAGCAGATTAGATCTGTGAAATATTATACTCTCTACAGTGGTATGTGGAAACTGTTTTTGCAGAGCCGGACACGATTCTTGTGTTCAAGATCTACTTTGGAGTATTCGGAGAAGGAACCCGCCTTGCAATGCCAAAGATAATCTGCACGTCGGACTCAATCGTCATTGAAGCCTGGTTTAGAGGCTACTGAGGGAGTCCTGGATTAAGGGGTCCTCAGACAACCAGGCTATATACTTTGGCCAGACTGTTGCACTATGAAGATACAAGATAGAAGACTTTGTCCCGTGTTCGGATGGAACTCTCCTTTGCGTGGAAGGCAAGCTTGGCAATTCAGATATGTAGATTTCCTTCTCTGTAACCGACTCTGTGTAACCCTAGCCCCCTCCGGTGTCTATATAAACCGGAGGTTTTAGTCTGTAGGAACAAGAACAATAATCATAATCATAGGCTAGCTCCTAGGGTTAGCCTCATCGATCTCGTGGTAGATCAACTCTTGTAATACTCATATCATCAAGATCAATCTAGCTGGAAGTAGGGTATTACCTCCATACAGAGGGCCCGAACCTGGGTAAAACAACGTGTCCCCCGCCTCCTGTTACCATTAGCCTTAGACGCACAGTTCGGGACCCCCTACACGAGATCCACCGGTTTTGACACCGACATGGGGCGCCTGTTGAGGGAGTCCTGGATTAGGGGGTATCCGTACAGCCGGACTACATACATCGTCCGGACTATTGAAGCGTGAATATACAAGACTCAAGACTTTTGATCGTGTCCGGATGGGACTCTCCTTTGCGTGGAAGACAAGCTTGGTGATCCAGATATTATAATTCCTTCCTTGTAACCGACTCCGTGTAAACCCTAGCCCTCTCCGGTGTCTATATAAACCGGAGAGGATGGTCCTTAGAAGGCCGATCACAATTACAATCATACCATCATAGGCTAGCTTCTAGGGTTTAGCCTCTACGATCTCGTGGCAGATCTACTCTTGTACTACTCATATCTTCAATATTAATCAAGCAGGAAGTAGGGTTTTACCTCCATCAAGAGGGCCCGAACCTGGGTAAACATTGTGTCCCTTGCTTCATGTTACCATCAGCCTAAGACGCACAGATCGGGATCCCCTACCCGAGTGTCACATCCCTAGTTCTGGTTTGCCTAGTGCTAGCATCTGGTGTTGCATCATGTTTAAATCTCCCAGAAAGTTGAAATGGGGATGACAGAACCCCTAGCACCCCCTCCCCCTTAAACCAACTAGGGTTTACTAAAATATTTTTCAATGAACCTGAAATGCCCTTCTAAAATGTTCATCATCTTTGCCTTGGGCTAGAACCTCTAACAAAAATGGTGCACACTTTTCTAGGACATCATAAGGTCACTGAACTAAATCATATAGTATTTGCATTTGGGCATTTAAATGCTATAAAATATTTTAAATGCTCAAATAATCCCAAACTGAAATGTTTACTGTAGGATATATTTCCAATAGTGGTCATGAGTAGTTGCATGATTTTTGGGATTGATTTAGAATTTTTAATAAAGCCACAAAGTTGGAGAAAAATACAAAACAATAATTAAAATAGAAAGAGAGAGATTGGAAACTACCTGGGCCGCTTACCTGTCCAGCCTGGCGGCCAAGTGGCCGGCCCAGCCCACCATCGCCTCCTCCCTGTCGTCTTCCTCCCTCGCCAGAAGGATGGAGGCACGTGGCCGCCCCGCGTTGGGCCCCTCCTCCCTCCCTGCCTACCTGGCTCCTCCCCGGTGCTCCTAGACGACGCCACGAAGAAGCCACGCACCCTCGGGGCCCTCTCACCCCTCCCCCCGTGCTCATCCCCTCCCCTGTCCATCTCACACGCACCCACTCGAGTGCAGCCGCAGCTGCCACTCGCCGTCTGCGCGCTCACCGCCGTCGCCATGCCCCCTCGACCCGTCCCCGAGGTCCGCGTCGACATCTTCTTCCTCTTCAACGAGCTACACGAGCCCGGACGCCCTGTGGAGCCGTCGTCACCCTTGTCTTCCTCCTCGGGCATCCAAGATCGTCGGCGATCGTACCTCGTCTCCAGCCCGCCCCCGAGCCCGCTGAGACCACCGTACGACTCCCTGTGAGCTCCTGATTCTTTCCCCTTCGTTCCCGTTCCCTAGCTCCGTCTTCCACCACGGTCGAAACTCGCCGCCGCCGTGCCTTGTCGCGGTCGTGGCCACAACCACAGTGGCTATAAGCCGGGCACACCACCGTGCTCCACACCTCACCAGGAGCACGTAGCACACACCAACGCCTCCCCTAGCACCCTGCATCGCCTAACCAGGCGTTGGCCAAACTCCGGCCGCCGCCGCAAGCTCGCTTCCGAGCTCGGTCCACCCCAGCTGCTCCCGCTTGCCCCGTTAGACGTGCCTCGTCGCGCTGCACCCATAGAGCCTCTACGCCGCCCATTTGGACACCCGTGGGCGATTTCCGAGCCGTGCCGCCGTCTCGGGCCTCGCCGGCATCGAGTCGCCGGCGAGTTTGACCATGCTGACCGTTGACTCCGGGTGGACCCAGTTGACCCCCTGGGTCACTGACGTGTGGACCCCAGGCCATTAACTAAACCAAGTTAGTATTAGTTTAACGCTAACTAAACTTAGTTAGTTTAACTAACTACTGACAGACGGGACCCACTGGTCAGTTTGACTGGACCAGCCCCGTTGACCGCTGATGTCATAGTGACGTCAGGCTGACGCAGTAAATCCTCTTCTGGAATTAGTTTAATTCTATTTAATCAGAAAATCCAGAAAAAGGCTTAAACTTCTAAAAAAACATATAAATTCAACCGTAGCTCCAAATGAAATAAATTACATATGAAAAATGATCAGAAAAATCCAATCTATCCATCTGTACCATTTTCATGGATGTTAGAACAACTTATAGCTGCTGTTTAGCACAAATCATATAAATGGGATTTAAGAAATCACATATGGAGTTTGAATTTGAATCTTAGATTCAAGCCAACCCCATTTAACTTGCTGCTAGTTGCATTAGCTCAAACCACAACATATTGCCATGTCATGATCATGCATCATATTGTGCATTGTATTGATTGTGTTCTTCCTTGTTTGTCGGTGCTTGTCCCCTCTCGATAGACGTGCTTCCGACGATGAGTTTGATGACACTGATGAAGAGCTATACTATCTTCAGAAGTGCCAGGCAAGCAAAACCCCCTTGTTCATTCTGATACAATCCCACTCTCTCGCTCCTGCTCTCTTTTAATTCATTAGGGCAACAATGGTTCATCTGTTACTTGTTGTGTTAGTTGAACCCCTTTTCCTCTGCATGACCTATCATTGCCACAGTAAATAGATGAAACCCACTAGCATGAGTAGGAGTCGTTTGAGCCCTGATGTGCCTACTCATTCATGCTTGTTTGTCATGCCTGCTACTGCTTAGAGTTGAGTCAAGTCTGATTTATCGGGGATGAATTGGAGGTGTGTGAATATGTCATACCGTGTGTGAGCTAAGTGTGTGAACACGATTTGGTAAAGGTAGCAGTGAGAGGCCATATAGGAGTACATGGTGGGTTGTCTCATTGAAGCCGTCCTCAGGAACTGAGTTTTGTGTTTGTGATCCATGAACAGTTACTACCAAACATTGGGTTCTGGTAACTCGACCCCTCTCAACTTATTAATCAACATGATCTCTGTCCAGGAGTTGCAACTAGTTTCTGGTGTTTGTAGGTAGTGTTAGTAGTCTACCAAGTGGCACCCGGTACAGGTGGGCTTGGGACAGACTAGGCACGGTGGCACGGTGTACCAAGTGGCACCCGGATGGTGGGCTTAGGAACCCTGATCACATCATTTGGGGCCGTGAGCGACACCCCAGCCGGATCTCCTTGCAGATGGAACCCGAATAGGTGATAAACATGGACGAGAGACTTGTGTGGTTAGTCAGGTCATGGCCGACACCCTCGCTGGGCTTTTGCTTGAAGGTTGCTAAGTACATGTCGTGTAAACGGCGATAAGTGGTGAGAGCGTGTGTGAAAGTTCCTAGACAGTTCGCGGTAAAGGACTTCTGGGTTGCCTGTACAGTTCCTAGATAAGTGAAAGTGGATACTCTAAAATACGCAAGATAAGTGTGAGTGCTATGGATGGCGTTCTCGTAGGGAGACGGGAGCGGATCCATAGTGGTGTATTGATATGGTGAATATGTGGACTCGTGTGCGCCACCTCAAAAGAGTTACTTGAAGTCATAGTTCAGGATAGCACCCGAGTCAAAGCTGGCTTGCCGCAGTTAAACCCCACCACCCCTTTGTTGATAATGATGCATATGTAGTTAGATCTGATGTAAGTCTTGCTGGTTACATTTGTACTCACGTTGCTTAATTTACGTTTTTGCAGAGAGACTTCAGTCTCGCTAGTAGTTCCTCGTGGACTTCGACGTTTAGCTTGTTACCTCAGCTACGATCTTGTGCCCTCGGCAGGATCTGGTAGATAGTCAGGCTTATCAGCCTTTTTCATTTGTAGATGTCTGTACTCAGACATGTTAAGCTTCCGCTTGTGCTTTGACTTGTATGCTCTGAATGTTGGGTCTTGAGATGCATACTTGTAATATCTCGCCCCCCGGAGCCTATGGAATAAAATACTTGAGTTGTAGAGTCATGTTGTGATTCCATGTTGTATTTGCACATATCAAGCATGTTGTGTGTATGTTATTGAAATGCTTGGTATGTGTGGGATCTGACTATCTTGTTGTTTATCCTTGGTAGCCTCTCTTACTGGGAAATGCCTCCTAGTGCTTCCACTGAGCCTTGGTAGCTTGCTACTGCTCCGGAACACTTAGGTTGGCCGGCATGTGTCCTTCTTCGTTCCTGTGTCTGTCCCTTCGGGGAAATGTCACGCGGTGACTACCGGAGTCCTGTTAGCCTGCTACAGCACGGTTTACCAGAGTCCTGCTAGCCCAGTTGCTACAGCCGGATTCACTCGTCGATGACCAACACATTCGTTGATGGGTCATGTATGCCTGTCCCTGTAAGTTAGTGCCACTTTGGGTTCACGACTAGCCATGTCAGCCCGGGCTCCTTGTCATATGGATGCTAGTGACACTATTATATACATGTGCCAAAAGGCGCAGACGGTCCTGGGCCTAGTAAGGCGACACCCGTGGGAATACCGTGCGTGAGGCCGCAAAGTAATACGAGGTGTTACATGCTAGATCGGTGTGGCATGTAGTCGGGGTCCAGACAGCTTTGGTATCAGAGCTTGACTGCCTGTAGGATTACCAAGCCAAACTGGTCAAAGTTGAGTCTAGAAATTCTTTAGTTATATAAGGGAATTGGTTGTGGGATGAAATGTAAGGCTCTTTTTACTCGTTATACCTTATGGCCTTCTGATCTGAGTCATCCTATCTTCCCTATGGGGTTAAGGAACTAGGCTTTCTCTTCCTTCTAACAGGATCACGTGTTACTAGTCCGTAGACTTATAGGATTGATGGATTTAAGCCTCAGTTCAGTTCCTAATATCTTCGTGTATTCATAGTTGATCTCAGAGCCTTGATATTACGATGATCAAGTGGTTATGCCACCATTTTGTAGGATGTCTCAAAATCTTTTCAAGCATTTATAGCCGTTATGCTGTCCGAGTCATCCCAGGTTTCTAAATAGTCTGATGCATTTGCAAATCCCCCTTTCCGTTCCCGATGTATCTTTGGGCCAGATTAACCACGCTAATCAGTGAGTTGAGGTGCTCTATTGTCTCGACATATATGTTGGAGTTATTATTATGACCCTAGGTGTCATAGAGTATCATCTAGTAATCTAGCCATGTTTTGTGTCCCAGTGTGGTGATTTGTGTCATTAATCTTGAAAGCATCCCGTGATGCCACTTAGTAGTAGGTATTCTACTCCTGGGTTTCTAAACCCAAGATTCACCTTACTTATTTCATGTTGATAGTCTTTGCTCGTTCCTTTAGGATATTAGTAACCTTTGCATTAGTCCTCGAGGTCCGTGGTATTTCCTTCTTCCAAATACTACGAACCACTTACGGCAGAAGTTTGTTGGATCAAAAGATCACAACAAGAGTGCTCTCGATGGGTTCTCCATCCTATATTGTTACTCTGTCAGTTCTACCTTCTCTGCATGGGTTATCCGGAAGAAATATGTTGAACTTGTTCGGCGTACCAATCTATGCATCCACAACTCAGAAAATCATATGTTCTTTTGAGTTGTCCCTCTTTAGTTGTATTCCGACCCTCGTCTATCAATTGATAGTCAAGCGTATGTATGCATTCGTTCATCGATGCCTATTACTCTTGTGGTCTGTCAAGCCATTCTATTCCGGAATGACTAGGAGAACCAAACTTCGGTACCTTGTCCATTTCTAGGATTTGGTCAAAGCAGTTGTATTCCGCAGATCAAAATGCCAATCCAGCTTTTGTTCTGTTCTACCTTGGAGTATTACCATATTTAAATCAAGAATGTCATGGGAATTGCACACCATCCTATGAACTCTTGATACAGTGATACTTCTCGCCATCATTATTCATTCCTCGGTCCCCATGCTATTGAACCCGAATGCCGACAAGTGAACTATGATGTGTGAAATCAATACTCCTAGCAACTATGTTGCTTGGTAGTTAATGGACAACAATCTCATTCTTAGCGTGTTGGTTATTGAATTGTCATTCTAAGATTGATCGTGCAACTAGTCCATATTTCCTGGTGCACTCTTCGATCAATGAGTTAGAATCGTGTCAATCCCTTGCTTATTTGATCATATCATCTTGCCTCGAAAAGCAAGATTGTTCTCGAGCTTAGTAACATATCGGTGGTTCGTGATTTTCTAGATATCTTCTTGGAAGTATCACCAGGTTGTCACATGACTGTTATGTTGAGCTCGTGATCAAGTTGGTTCCTTGTAACCACCCCTTCTCCTAGAGTCCGTGTTGGATACCCCTAAGCTAGTTGGTTAAGCCAAATAACAACTTGGAGAGTTGGAAGCTAAAAGCTTGTCTGACTCAGTTCATTCCAAAGGGATATCCTTGTGCGTGTGTGTTGAAGAAAGATGATATCTTCATTGATTGATCCTCGTGGACAATTGTCTTACCCAAACCTTTGATTTGCATATGGGCTATCGTCAAATCAAGTCAGAACCAACTATATTCGTAATGTTGTCTTACTCGTGGTTGTACCTCGAGCATACACCATTATATCTTTCGGGTCTGACCAATGCTATCACCTTGTTCACATAATTGTGGAATTCCACTTATATGGAAACCTGTATGAATTGTCGTTGATCCCATAAGCAACATTGTTATCTTCTCCATGATTCATGTTGAACATCCACCTATTATTGGAAACTTTATAAGCATCATCTTCAAGTCCCGTTCATGAAGCATATGTTTGGATGAAAGAAGTGAGTCCCTCTAATTCATGTGTACTTGATGCAAGTTGCCGCCATGAATTTGAGAAGGCTTGTTTTATCTCCTCTGGAATCATCCCAAGTCAGTCACGCATATGTGCGAAGTATTATGTGGTTTGGAGACTTGCAACCTTCATTCTATATGTATCCCTAGCACACCAAGCCACTGATTGATTTGTTCAAGGATAAGAAGTTCATCGATAAGTATACAAGGACTTCGATATCCTCGTTGATGGTTCCCCACCTGAACTCGGTAGTGTTTAATTATAAGACTACTACGTGGCCATGATTGTCTGGGACAACGTGTTCACATGTTTGTAGTAGAACCAGCTCATGTTTTGGAGCTTACTACGGTAGTTCTTTCCCAGAGAATCTCGCAACGTCATCTCGTTGATTTGTGTTGCAAACTTTCATTTTTCCTTCTAGACTTGATGTGTCTGGAATATCCTGACACCAACCAGATCTGAATCTCAGCCAGATATGATGGTTGGAACTTTTCCAAGATTTATGATGTAGATCCCGACAAGGTTGATGTTCTGGCCGACACACCTAGTCGGAAGATCTATCATGGTAGTATCTTGATTGAGCTATTTGACCATCTTCTCGATGAAGATTTTGTGCGACTTATTCTAGAAGTTGCTCCTTGGGGATTCTTGTGCTCTTAGTTTCTTCGATTATACTATAACTATTCGAACAGTGGAATCACTCTCGACTATTGAGTTTTTCCTCAGTTACTAGAATCATTCCCAGCATTTGCATTTTGTTCCCAGCTTGCACCCGTCTTTGTGCCATTTCGCTATGGGTTGCCTCCTTAGTAATTCTTATTCAGGATCATCTTCAAAAGTGGTCCTACCATGGATTCCACCCATTTCCGATGATGAGCACAATCATCCCTTGCGTTGTCTTCAACAAGGTAATCCACATCATCCATACTATTCCAAGTATGCCATTCTATCGTACTCCGCCAAATGATCGCTCGAGATTTGCCTTAGGCTGGTATAGAGAGTCTCAATGATCTCTATATCAAAAGAAATTCTTTTTTCCACTTAAGGTAATAAGTCTACGAGTCATTTTTCCTGAGGTGCCCCATTATGGTATCATGGCAACTCAACTGCTCACTACGTTGACATCCATTCACCACCTTCTTAAGTGTGGAATTGTTGTCTACCTAGCGAACCTTCATCATCTTCTACCTTTCCTCGTCCAGATGTGTGTTCTATGCCTCAACTAAAGAGATGTTCTTACGTCTCACTCCATGAGTTGATCCTGAGTTGTTCATCTTCGAGAAGATCGATTCTTCTAGAGTTTTCCTTTCTTCTCGTTGTCATGTTGGATGGAGTTCTCAGAGCAAGACGTCGAGAAAAAGATGAGGATCAAATTAATTTTCTTATGAAATGCAACCTGAATCATGAAGTTTGTGCTAGCTTTGTGTCCCTTCTGTCTTCTTACCTCACGTCTTGAATCTCGGGCCGAGATTCTTGTTTTGTGGGGTGAGTTGTCACATCCCTAGTTCTGGTTTGCCTAGTGCTAGCATCTGGTGTTGCATCATGTTTAAATCTCCCAGAAAGTTGAAATGGGGATGACAGAACCCTCAGCAACCCCTCCCCCTTAAACCAACTAGGGTTTACTAAAATCTTTTTCAGTGAACCTGAAATGCCCTTCTAAAATGTTCATCATCTTTGCCTTGGGCTAGAACCTCTGACAAAAATGGTGCACATTTTCCTAGGACATCATAAGGTCACTGAATTAAATCATATAGTATTTGCAATTGGGCATTTAAATGCTATAAAATATTTTAAATGCTCAAATAATCCCAAACTGAAATGTTTAGTGTAGGATATATTTCCAACAGTGGTCATGAGCAGTTGCATGATTTTTGGGATTGATTTAGTATTTTTAATAAAGCCACAAAGTTGCAGAAAAATAGAAAACATTAATTAAAATAGAAAACGGAGAGAGAGAGGAAACTACCTGGGCCGCTTACCTGTCCAGCCTGGCGGCCAAGTGGCCGGCCTAGCCCACCACTGCCTCCTCACTATCGTCTTCCTCCCTCGCTAGAAGGATGGAGGCGCGTGGCCGCCCAGCGCCGGCCACCTCCTCCCTCCCTGCCAGCCTGGCTCCTCCTCGGTGCTCCTAGACGACGCCACGGAGACGCCACGCACCCCCGGGGCCCTCTCACTCCTCCCCCCGTGCTCATCCCCTCCCCTGTCCCTCTCGTGCGCACCCACCCGAGCGCAGCCGCAGCCGCCGCTCGCCGTCCAAGCGCTCACCGCCGTCGCCTTGCCCCCTCGACCCATCCCCGTGGTCCACGTCGATGTCTTCTTACTCTTCAACGAGCTGCACAAGCCCGGACGCCCTGTGGAGCCATCTTCGCCCTCGTCTTCCTCCTCGGGCATCCGAGATCGCCGGCGACCGCACCTCGTCTCCAGCCCGTCCCCGAGCCCGCTAAGACCGCCGTACGACTCCCTGTGAGCTCCTGATTCTTTCCCCTTGCTCGCCCCCTCTGTTCCCGTCCCCTCGCACCATCTTCCACCACGGCCGAAGCTCGCCGCCGCCGTGCCTCGTCGTCGTCATGTCCAGAGCCACAGTGGCTCGAATCCGGGCACACCACCGTGCTCCACACCTCACGAGGAGCACGTAGCACACACCAAGGCCTCCCCTAGCGCCCTGCATCGCCTAACCCATCGTTGGCCGAACTTCGGCCGCTGCCGCAAGCTCGCTTCCGACGAGCTCGGTCCACCCTAGCTGCTCCCGCTTTCCCCTTAGACGTGCCTCGTCACGCTGCACCCATAGAGCCTCTCCGCCGCCCATTTGGACACCCGTGGGTGATTTCCGAGCCGCACCGCCGTCTCGGGCCTCGCTGGCGAGTTTGACCCCACTGACTGTTGACCCCGGGTGGACCCAGTTTGACCCCCTGGGTCACTGACGTGTGGACCCCGGGCCACTAACTAAACTAAGTTAGTATTAGTTTAACGCTAACTAAACTTACTTAGTTTAACTAACTAATGACAGACGGGACCCACTGGTCAGTTTGACTGGACCAGCCCCATTGACCGCTGATGTCACAGTGACGTCAGGCTGATGCAGTATATCCTTTTCTGGAATTAGTTTAATTCTATTTAATCAGAAAATCCAGCAAAAGGCTTAAACTTCTAAAAACATATAAATTCAACCGTAGCTCCAAATTAAATAAATTATATATAAAAAATGATCAGAAAAATCCAATATATCCATCTGTACCATATTCATGGATGTTAGAACAACTTATAGCTTCTGTTTAGCACAAATCATATAAATGGCATGTAAGAAATCACATATGGAGTTTGAATTTGAATCTTAGATTCAAACCAACCCCATTTAACTTGCTGCTAGTTGCATTAGCTCAAACCACAACATATTGCCATGTCATGATCATGCATCATATTATGCATTTCATTGATTGTGTTCTTCCTTGTTTGTCGGTGCTTGTCCCCTCTCGATAGACGTGCTTCCGACGATGAGTTCGATGACACTGATGAAGAGCTATACTATCTTCAGAAGTGCCAGGCAAGCAAAACCCCCTTGTTCATTCCGATACAATCCCACTCTCTCGCTCCTGCTCTCTTTTACTGCATTAGGACAACAACGGTTCATCTGTTTACTTGCTGCATTAGTTGAACCCCTTTTCCTCTGCATGACCTGTCATTGCCACAGTAAATAGATGAAACCCACTAGCATGAGTAGGAGTTGTTTGAGCCCTGATGTGCCTACTCATTCATGCTTGTTTGTCATGCCTGCTTCTGCTTAGAGTTGAGTCAGGTCTGATTCATCGGGGATGAATTGGAGGTGTGTGAATATGTCCTACCGTGTGTGAGCTAAGTGTGTGAACACGATTTGGTAAAGGTAGCGGTGAGAGGCCATGTAGGAGTACATGGTGGGTTGTCTCATTGAAGCCGTCCTCAGGATTTGAGTTCTGTGTTTGTGATCCATGAACAGTTACTACCACACATTGGGTTCTGGTAACTCGACCCCTCTCGACTTATTAATCAACATGATCTCTGTCCAGGAGTTGCAACTAGTTTCTGGTGTTTGTAGGTAGTGTTAGTAGTCTACCAAGTGGCACCCGGTACAGGTGGGCTTGGGACAGACTAGGCACGGTGGCACAGTGTACCAAGTGGCACCCGGATGGTGGGCTTGGGAACCCTGCTCACATCGTTTGGGGCCGTGAGCGACACCCCGACCGGATCTCCTTGCGGATGGAACCCGAATAGGCGATAAACCTGGATGAGAGACTTGTGTGGTTAGTCAGGTCATGCCGACACCCTCGCTGGGCTTCCGCTTGAAGGTTGCCGACTACATGTCGTGTAAACGGTGATTAGTGGTGAGAGCGGGTGTGAAGAAGTACACCCCTGCAGGGTTAACATTATCTATTCGAATAGCCATGTCCGCGGTAAAGGACTTCTGGGTTGCTTGTATAGTTCATAGACAAGTGAAAGTGGATACTATAAAATACGCAAGATAAGTGTGAGTGCTATGGATGGCGTTCTCGTAGGGAGACGGGAGCGGATCCATAGTGTTGTATTGATATGGTAAATATGTGGACTCGTGTGCGCCACCTCAAAAGAGTTACTTGCAGTCGTAGTTCAGGATAGCCACCGAGTCAAAGCTGGCTTGCTATAGTTAAACCCCACCACCCCTTTGTTGATAATGATGCATATGTAGTTAGATCTGATGTAAGTCTTGCTGGGTACATTTGTACTCACGTTGCTTAATTTACGTTTTTGCAGAGAGACTTCAGTCTCGCTAGTAGTTCCACGTGGACTTCGACGTTTAGGTTGTTACCTCAGCTACGATCTTGTGCCCTCGACAGGATCTGGTAGATAGTCAGGCTTCTCAGCCTTTTTCATTTGTAGATGTCTGTACTCAGACATGTTAAGCTTCCGCTAGTGCTTTGACTTGTGTGCTCTGAATGTTGGGTCTTGAGACCCATACTTGTAATATCTCGCTCCCCGGAGCCTATCGAATAAAATACTTGAGTTGTAGAGTCATGTTGTGATTCCATGTTGTATTTGCACATATCGAGCATATTGTGTGTATGTTATTGAAATGCTTGGTATGTGTGGGATCTGACTATCTTGTTGTTTATCCTTGGTAGCCTCTCTTACTAGGAAATGTCTCCTAGTGCTTCCACTGAGCCTTGGTAGCTTGCTACTGCTCCGGAACACTTAGGTTGGCCGGCATGTGTCCTTCTTCGTTCCTGTGTCTGTCCCTTCGGGGAAATATCACGCGGTGACTACCAGAGTCCTGTTAGCCTGCTACAGCCCAGTTTACCGGAGTCCTGCTAGCCTAGTTGCTACAGCCAGATTCACTCGCTGATGACCAACATGTTTGTTGCTGGGTCATGTATGCATGTCCCTGTAGGTTAGTGCCACTTTGGGTTCACGACTAGCCATGTCAGCCCGGGCTCCTTTTCATATGGATGCTAGCGACACTATCATATACGTGTACGAAAAGGCGCAAACGGTCCTAGGCCTGGTAAGGCGACACCCGTGGGAATACTGTGCGTGAGGTCGCAAAGTGATACGAGGTTTTACATGCTAGATCGGTGTGGCATTGAGTCGGGGTCCTGACACCAACATTGGTGGTTTCATTTAGAGTTCCTCTGTGTCGTCGCTTCGAGGCTTGATGGCGTCTTCAACCGCCAACAACACGGTCCAGGGCGAGGCTTTTCTCCCTGAACAGATCTTTCTGTTCGGCGGCTTCGCACTGCAGGCCAATTCGCTTGGTCATCTGGAGCAGATCGATAGCTACGCCCCTGGCCACCAGATCAGGTTCGGAAACTTGAACTACACGATGGACATTCGCGGAAACTTGATCTTTGACGGATTCGGGCATGTGCCAGGAGCACCGGACAGTCACGACGAGCACGGCCTAGACCTGCTGTCGGACAATTCTCGGAACATCATCCCTGCAGTAACCCTGGATCTAAATCCAGAACAGGTTGCGTTGCCCAAGGACGAAGGGGTGGACCCCACCCCACAAGGCGCATACTCATTGGAGGTGGAGCCGAACACATGCCTCACCTCTATGGAGGCCTATAACCCTGGGCCCCCAGACTCGTATCCGGTTGTTGGTTCCGGTCCACATACCCTCGAGCCAGCCAAGCCAGGTTGGGCTCTGGTAATGGAGTTTACCACTGCAAAAAAATTTCAGCACTCGCCCTTTGGCGACATGCTGAACTCATTAAAGTCTCTCTCTTTGTCAGGAGGCTCTAGGCCGGACTATGTCCGGCTTGAGTGGGAAGCAGGTGACGAAGGAATTCGCTGCCCACCCACCACCCACTTCATTGCCATGGTCGATGATTTAACCGACGTGCTTGACTTCGACTCCAAAGACATCGACGGTATGGACGACGATGCAGGAGACGTACAAGAGCCACCGCTCACAAGGCGGTGGACAGCCACCTCTTCATACGATATATATATGGTGGACACTCCGAAAGAAACCAATGGCGATGAGGTAACAAAGGATAACCCCTCCAAGAAGAAAGCAAAGCATGGGCGTCGCCAGCGCCGCTCCAAGCCCCGCCAAGGCAATACCGGCACCGGAGATGAAAACAATTCGGACGGTGCCGACAATAAATACAACCCCAATCAGCCTGCCTTCGAGCAGGCCGAGCAGGAAGATGGGCAGGACAGCCCAGACGAACAGGCGAGGGACGGGTATCCGGAGGAGGACAACTACATGCCCTCCTCCGAAGACGAGATTAGCCTCGGCGACGACGAGTTCGGCGTGCCCAAGGACCCCGCGGAGCAGGAGCGCTTCAAGCACCGGCTTATTGCCACTGCGAGAAGCCTGAAGAAGAACCAGCAGCAGCTTCAAGCTGATCAAGACCTTCTCACAGATAGATGGACAGAAGTCCTGGCAGCCGAGGAATATGGACTCAAGCGCCACACGGCTGACCGGCCGCCTCGACGTCGGGATAAAACGACATATCAGCCCAAATACCAGCCTGCACCCCCGCGCAAGTTTACTACGGCCCGGGGCAATACTCAGGACCTGCATGACAGACTGGATAAGACCGCAGGACAACCAAGGTCGATC
>NC_041387.1:470312458-470313492 GCF_002162155.2 Triticum dicoccoides | reverse complement strand
CATGACGATGACCATCATACCGGATACACTAACAGCCAATCCGGCCGTGCCGAACATAACAAGTCAGACGCAGCCGGACTGCGTCGCGACATAGCCCGGCACAGAGGCACCGCACACCCCCTCTGCTTCACTGATGAAGTGATGGATCATGAATTCCCAGAAGGGTTCAAACCCGTAAACATCGAATCATACGATGGCACAACAGACCCCGCGGTATGGATTGAAGACTTCCTTCTCCACATCCACATGCCCGCGGAGATGATCTACATGCCATCAAGTATCTTCCCCTTAAGGTCAAAGGACCCGCCCGGCACTGGCTTAAGAGTCTGCCAGCAAATTCAATTGGCAGTTGCGAAAACCTGGAAGACGCATTCCTTGACAACTACCAAGGCACATATGTGCGACCTCCGGACGCCGATGACTTGAGCCACATCACTCAACAGCCCGGAGAATCAGCCAGGAAATTCTGGACCCAGATCCTAACTAAAAAGAACCAAATAGTTGACTGTCTGGACGCCGAAGCCTTGGCGGCCTTCAAGCATAATATCCGCGATGAGTGGCTCGCCTGACACCTCGGCCAGGAGAAACCCAAGTCCATGGTAGCTCTCACGACACTAATGACCCGCTTTTGCGCGAGCGAGGACAGCTGGTTGGCTCGCAGCAGCACTACGCCACATTCTGGCACGTCGGATGTCCGTGACAATAATGGCAATCTACGGTGCAACAGACACAAGCGACGGAACAACGGCGACAACACCAAAGACACGACAGTCAATGCCGGATTCAGCGGATCTAAATCCGGTCAGCGGAAGAAGCCATTCAAAAGAAACAATCAGGGACCGTCCAGTCTAGACCGTATACTGGAGCGCTCGTGCCAAATTGATGGCACCCTGGACAAGCCAACCAACCATAACAATAGAGACTGGTGGGTACTTAAACAGGCCGGCAAAATAAACGTAGAAAACAAGGACAAGGGGCTGCACGGCGACGATGACGAGGAGCCCCGGCGTCCGAACACGGGGGGACAGAAGAAA
>NC_041387.1:470273273-470312218 GCF_002162155.2 Triticum dicoccoides | reverse complement strand
CGGTCAACATGATCTACGCCACTCACATCCCCAAGCGGGAACGGAAGCGAGCTACGGGACGTCTACACGATGGAGCCAGTCGTCCCCAAACTCAACCCATGGTTAGCTTGTCCGATCACCTTTGATCATAGGGATCATCCTACTAGCATCCATCATGGCGGCTCGGCCGCATTGGTCTTAGACCCAATCATCGACGGATTCCACCTCACACGATTCCTTATGGACGGCGGGAGCAGCCTGAACCTGCTTTACCAGGAAACAGTGTGCAAAATGGGCATCGATCCTTCAAGGATCAAGCCCACCAAAACCACCTTTAAAGGTGTAATTCCTGGAGTAGAGGCCCATGGTACGGGCTCTATAACATTGGAAGTGGTCTTCGGATCTCCGGACAACTTCCGAAGCGAGGAGTTAATCTTCGATATCGTCCCTTTCCGTAGTGGTTACCACGCACTTCTCGGCAGAACCGCATTCGCTAGATTCAATGCGGTACCACACTATGCATACCTCAAGCTCAAGATGCCAGGCCCGCGCGGGGTCATAACAGTCAACGGAAACATGGACCGCTCTCTCTGTACAGAAGAGCATACTGCAGCCGTCGCGACATAAGTACAATGCGGCCTCCTCCGGCAAACCACCAATCCGGCGACGACAACCTAAAGCACCGTCAAGCGAGTTTGGAGCACCCCGCAATAGGACCACCAGGCACGCCAAGAGCACGACTAGCAGTCCGGCCTCCGCTCAAAGCCCATGAAAGAAGCATTTGTGCCACGCGTACACAATTACGCACTTAAAATACCATGGGCATAGGCGGAGGCGCAGCAGTGGCTCAATCAATAGTGCGGTATCACCACTACATACCTTCGTAACCTTTCCTTTCACCTTTCAGGACATTGCTTTCGTGCAGCCTCTCTAGAAGACCCGGATTGTCGGACTTACATAGGAGAGAAAACCAAGGAGGCAACAGGCTTTGCACACAAAAGGAAATACCCAGGTGGAATCTATTTACGATCGTTATACTTGCTTTATCTATCTGTACATAGCCTGCCCCCGGATAGGGTATGTCAAATAATCCTATTTATCTCTGCTTAATGCATTCATTGTAAACATATGCTTAAACGTATTATTCATCAATGAGATGTCATATATAGCGTCAGCTTATTATTCTTATTTCAGCATTTTTTTCTTACAAATGTCTTTTTGATATTGCATCCGTACACCTTGGTACGTTCAGTTTGCAAGGGGCATCTTATGGAGCCCCAAAATACGGCAAGACAAGTTCGAACACTTTCAACAGTGGGGCACCCCGAACTTATAGCATTATATGCATCAGCTCGGAATCATGTCTTGGGTCTACAGTTGGGATAGCCCGGCTCCCTTGTTTTGGTGCCTTACGTTCCGTTATATCGGCTAAGGTAGTGCAGGGAGAACTACTGCGATTGTGTCCCGGTTCTTCCGGACGAGCACCTCAGTAGAGAAAGCCGAAAACTGACCGACATGATGTGGCGAGAGCTGGTCGCCGTTCGAGAGGTCTTAAAATCCTTAAAGATTTTTCTTCTTTAGGCGATAATTCGGCTTCGTCCGATCTAGGCGTATATAGCGCCCCAATTTGGCCTTCCGGATTCTAGGGGCTTCGCCGAAATTTAAAATTATAGACTTCTATGGCTAAGTGAAGGTTATAAAGCCGCATAGTCCGATTGCCTTGTTCGCTGCATCGGACACCTCCTTAAGGGATCAAACATTTGGATAAAGAGTGTCCGGGTTTTCCACGAACACCCCAGTACTACTTACATAGGGGCGGAAGCCGACGACTGGCCTACTTTCAGAATTTTATAAACAGCCGCACAGAAGGTAATATTTTAAATAACAAAAGTGCTACATAGCGCAAGTAACTTCGTCCTTAAATTACAAACATGACAGAAGTGAATTCATTCTAAAATTATGTCCTTGGTACATTCATCGGTCACGAGACGAGCACCCTTCATAACGCCATTAATATTTCTCCGGAATGCGATGCGCCTTGCCCTCCGGCGGCCCATCCTTCACCAGCTTCTCCGCATCCAGCTTGCCCCAATGCACCTTCGCACGGGCAAAGGCCCGGCGGGCACCCTCAATGCAAATGGATTGCTTGATGACTTCCAGTCGCAGACAGGCATTCACCATCCGCTTGATCAGGCCGAAGTAGCTGGTGGGCAGGGGCTCACCAGGCCAAATCCGGACTATGAAATCCTTCATAGCCACTTCGGCCACCCTGTGGAGTTCGACCAACTGCTTCAGTTGGTCACTCAGAGGCGTTGGATGTTCGGCCCCAGCATACTGGAGATTCTCTGTTGAGCTCCCCTCCTGAGCACGGTAGAACTCCGCGGTGTCTGATACGCTGCATGGCAGATCTGTGAATGCCCCTGGAGAGCTCCGGACTCGGGTAAGTAAAAGAAACACCTCCTCCACATGTTTGCTTTGCATAAAGAATTTCTTACCCACCGCTATCTTTTTGGCCTCCTCGATTTCCTGCTATGCCTTCTCGGCTTAGGCCTTGGCATCTTTTATACTTGCAAGGGCCTTCCTAAGCTCGCCCTCTTTTGCCTTAAGCTCATGCCCCACGGCCTCGAACCTCTTGACAAGATCCTGAAGCTCTTGTTGTACCTCTCCCACTCTAGCACCTTGCTTTTCGCGCTCTTTGCATTCCACGACTGCCTTGTGTTCAGCCTCGGACAACGCTTTCTTGAGAGATGCCACTTCAGTGGTGACCTCTGTTACCAAATCACGACGCTTCGTCGTTAGAATAACCGATTTTATCTATCCTTCATTATACGAGAGAGGGGAATCATTCACCTTTGCTCTCTTCGAGCTGCCTCCTCGTGAGGTCAAGCTCTCCCTATGTCTGCTCCAAGTCCTATTTTAGGCCGGCGATCTCGGCCGTACGGACAGCAGCGACAAGCAGCACAACCTGTTTATTCACATTTAAACTTCTTGTTAGACTCCTGCGGATTATAATTGACCCTCCATTTGGTCTTTCTTTCCGAACACCAAACAGAGTATCAGGGGCTACTACCTATTGGGTGGTAATTTCACACATTTTTGTTACTTACCTCAAAGCCTGTGAGGAGGCTGGTGCAGGCTTCGGTTAGTCCGCTCTTGGCGGGCGAAACTTTCTGAATCACCGCACTCATAAGAGTACGGTGCTCTTCATCTATGGAAGCGTCGCGAAGCGCTTCCAGCAGACAATCCGGCGCCTCGGTCGCAACGGAAGTCCTCGGCACAGACGGCTCGCCCTCCTTAACGAGGGGATGTCCACCTAAGTTCGGAACCATGAAAGGTTGCGGAACAGTGTTTGGCTCAGAGTCCAGCTACGGCTCTCATCAACAAGATCCGCGGGGATCTTGAACCCCGCGTGTTTGACGTTTGGAATGCCGCCTTGGGGCGCCTCCAAATCCACCTCCCCCCGCTCTAGGAGCCTTTGGGACGACACCTCCGTGTCATCCGCAAGCTGAGAAGTAGTGGCCGTCGGAAGTGAGTTCATTGCTGAATCACTCAAGGACCCGTCCGAAGACGACACCTCGGGATGGACCCTGGCCGGACTGCATACAAGTTCGGCATTATAACAAAACTATGAAGCAAAATTATGATAGAGTGCGGATACTTACGATCGCACTAGGGGCTTCTTCCTGGGCAGCCACCCCTCCTCGCTATCGGCGGCGGTGCCGGAGTAGTCCGGAAGGGACGCCTTTCCATTCTTAGACGTCCCAGCCTCCCCCTTCGGGGCGAGCTTCCTCTTTTTCTCCCCCCAATATGGGAAGGTGGAGTTTCTTCTTGTTTCCCCCCGCCTCCGCGGGAGGAATCTGCCTCGTCGTCATCGGTCGACGAGGGTATAACGGCCTTGCGTCGGGGGCCCCTCCTGGCCCCCTGGTCCGCCCTCTCAGGCCCCTCATCCTTTCCGGATGGGGCAGACTCTTCTTCTTCTTCTTCTTCCCCTTCGAGGGAGGAGTGTGCCTCATCGTCTTCGAACAAGGCTTCTGGTGCAACCTTACGTCGGAGACCCTTTCGGATCCCCGGGGCATTCTTATCGGCCTTTTTCTCCGGCCCCTTGTAGGGCGCCAGGACCAGCATCTCCGTCAGCAGAGCATTAGCTGGGCTTTCAGGCAGCGAAGCCGGACAATCAATCTGCTCCGCTGTCTCCACATAATCCTGAACAAATATGCACAACTACTTAAGGCTCTCCCATGAATATATTGGGAAGAACCGAATCCGGTGGCAGCCTGAGAACTCACCTGACTAGAAGGCCGTGCGGCGTGGAGCCCGCGGTCCTCGGATATGGGAGGAGGTACTTCGGAGGCCTTGAACAACGCCTTCCATGCATTTTTGTGCTTCATGCCGTAGAGCCTCTGAAGTGCCTGGTGTTCGGCCGGGACAAACTCCCACAGATTGAATGCCCGCCTTTGGCACGACAGAATCTGGCGAACGAGCATGACCTGGATCACGTTGACAAGCTTGATGTTCTTGTCCTTCATGCCCTTGATACAGTTTTTGAGTCCGGTCAGCTCTGTAGATTCGCCCTAGGACAGGCCCTTCTGTTCCCATGAGGTGAGCCGCATGGGGGTTCTGGATCAGAACTCGGGGGCCGCCGCCCAGTAGGCATCGCGCGGCTTGGTGATGTAGAACCACCCCGACTGCCACCCTTTCACGGTTTCCGCAAAGGAGCCGTCAAGCCAGGTGACGTTAGGTATCTTGCCCACCATGGCTCGTCCGCACTCCGCTTGCTGGCCGCTCACGATCTTCGGTTTGACGCAGAAGATTTGCATCCACAAGCCGAAATGAGGCTTGATGTGGAGGAAGGCCTCGCATACGACGATGAACGCCGAGATGTTGAGGACGAAGTTCTGGGCTAGATCATGGAAATCTAGCCCATAGTGGAACATGAGCCCGCGGATGAAGGGGTGCAGTGGAAACCCCGGTCCACGGATGAAGTGTGCGAGAAACACGACCCTCTCGTGGGGTCCCGGAGTTGGAGTGACCTGCCCGTCGTCCGGTAGCTGGTGCACTATGTCTGCGGCCAAGTATCCGGCCGCCCGAAGATTCGCGATGTGCTTCTCCTTCACGGTGGAGGCCATCCACTTGCCTCATGCTTCGTACATGTCTAGATGTGCAGAGAAGATTTGGACTTGGGCGCTGGAGCTCGGGGAGGCAAGGAGGAGCGAAGGAGGAAGAGGGCATGGGTGAAAATGAGGGTCCTTTATCCCTCTATAGAGGCAACAAAAGTGGTGCGCGTCCCCACTAGCCCGTTGAGAATCGCTTACTTCCCAAACGCCACGATTGATGGCACGGTGGGATTACCCATACTCGTATTAATGAGAACCCCATGATAAGGGGACACGATCTCTGCTCTGACAAGACGTGTCAAGGAAAGCGCCTCGCTTGGCTGGTTGTGGGAAAACGGTTCGAATAATGACCTGACCGTCATGACATATCATGTCGTCTAAAAAGTTGTCAGCTGAAGTATCATTATCTCTATGGTGGTATGTGAAGATCATTTTGTAGATCTGGACACGGTCTACATGTTTGATAATTACCTTGGAGTATTCGGAGCAGGAACCCGCCTTCCAATGCCGAAGACAAGACTGCGCGCCGGACTCATCGTCATTGAAGTCTGGTTTAGGGGCTACTGAGGGAGTCCTGGATTAGGGGGTATCCGGACAGCCGGACTATATACATCGTCCGGACTATTGAAGCGTGAAGATACAAGACTCAAGACTTCAGCCCGTGTCCGGATGGGACTCTCCTTTGCATGGAAGACAAGCTTGGCGATCCGAATATTATATTTCCTTCCTTGTAACCGACTCCGTGTAAACCCAAGCTGAGGGAATCCTGGACTAGGGGGTGTCCGGATAGCTGAACTATCATCATCAGCTGGACTCCAAGACTATGAAGATACAAGATTGAAGACTTCGTCCCGTGTCCGGATGGGACTTTCCTTTGAGTGGAAGGCACGCTTGGCGATACGGATATGTAGATCTCCTACCATTGTAACCAACTCTGTGTAACCCTAGCCCTCTCCGGTGTCTATATAAATCGGATGGTTTTAGTCCGTAGGACGAACAACAATCATACCATAGGCTAGCTTCTAGGGTTTAGCCTCCTTGATCTCGTGGTAGATCTACTCTTGTAATACCCACATCCTCAATATCAATCAAGTAGGACGTAGGGTTTTACCTCCATCAAGAGGTCCCGAACCTGGGTAAAACATCGCGTCCCTTGTCTACTGTTACCATCCGCCTAGACGCACAGTTCGGGACCCCCTACAAGAGATCTGCTGGTTTTGACACCGACATTGGTGCTTTCATTGAGAGTTCCTCTATGTCGTCACCGATAGGCTCGATGGCTTCTTCGATCATCAACAACGACGCAGTCCAGGGTGAGACTTTTCTCCCCGGACAGATCTTCGTATTCGGCGGCTTTGCACTGCGGGCCAATTCGCTTGGCCATCTGGAGCAGATCGAAAGCTACACCCCTGGCCGTCACGTCAGATTTGGAAGTTTGAATTTCACGGATGACATCCATGGAGACTTGATCTTCGATGGATTCGAGCCACAGCCGAGCGCGCCGCACTGTCACGATGAGCATGATTTAGCTCTGCAGCCGGACAGTGCCCTGGAGGCCGCACATGAGCCTGCTCCAACCCTCGATTCGGAGCCGGCTGCACAGATCGAGGACGGGTGGCTAGACACCGCCTCGGGGGATGCAACCTCTATGGCGATGGAGCCGAATACTGGCCTTGTCCCTTGTGAAGCTCGTGACTCCGAGGTGCCGGACTCCTCGCCGGACTCCGAACCTCCCGCGACCCCTCCAATCGAATCCGATTGGGCGCCGATCATGGAGTTCACCGCTGCGGACATCTTTCAACATGCACCTTTCGGCGACATCTTGAGTTCGCTAAAGCACCTCTCGTTATCAGGAGAGCCCTGGCCGGACTGCGGTCAGGACGGTTGGGATGCACACGACGAAGAAATTCAAGGCCCACCCACCACCCACTTAGTAGCCAATGTCAACGATCTAAGCGACATGCTAGACTTCGACTCCAAAGACATCGACGAAATGGACGACGATGCCGGAAACGACCAAGAACCAGCGCCTACTGGGCATTGGAAAGCCACCTCATCATATGACATATACATGGTGCATATCCCAAAGGATGGGAATGGCGAAGGAACAACGGAGGATGACCAAGTCCAAGAAACAGCCCAAGCGCCAGCGTCAGCGGCGCCGCTCTAAATCCCGCCACAGCAAGAATGGAGATTCCGGCACCGGAGATAATAATACCCCAGACAGTGCCGAAAACAAACCCCTCCAGCAAGATTCAACACAGGAGGACGGAGAAGCCAGCCCTCATGAGAGAGCGGCAGACGAAGAGGTAGAGGATGATAATTACGTGCCTCCCTCCGGAGACGAGGCAAGCCTCGACGACGACGAATTTGTCGTGCCTGAGGATCCCGTCGAACAAGAGCGTTTTAAACGCAGGCTTCTGGCCACGGCAAACAGCCTCAAGAAAAAGCAGCAACAGCTTAGAGCTGATCAAGACCTGCTAGCTGACAGATGGACTGAAGTCCTTGCAGCCGAAGAGCATGAGCTCGAACGCCCCTCCAAAAGCTACCCCAAACATAAGCTGCTCCCCCAATTAGAGGAGGAGGCATATAAACCTGCATCACCAGCGCACAATGCGGCTGACCGACCACCCCGTGGCCGCGACAGAGAGGCCTCTAGGCCCTCCACTAGAACCGTACCCCGACATCGCTCGAAAAGCACAAGGCCACAGGGGAACGCTCTGGAATTGCGAGATATATTGGAGGATAAGGCAAGACAATCAAGATCAATCTACGGATCACGTGGGCGCCCCATGATACGTGACGACAACCGTCGCGCCGGACACAGCAAGTCCGGCCGGGCCGAACACAGTAGACAAAGCTCTTTTGAGCTTCGTCGTGATATAGCCCAATACAGAGGCGCCGCACACCCACTATGCTTCACAGATGAAGTAATGGATCATCAAATCCCCGACGGGTTTAAACCCGTTAATATTGAATCTTATGATGGCACAACAGACCCCGCGGTTTGGATCGAAGACTATCTCCTTCATATCCACATGGCCCGCGGTGATGATCTTCACGCCATCAAATACCTCCCACTCAAGCTTAAAGGACCAGCTCGGCATTGGCTTAACAACTTGCCAGCAGAATCAATTGGGCGTTGGGAGGACCTGGAAGCCGCATTCCTTGATAACTTCCAGGGCACGTATGTGCGACCACCAGACGATGACAACCTAAGCCATATAATTCAGTAGCCAGACGAATCGGCCAGACAATTCTGGACATGGTTCTTAACTAAGAAAAATCAAATCATCGACTATCCGGATGCGGAGGCCCTCGCGGCCTTCAAACATAACATCAGCGACGAGTGGCTTGCCCGGCACCTGGGACAGGAAAAGCCGAAATCCATGGCAGCCCTCACATCACTCATGACCCGCTTCTGCGCGGGAGAGGACAGCTGGCTAGCCCGCAGCAACAACCTCAGCAAAAAATCTGGCAGTCCGGATATCAAGGACCGCAATGGCAGGTCGCGTCGCAACAAAAACAAACGCCGCATTAACGGCGACAACAATGAGGATACGACAGTCAATGCCGGATTCAGAGGCTCCAAACCCGGTCAGTGGAAAAAGCCATTCAAAAGAACTACTCCGGGTCCGTCCAATTTGGACCGAATACTCGATCGCTCGTGCCAGATACACGGCACCCCCGAAAGGCCAGCTAACCACACCAACAGGGACTGTTGGGTATTCCCCCCACAAGTGCAGACGGTGAACATGATATACATAACCCGCATACCCAAAAGGGAGCGGAAGTGTGCACTCAGGGATGTATAGGCGATGGAGCCAGTCGCCCCGAAGTTCAACCCATGGTCCTCCTGCCCGATCACTTTTGATCGAAGGGACCACCCCAGTAGCATCCGCCACGGCAGATTCGCCGCATTTGTTTTAGACCCAATCGTCGATGTATTTCACCTCACCAGAGTCCTGATGGACGGCGGCAGCAGCCTGAACCTGCTTTATCAGGATACAGTGCGCAAAATGGGCATAGACCCCTCAAGGATTAAACCCACAAAGACGACCTTTAAAGGCGTCATACTAGGTGTAGAGGCCAATTGTACAGGCTCAGTTACACTGGAAGTGGTCTTCGGATCCCCGGATAACTTCCGAAGCGAGGAGTGAATCTTCGACATAGTCCCGTTCCACAGCGGCTATCATGCTCTGCTCAGACGTACCGTGTTTGCAAAGTTCAACGCAGTGCCGCACTACGCATACCTCAAGCTCAAGATACCAGGCCCTCAAGGAGTAATCACGGTCAACGGAAACACTGAACACTCTCTTCGAACGGAGGAGCATACAGCGGCTCTCGTGGCAGAAGTACAGTGCAACCTCTTAAGGCAATTCTCGAGTCCAGCCGTTTAGCGACCGGACACGGCTAAACTCGCCCGGAGTAACCTACAACAAGACCACCTGCACGTTCCGAACACGCGTAGCAATGCGGCCCCAACCCCACCCCCTGCAAAATTGCAAGACTGGTCCTTCGCGTACATCATTACGCTCTGGAGATACCATGGGCATAGGGGAGGGGCACGACCACGATAGGCCCAGAATGCGGCTTAACCACACCAGGGGCTCTCAAGTGTGTCATTCTTTTGTTTCATTCTCTTTTTCTTTTTTTACCCACAGGACTCCGTTCATCAAAGGCCCTGTCCGGCAGTAGACCTGCCGAACTCACGATGCAACAGCCAGGGAAGGAGAAAGGCTACGACGAATATCCAGGTGGTCTCCATTGCGAGCATTATATCTGTTTTATACACCATTCCACAGCCTACCCCTGGAGGGGGACATGTTTAATAGTCCCATCCCTTGCTTATCGCACTATTTGTATTGTTATGCATTCACGGCAGTATTTCTTGAATAAACAATGCATCACCTTTTTGCTTATAATTGCATTTCTTTCTTATACATATGTTCATTTATGACATGTTGCATCCGTACACTTTGGTACGGCTAGATACACCAGGGGCTTATGTTTCCCGCATCACGGTGTGATAAGTCTGAACACTTTCACAAGTGCGGCACCCTGAACTTATAGCATTATATGCATCGGCTCCGAATCATGTCTTGGGTCAATAGTTGGGTTTGCCCGGCTCCCATGTTTTGGTACCTTACATTCCGTTGTATCGGCTAAGCTAGTACTGGCAGAACCACTGCGATTGCGCCCCAGTTGAGCTGGGCGAGCGCCTCAGTGGAGAAAGCTGAAACTGACCGTCATGATGAGGCGAGAGCCGGTCGCTGTTCGAGAGGTTTTTTTTCGAGTCCCTAAAGACTTATGCCGCTTAGAGCGAGGAACCGGCTTTGTCCGGCCCAGGCGTGGATAGCGCCCCAAATTCGGCCTTCCGAACACTAGGGGCTTCGCCGAAATTTAAAATTATAGAATTCTATGGCTAAGTGAGAGTGTTCAAGCATTATAAGTCCGGTTGCCTCGTTCGTTGTGTTGAGCGCCTCCCTAGATGGACCCAAAAATGGGAACAAGAGTGCTCAAATTTATCCCGAACACCCCAGCACTCGTGGCATGGGGGCTGAAGCCGATGACTTGCCATCTCTCAGATTTGATAAACGGCCGCACAGAAGGTAATATTTTAAATTAACAAGCGTTGCTTAGCGCATATGAACAAAGTTTTCAGCGCATAGGATAACAAAATGCGAGTCTACTCAAATATTACATCTTTGGAGCACTCACCTGCAATAATGCGGGCACCCTTCAGGACACTCTTATAATACATCTCGGGCGTGCGATTCTCCTTGCCCGGCGGTGGCGCGTCCGTCACAAGCTTCTCAGCATCCATCTTGCCCCATTGCACCTTTGCGTGGGCAAGGGCCCGACGGGCACCTTCAATACAGGCGGAGTGCTTGATGACTTCAACCCATGGACACGCATCCACCAGCCGCCGCACCAGGCCGAAGTAGCTCCCAGGCATGGCCTCCTTGGGCCACAGCCAAACTATGAGGCCCTTCATGGCCTGTTCGGCCACCTTGTGGAGCTCGACCAGCTGCTTCAGCTGGTCACTAAGGGGCACCGGATGTCCGGCCTCAGCATACTGAGACCAGAAGACCTTCTCCATCGAGCTCCCCTCCTCAGCCCTATAGAAAGCGGCAGCATCGGACACGCTACGGGGCAGATCTGCGAACGATCCTGGAGAGCTCCGAATTCGGCTAAGTGATAGGTAATTCACACTCACATGCTTGCTTTGCATGAAAAATGCCTTACCCGCCGCTATTTTCTTCAACGACTCGATTTCCTAGAGGGCCTTGTAGGCTTCGGCCTTAGCGGCTTTGGCACTCTCAAGAGCCGATGCAAGCTCGGACTCTCGAGTCTTCGAGTCGCGCTCCAAACTCTCATGTTTTTCCACGAGAGCCTGGAGCTCGTGCTGTACCTCCGCCACCCGCGCCTCCTTCTTCTCTCGCTCGGTGCGCTCCGCGGCCGCATTACGTTCGGCCACGGACACTGCCTCCTTCAGGGTCGCCACCTCATTCGTGGCCCCTGCAATACCCAAGTTATCCTTGTCATTCTTCTTGCAACCAAATCCTTTTCTGTAAGGTACAATTTTAATAAGGTGTTACTCACCTTCCTTGTCCTCGAGCTGCTTCTTGGCACGACCGAGCTCGTTCTCAGACTGCTCGAGGCTTTGCTTCAAAGTATTGACCTCCGCAGTCAGTGCGGCAGAGGTCAGCAGCACAGCCTGCAATCCCATATTGACATATTTTTTATGAGTCCTGCATATATCTTTTTAGATCCTCAGTCCGGCTGTTCTTTCCAAACACCGAACCGAGCATCAGGGGCTACTGTCTATGCAGTACTATTTTACATACATCAAAATTCTTAGCTCAAAGCCTGTTAAAAGGCTGCTGCAGGCTTCGGTCAGCCCGCTCTTGGCGAGCTGAACCTTCTGAATCACCGCACTCATGACGGTGCGGTGTTCCTCTTCGATGGAAGCGCCGTTGAGCGCCTCCAGCAAGCTATCCGGCGCCTCCGGTTGGACAGAGGCCGCCGGCGTCACGGTCTTGCCCTTCTTACGAAGGGGCCGCCCGCCGGACTCCGGAGCCACTACAGGTTCCGGTGCGGAGTCCGGTGCAAAGTCCGGGAGGTTGCCCTACGGCACCTCCGGGGCCTCCTCCTCCTGGCGGGTCCCTTCCCGGGATCCCACCTCGGCATCGTCCACATCACGGGGGGTGGAGGCGGTCGGAAGGCAATCCATATCCGACGCACCCAAGGACCCGCTCGACGAAGCGGGAAGATCATCCTTGGGCGGACTGCAGGGTTGTATGCGGCATTAGAAAGACACCATGTGGCGAAAAGAAAAATCATGAAGTTATTCGGGAGTCCGGATACTTACGATCTCGCCAGGGGCTTGGCCCTTGAAGGCCAATCCTCGTCGTCGTCGCCAGCGTTGGCAGAGCAGTCCGGGGGAAGAGTCCTTCCCTTCTTGGACCCTTCGGCCTCCCTCATTGGGGAGGCCTTCCTTTTCTTCCCTCCCCCTGCTGGGGGAGAGGCCTCTTTCTTCTCCTCCTCGCCTTCGTGGGAGGAGTCCGCCTCAGAGTCACCGGACGATAAGTCCGATGACACCTGAAAACGGGAACTCTTTCGAGTGCCCGTGGCCTTCTTCTTGGCCTTCTTCTTCGGCACCACGTGGGGTGCCGGAACCAGCAGCCCCGTTAAGCGGGCGTCCGCTGGGTCTTCTGGCAAAGGGGCCGGACAGTTAGTCTGCTCATCCTTCTTCAGCCAGTCCTGTCAAAGGAGAGGGAGTTTAGATCCCGCATAGAGTCAAACTATGGAAAACAAGTGTCCCGTAAAGGGCAAAATCGCTTACCTCGCTAGCCGGACGCTGCGAGCTGAATCCGCGATCTTCGGTAGCGGATGCGGGAGCCTCGGCGCCCTTAAACAGCACCCTCCAGGCCTCTTCGTACGTAGTGTCGAAGAGCCTGCTCAAAGTATGGTGCTGCGCCGAATCGAACTGCCACATATTGAAGTCCCGTTGTTGGCACGGGAGAATCCGGCGGATGAGCATGACCTGGACTACGTTGACAAGCTTGAGCTTCTTGTTCACTAGCTTTTGGATGTAGGCTTGGAGTCCGGTCAGCTCCTCCGAATCACCCCATGTCCGGCCACTCTCTTTCCAGGAGGTGAGCCGTATGGGGATGCCAGATCTGAATTCGGGGGCCGCTGCCCATTCAGGGTCACGCGGCTCGGTGATGTAGAACCATCCCGATTGCCACCCCTTAATGGTTTCCATGAAGGTTCCCTCGAGCCAAGTAACGTTGAGCATCTTGCAGATCATGGCGCCTCCGCACTCTGCTTGGCTGCCCTTCACAACCTTCGGCTTGACACTGAAGGTCTTGAGCCACAAGCCGAAGTGGGGCTGGATGCAGAGGAAGGCCTCACACACGACGATAAACGCCAAGATGTTGAGGATGAAATTCGGGGCAAGATCATGACATCCAGGCCGTAGTAGAACATGAGCCCCCGAACAAAGGGATGGACTGGGAAGCCCAGTCCGCGGAGGAAATGGGAAAGGAATACTACACTCTCATGGGGCCTGGGGGGTGGGGATGAGCTCCCCCTCATCGGGGAGCCGGTGCGCAATGTCGCTGGACAGATATCCGGCGCTGCGCAGCTTCTCGATGTGCCCCTCCGTAACGGAGGAGGCCATCCACTTGCCTCCCGCTCCGGACATAGTTGGAGAAGGTTGAGGTGAGATGTGCGGACTTGGGCGCTGGAGCTCGAGTTCGCGGAGATGGATAAGCAAAGGAGGAAGAAGGCGTAGGTAAAAGGGTGGATCTTTATCCACTTATATGGGCGGACGAAACCATGTGTCCTCACCGGCCGGATAAAACTCGATTATCTCCCAAGCGCCGCAATCAATGGAGTGGTTGGGTTACCCACGTCCGTATTGATGGGAATCCCGGAATAAGGGGAGCACGATCTCTGCTTCGACAAGACGTGCCAAGGAAACCGCTTCGCTAAACGCGTTGAGGTGGTACAATAAAAACAACTCGAGTAAAGGCTTGGTGGTGGTGTGACGTCACGCCACAAAATACGTCAGCAGATTGAACTTGTGTAAATATTATTCTCTTTACGGTGGTATGTGGAATTTATTTTGCAGAGCCGGACACTATCCTGGTGTTCACAATCTTCTATAAATTATTCGGAGAAGGAACCCACCTTGCAATGCCGAAGACAATATGTGCGCCAGACTCATCGTCATTGAAGCCTAGTTCAGGGGCTACTGAGGGAGTCCTGGACTAGGGGGTGTCCGGATAGCCGAACTATGATCATCGGCCGGACTCCAAGACTATGAAGATACAAGATTGAAGACTTCGTCCCGTGTCCGGATGGGACTTTCCTTGGCGTGGAAGGCAAGCTTGGCGATACAGATATGTAGATCGCCTACCATTGTAACCGACTCTGTGTAACCCTAGCCCTCTCCGGTGTCTATATAAACCGGATGGTTTTAGTCCGTAGGACGAACAACAATCATACCATAGGCTAGCTTCTAGGGTTTAGCCTCCTTGATCTCGTGGTAGATCTATTCTTGTAATACCCACATCATCAATATCAATCAGGCAGGACGTAGGGTTTTACCTCCATCAAGAGGGCCCGAACCTGGGTAAAACGTCGTGTCCCTTGTCTCCTGTTACCATCCGCCTAGACGCACAGTTCGGGACCCCCTACCCGATATCCGCCGGTTTTGACACCGACACTAGCCCTCTCCGGTGTCTATATAAACCGGAGAGGATGGTCCTTAGAAGGCCGATCACATTTACAATCATACCATCATAGGCTAGCTTCTAGGGTTTAGCCTCTACGATCTCATGGTAGATCTACTCTTGTACGACTCATATCTTCAATATTAATCAAGCAGGAAGTAGGGTTTTACCTCCATCGAGAGGGCCCGAACCTGGGTAAACATTGTGTCCCTTGCTTCCTGTTACCATCAGCCTAAGATGCACAGATCGGGACCCCCTACCCGAGATCCGCCGGTTTTGACACCAACACCTGTCTCCAGTGCCCGCAGTAAGTCCTCTGGAGGCGGTGCTAGAGCAGCGGCATGGGGGGTCGCAGACGGCTTGAAGAGCCGCTCCACAAACACCCCTGGCTCCTGAGGGAGTCTGCGAGAGGCTCTTTTGGTGATGTCGTCCGCTTCCTTGTTCGTCCAGCGCGACACGTGTTGCAGTTCCACGCCCAGGAACCGCTTCTCCATTTTGCACACCTCCTACGGGTATGCCTCCATGTGCTCGTCCTTAGGCGTGTATTCTTTGTTGGAGAAGTTGACGAGAAGCTGATAGTCGCCCTTGATGGCGAGGCGCTTCACTCCCAGTGTGGCTACGGCCCTGAGTCCGGCGAGCAAGCCTTAGAATTCCGCGATGTTGTTGGAGACCTTCTCGCACTGCTGAAAGTAGAGTTGCACTGCGTAACAGTGCTTGTCCTTGGTGGGTGAGATGAGGATGGCCCCCACACCTACGCCTTGCCGCGCAAATGCCCCATGAAAGTACATGGTCCATCCATCCGTCTCGTCGTCTCCTGGCAGGAGGGAGCAGTCCTCACCTACTCTGTGGTCTGGAGCATCAGTCCATTCGGCCACAAAGTCTGCAAGGGCCGCGCCCTTGATGACCGTAGTGGTGCTGAACTCAAGATTGAATGCCTGAAGCTCAATGTTCCATTCGACGACTCGCCCAGCTGCGTTCGGGCTCCAAAGCACCCTCTCCAGTGGGTACGCTGAAGCTCAAGATTGAAGGTATTGGCACAGTTTTCTGGAGAAAACTAGGAGTGCGAGCAAGAGCTTCTGGGGCATGGGGTAGCATGCTCGAGCCTTCCTCAGTACTGTGTTGACGAAGTACACAGGGTGCTCGTCAAGGAGTGTGGCATGAGCGGAATCTTGTTCTTCACGAGGGCACATGCCCTCCATGGCCTCACGAGGCCCGTCCTCAGGAGCCTTGACAACCTCGGGATCAACCGTGGCCTCAGGAGGGATGTCGACCACTGCGCTGGCCGAGACTTCAGATGCCTCGCCCTGGGGGGGGGGGGCTGCGCCTTGCTGGACGGCTGTCCATCCCGCTGAGCCTTCTTGATTGTCCATTCCTCCCTTAGCGCCACCAGGGCGGCACTGGCCGAGTGTGGGGTCACTGCTAGATATAGCACCAAAGGCTCGAGAGGGCGTGGTGCCACCATCACCGGAGGGCTGGTCAAATATCTCTTGAGATCCTGCAAAGCTGCGTCTACCTCTGGGGTCCACTCAAACGGCTCCTTCCTCTTCATCAGCTTGAAAAACGGGTGGGCGCGCTCCCCCAACTTGGAAATGAATCGCCCAAGTGAGGTTACAAAGCCAGCCAACTTCTGCATCTCCTTCAGGGTTTCTGGGGGGTTCATGTCCTCTATCGCCTTGACCTTTTCCAGGTTGGCCTCGATCCCTCTGTCTGAAACAAAGAAACCCAATAGCTTTCCGGAAGGGTCCCCAAACACACTTCTCGGGGTTAAGCCAAAGATCTACTATGCAGCGAACATCTCCTACAGATCTTCTATCAGGGTTCTGGCCTCCCGAGACTTCACCACTATATCATCAACATAGGCTTCACTACAAAAAAACACATCTGTGACATTTGGGGCCGAACGAAATTTTTTTCTGTCATACTTATGACACTTCTATGATGATAATTGTGACAAAACCCGGTATCATCATAGATGTGGTGGGCTCCTACTTCTATGACAAAAAATCATGACATAAAATGGGCTTTTCGTCCTGGGCCGGCCGGAGACGCAGCTGCATGACATTCTACCGTGGTAGAAGCGAGGGCGAGGAAAATTTCGGGGAGTTCCCAGTTACGGTGGGTGGTCGGGGGCCGAGCGATGCGCGTTTCTCTCGTACACGTACGCGCGTTTGTGTGAGCGTTGGGCTCTAACTGAACCCGAGCGAGGCATCGCCTAACTGAACCCGAGCGATTGCACTACAAGCTACGCGTTACTGAACCCAAGCGATTAAGCGATTCCTTCGCGCTACTGCTGCTAACTGAAGCCAATCAATGTTGCCTCTGGATGAACAGTGAGCGTTGCGGGGGGTTGGATGAACAGTGATCGGTGGTGGTGCCTCTGGATGAACAGGACTCCATGGTGTGGAGGGTTGGATGAACAGTAGACAGTGGAGGGGTGGTTGAACAGTAGCCGGTGGAGTAGCGCGGTGGAGGCTGGATGAACAGGAGCCCGTGGAGGCTGGAGGAGGTCGATGGTAGCCCATGGAGGCTGGAGGTGGTCGACACTGGAGATGAACAGTATCCCGTGGAGTCCCCTTTTGCTGTACGCCACACCCCTCCCGATGAACAGGACCCCCGTTTCGACCGTAGCGCCCCAACACAAGTATGTTTCGTCTGTTTTGCGGTACGCCACACCCCTCCAGATCAACGGGGCCCCCGTTTCGACCATAGCGCTCCAACACAAGTCTGTTTCGTCTGTTTTGTGGTACGCCACACCCCTCCCGATCAACAGGGCCCCCGTTTCGACCGTAGCGCTCCAACACAAGTTCGTTTCGTCCATTTTGCGGTATGCCACACCCCTCCCGATCAACAGGACCCTCGTTTTGACCGTAGGAGGTCCGTTTCCTCCATTTTGCGGTACGACACACCCCTCCCGATGAACAGGATCCCATTTCGAACGTGGCTGGTCGAACACAAGTCCGTTTCCTCCGTTCTGCGGTACACCAGGCCTCGTTTCCATCGCATGTTCCATCCAAGCCCTTCCGATGAACACGACGACGCATTCCGTTCCGACCCAGCCGGTTGGTTCCCCATGAACACGACGACCACGTTGTTTCACTGTTCCAACCCAGCCATGTACACAAGCCCTGGCCGTACGTATGCGCGAGTAGGCGTTCGAGACCCCGCCCGTATGTACACATACGTGGCCGTATTTTCTTTCTTGCACACTGGCCACTGTACTTACGTGTACATGCTACGTGCGCGCCTCTACATCGACACGTGCGCGCCTCTACATCCACCAGTATATATGTACGTACACGTTCGTGACCAGAATGACAATGCTACGTACGTCGACCAGGTGGGTCCCGACTGTCAGGCACTTCCTTGCGTGCGAAGATATAGATGGTGGGTCCCAGCAGTCAGGGGGGCGAATCTTTTTTTTTCCCGGACGCACTTCCTTGCGTGCGAAGGTGTGGCTGGTGGGTCCCAGCAGTTAGGGGGCGAATTGTTTTTTTCCCAGACGCACTTCCTTGCGTGCGAAGATGTAGCTGGTGGGTCCCAGCAGTCAGGGGAGCGAATCGTTTTTTGTCCCAGACGTACTTCCTTGCATGCGAAGATGTAGCTGGTGGGTCCCGGCAGTCAGGGGGCGAATCATTTTTTCACGAAATACGGTGGCCTGTCCGATGGGTCCCCACTGTCAAGTGGAGGAATAATTATTTTGCACGTAATAAGGAGGCACTTCCTTGTGGCTGACATGGACCCAGCTGTCAGCTTCTCCACGTACAGTCCACGTCCAATGGAAGTCGTTCCTTGACCATGTTGACCACGCCGCGCCGAGAGCACCACGGTGGTGGACAACGGCGAGGCCTAGGAAGGGGACGACGCGGAGCCAGGGAAGACGCGGCAATGGATGCACACGCGGAGAGAAGTATGCGGGTTCACTGGTTCGGCTGCACTGCCGTCGCCGCAGAATAACAGGGGTTGTGGGTGAGTGGAGGGATGGATAGGCCAGCGGTGGGAGTAGTAGGGGGCGGTGAGACCTCCGCGGCAGCACACCCGGCCACGGGAGGCAGGAGCAGGTGGCACGACCGGCGCTGCTTTGGGCGGCTGGAGCAAGACGACTAGAGGTTGAAGAAGCACGACGGCCGTTGGATGGACATCGTACGGTCAATACAGCTAGGATCATTTATATTGACTAAGTTGACAAAGCCCTTGGTACGTCAACTTATTAGGCCCACAGGTTAGCTTCCGAAACGGTGTGTCCCAGATGTCAGGGGGAGGAATCATTTTTTGGGCGGGTGAAGCTAGAATATCCGAGATTGAAGAAGAAGCACGACATCCGTTGGATGGACATCCAAGGGCCACAGCTGCTAGAACCGTGTGTTGACTATAAGTTGACAAAGCCTTGCATACGCGTCAACTCTATTTTTTTAGGGGACGCGTCAACCTAGTAAGGCCAGAAGTGTGTGGCAGAGAACTTATAGCCCATTTGAGATTTGTAAGAATGTGCAACCCATTTTTTAATTCTAATGGAATTTACTACAGCCCATTTATAGTTTGTTAAAAGTACAGCCCATTTGAACCAACCGTTCAAAATAGAATTCAATAAAATTTCCCACATTTTGATGAGATCCGAAATATTTTTATCCCGAAATTTCTAGTCAGATTAAATACAACTTCAATACAAATTTATATTACGTAAAAATCCAACAAAACATTGTGCTCGCAATAATTAATGAAAATATAATTTTCAGTATCTAAAAATAATATTTTATAAAGTAATTACGTGTTTGGTGCATTTTTTATAGTCACTGCCCAGTTTTTATAATTACATCCCATTTATTATTTCTTGAAGCCCATTTTCTTGTTAAGCCTAATGCATCCCTCCTAGGAAAGATTTTCAGCCCAGCGGGGCGGAGAATAACAACTTGACCTTGCCTGGGTATTCCTAAAAAAAGTATAGCTGGGCTAGCCATTTTCATCTTGAAAAAAATTAATATCTGGGCTGGATATCTGGCCTGGGCTAGACGGGCCACAGCCCGCCCAGTTAATACCTGCAACAATGTTTTTGTTGTTGTTCAGAGGAGAAAAATTAATATCTGGGCTAAACATCGAAAAACTCTACAGTGCTCACACCTCAAAAACACAAATACTGCTCGAGCTGCTTGGTCCCAGCTGTCGGCCGCTTCTTGTGCAATTCTCTCGTTTATTGACTAGTACATAGGTTGACAATGGTGTGGGACCTGATGTCACGAAACCAGGAGGAAGCAAAATAAATTATAGTTTTATATATCTATATCTATATCTATATCTATATCTATATCTATATCTATATCTATACTACTATATAGTGTATCGGTTTTGAGATGGATCCAGAGCTTCAATCATAACCGTTGGTCTGCAAAGTCCAAGGGCTAAGATCAGCCGGATTCACCATGAACAGTAGACTGGTGTTGCCTCTGCTATGTTTTAGAATATTCACGTGGCCCTTCCAGGAAAAAAGGCCCATATGCGATGCCTCATGTGCTATATTTTACTACTTGAGCGCATGACAACTTGAGCCCAGATAAGAAGGTTTGGGAGGAGAATGGGAAGAAAAAATAATAGAGTAACATACAATTTTTTAATGGACCTCTAGTGTTTTAGATGTGAATGTACACTTTTTTGTATGAATATTAAAAAAAATTGTGGGTGGAATTCCATTTATCAAAATCACTCCATTATATTTTTTTCGAGTCATACTCCAAAATCACTCCATTCTTTTAAGACGTGCATTGTACGTGCATACATACTACTCCCTCCGTCCTAAAATAAGTGACTCAAAAATGACTCAACTTTGTACTAATGTTAGTACAAAGTTGAGTAAGTTTTGAGTCACTTATTTTGGGACGGAGGGAGTAGTATATAATAAGGAGGCACTTGCGTACGTTAGGCTATGGCCCTGGTGGGTTCCCATTGTCATCCTTTCCAAGTAAAGTCATCTTCTCGCCCGCACATGCTTTCTGCACAGTCAGCGCCGCCCGCCCCGCTACCCGGTGCAGGCGATTGCTCCGCCTTCAAACGACACAAGTACCATCCGTCCGTCCATCTGCCGCCCACATTAATGATACGCGGTTGCCGAGGTGGCTACTCTGGCTCCACACGTCCGTCCCTCCGTCGCCCACCATTGCTATATAAACTGCTGCGCCGGCCATAGTCGCAGTCATTCGCATCCGTTCCCTTTCTCCTGTCCTCACACTACTGCCCACCATGGCTTCCTCGCGCTCCAACACTCTTCGGGACGGGCGGACGATGGACCACAAGGTGATGGCAGCCATTGCTGCCGACCGGCTGGCCGGCAGGCAGCCGGAGGACGACGATGTCCCAATGGAGAACATGGTAGTTGACGATCCGGCGCCAACCCCCTCCTCCGCGCCATCCTTACCGGTGCATTGCACCATGACCATCAGCGAGGCCCGTGCACAATATATGGACACGGTGAGGCAGATGTGTGAGGAGCAGTTCCGGGAGGCGCAGGACGACGCCGCCTACAACTACCATCTCCTCGAGGAGCACCTGCAGGCGGAGGAGCAGATCACCGCGGAGCGGGGGGAGCAGGAGGCGCTGCTCGACTCGTACCGCTCCGCCCGCAAGGGCCGCCTCGAGCACTGGCGGTACCGCATGCGGGTGGCGGAGGCTGCGGCCGCCTACAAAGAGGGCGATGAAGCGGGTGAGGCACTGTTTGGAGAGACCGAGGACGAGGCAGAGGACAATGCCGGCTCCGACGAGGCACCGCTCCGCTGGCATCGATGAGGCCCTGCTCCGCCGAGGCCCCGCGGCACCAACAACGAGGCAGAGGACACCGCCGGCTCCGTCGAGGCCCTGCCCCGCCAACAACGAGGCAGAGGACATCGCCGGCTCAGCCGAGGCCCCACCCTACCGGCAATGTGGGGGAGTATTTCTACCACTCAGCCGAGGCGCCGCCCGTCGGCAATGAGACAGAGGACATTGCCGGCTCTGCCGAGGCCCCGCCCCGCTGCCAATGAGGCCGTGCCACATAGAAAACAAGGAAGACTAGAACATGGTAGGTCGCCGCCGCTCGGGTCCAAGTAAGGCCACCGCTGCTACCCTCCGGTTGAAGCCAAGCTAGGCAGGTTGACCATTGACGGCCGGTTAGCTTGTTGGCGGCGACATGGAGTCGGAGAGCTATGCTGAAGAAGAACGTTGCTTATACTTAACTGCTGGTGCAGTTGGCTGACTGACATGTTGGCCCACCAAGCCACATGTCAGTTACGCAACTGCACCTGTAGTTAAGTCACCGAAGCTTCTATTCGGCTCAGGGGACACCGGTGGGTAGCTTCGGTTGATTAATTATACCTGTAGCGCACCCCTTTTTAGTTGAAGAATGTATGAAATGTAGTGAAATCCGGCATGTTTATATGAAATCCGACCGTGTATGAATGAATTTATTTCGATTAGTTCGAATTCCTGTATCACTGGCATTGGATGAACATGCAAAACAATACGTACTAGCATTATTCCCAGGGTGATCACGTCGTTTGCAGCAGTTTCACATGTACTCCCTCCGGTCCTTTCTATACAAGTTTTGTCTGCAGTCAAAGTATCTCTACTTTGACCAATCTTATATAAAAAAGTATGCACTTTCACAATGTGCAAAGTACAAAGGAACAGAAGGAGTACAAAGAGTTTGAGCAGCTTTTTAGAGTTTCTGTACATTGCAATCAAACACACAGGGCCTACAATTCATAGAGAACATTCAAAACAATCGATGATTATGCACCTCAGCGACTCACATGTCAGAGGCAATATTTACTTCACAACTAAAGAATAAAGAAAAAATTGATCGACGCTACTGACAGCAAGGGCGTCCCATTCAAAAATATCAAACGCATGTCTTAAAATCAATGAGAAAAATTTGACAAGATTGTCCCATTCCAAAATATCAAATGCCTACGATTATGGAATGGGCAGGGTTTGCCATCAGTTCAGACATTGACATGGCACCTCGTGCTAAATTAACCAGCTATTCTTTTTGTGCAGTTCCACCAAAATCAACCAAATTCGTGCGTAGCTTGTATAATTTCGCCCTTATATGTTGCAACGCCTTGAACTTATTGGCACCTCCTTTCTTGTGGTGGAAATGAATGATTCGATGTATTCATGAACATTTTTGCAGTTCCCATTGAAATCAAGCTGATCACCCCTATTTGCACAAATACAAAAAAAGTGATTAGTATAAAGCAAACTGTACTATTAATTGATAGTTTAAACAGGCACCTACATGGTCCATGTAGAGCACACTTTTAGAAAAATGGAACTCACCAGAAAGAATCCTAGAACAACATTGTACTCGCGCATCACAGCAAAAAAATGGAGATTTGTCAGTCCTTCTGAGCTGAAGTTAGTTTGGTCTTGTGGGGAGTAATGTAACCATCCTTCAACTGCTCCTTCTGATGAGAATCCTAGAACAACATCGTACTCGCGCATCACAGCAAAAAATGGAGATTTGTCAGTCCTTCTGAGCTGAAGTTAGTTTGGTCTTGTGGGGAGTAATGTAACCATCCTTCAACTGCTCCTTCTGATGAGAAGATAGACAGGGCTTCTTCATCCTGGCATAATCGAAACTAGTCACTTCACGTACTCCATATTCTTCTTCAGATAAAGATGATCCTGTTGTGCAAAGAGAAGATGACAACTAAATGCTAGCATCCCTATTTGCTTGAAAAAAAGGAAAGGAAATATTTAAAACAGCACAGATGAAGCACTTCTCAAGGACAATACCACTTTTTCATGACAGTATCTAAACAGTAGCACAACACCAATAGAGATGACAAAGCTCAATCATATGGATGAATTAGTGGGCGAGTACCAACCTTTGTCAGGAGGCTTATTGTGTAGAGCATACAGATCAAGCACTTCTCCGGAACCATCTGTTGCTATCTACTGTGGTGGCCATGCTTACTATATACTCCTCGATTAGTTTAATGTTTCCAACATCTTTTTGTGCAGTTCCACTAAAATATATGGTATCTTCAAAGAAGATCCCTGTTTGCACAAGTAGAGATAATTATGTATTACATTAAGAGTGTCATCAAATCAGTGGCAAAACAATTGCCCATTCCAGCCATAGCAATAAATTAAGATGCAAAACTATATCATTACTTGTGTCATCATAGTTCCAGTGCTTCATTACAGCACCGGGAGTTGATTTTGGTTTTTCCGCTTTTTCTTCCCCTTCTCACTTGGTTCAATAACAGACAAGCTTCGCCTTCAATGTAATATTTGGCATGTCAATTAGGGAGCACAAGTATAGCACTAAACAATGACATTAATTTTCTGATGAAAGTGGCAAAATACAGGCCAACAGTTGTGAAATATCCTTATCTTACCTCAATGGGATATTATGGTGCACATAAAGATTGGAAGTCTTGTCTCCATTTGTGCAGTTCACTAAAATCAAGCAACATTATCATACAAGTAGCACAACATATGAAAGCACACTACAGAATCATGTGAAAGAAGGCTAGTCCTGACCTCTCATGATGCGGAATTCAAACAACTCACAAGAAGAAGATCTGAACCAAATTTGCCAACACGGATGCGAAGTAAGATCTTCTCTTGTGCAGTTACACTAAGATCAACCAATCAAGCAACGTTGTCGGTGTGACATTTTGGTTGAACTGCACAAAACACTCTTAAAACAAAAGTGTTTTGTGCAGTGCAACAAAAGGTTACAATGGCAACCAGGTGAAGTAGATAACCCTATTTACACAGAGGTGCAAAGGAAACAATTAGTGGTCAATAACGATGGATGACACGGGAGCCAACAAAAAGAAGCATCTACCTTATCTAAATGGGAAAGAAAGCGACAGTAGCATTTCTCAAACGGTGGCATTGATTAATATTAACATAGAGATTATATTAACAATAAAATTCGTTAAACATGTAATTTGTTTTTAGCTGTGGCATTGTATCAATTTTCCAGCGGCATTATTAGAGGGTGTTTTTTTACAGGGACATTTTGGTGTAGGGACTAAAAAAACTCCATGTCAGTCCCATCTAAACTGAACTAGAGGGACTTTTAGGGACTAAAAGTGGGCATTTGGGACTAAAAAAAGAAGACCCCGAGGGAGTCTTTTTTGGACTTTTTCCAACAGTTGCCCCTGCCATGCATCAGACCTTGTCTCAATTAGTTCATTACTAGGGGTAACACGGTCTTTTAGCATGTCATTTAATAACCTCTAGTCCATGTTTAGTCCCTAGAACCAAGCAGGTAGGGACTAGGGAGTTTTTAACCAAATAGGGCCTTAGATTAACAACATCTAATGAGTTGCACGGGACAGTGGACACACCAGCACCATGTGCATCTACCGATGTACTATGGTCATGCACAGTCTGTTGCAACAAAGAACAAACAACCAAGGAGCATATTTGTGTTGGCCCCAGTTTTTTATATCTTTAGACACCTTTCCCTATGTGAGCATACCAAATCTAGTCCTGCTCAAACTCTGCGGCCTTGTCCCCCCCAAAAAAAAAGATCAGTTCGTTATATATATGCGTAGTGCGTTTGTCATTGTTTTCCCTTTTCGACCAACATAGGTGCTGGATAGCTAGTCTGTACTAGTACTTTCGCCCCTTCCTTTCCTCTTTGAACCACGTCCTAGATTTATGTGATACAACTTTCCCCACTACTTTCCCCCATTCCTTTCCTCTTTGAACCACGTTCTAGATTCATGCTATACAACTTTCACCCTTCATTTCCTCTTTGAACCACGTCCTACATTCAAGCTATATACAACTTTTCCCACTACTTTCCCCCACTCCTTTCCTCTTTGAACCACGTCCTAGATACATGGTAAGCGAGAGCAATGTATGTGGCGTAAGTAAATTATACCTTAATGTTCTTGGGGTGTGGTTCGGTGGGCGACGAGACGGTGGCGAAGAAGAAGGGGTCGGAGGCCCTCCCGCGGCGCCGCTGGGTGAAAGTGAACAGCTGCGCTGGTCGTGGATTCCCTCCCTCGCCGACGGCGACAGCGTTAAGCCTCCTTCCCTTCCCGGCGGACGGATCCTGCCGGCTCTTTGAGCAGCAGTGAGGGGAGAGAGAGGCCAACAAAGTCTTGTTTAGATCTGGAGATGGCAAAAGAGTTTGAGAGAGAAACTACAAGTGCTGAGGCTCCAGCGTGTATATATATACTGGAGAGAGAGAGTGTGAAACATGCAAACCCTAGAAAACAAGTGCCGAGACTGCATCTTATAAGTGATGAGGTGATTATACGGTCACTACGGTCAACACGAGATCGTATAGCTCCGTATCCATCCATTTTGACCAGTCAAAGAATCCTCCTGGCACAAATTATGCTCAAGTGTAGTTATCGAACCCGAGACCTCAAGTTTGATGAGCGAACAGGCTAACCAGCTACACAACCCTCCCGTTATGTTCAACGAGAGGAAAATAACCTTTTATACATTCCTGCATTCGTGTGACAAGCATGCCGTGTTTTTTTGTGTGTGTGTGGGAGTCATTGGGATTTCAATCATAATCGTGGCATGTGGCTTTGGTGGTAAGACTATCCACAGTGGTGCAGAAATAATGTAGCCTTAGTCACCTTACCTCTCTCCATGTAGTACGTTGGGTCCCACCAGTCAGAGGGTGAAACAAACAAATTAATAAGAAAAATTAAAAGCCCAGCAGTGTATCTTACCTCACACATCTCGCTACTGCTCGGGAACACTGTCCAATTGATCCCTCTGTTCGCTCACGTACAATTTTAAGTGAATCCTTATTATAACATGCACACAATTTTGGGCACTTGAATTCGACTTAAGTCAGTGTGCCACCGTATCTCGTATACTTACTACTCCCTCCGTCTAGGTGTAATAAGTCACGTTAGAAGGTCCAACGGGACCAAGGTGCATGCATGTGCATGTGTGTGTGTGTGTTTAACATCATGTGTGTGTTAGAGAGAGTGACAGATCGACCTACTCCTATAGAGAGATGGTGTGTAGTGTACGATTTTAGCCGCACGAGTCGGTGCATCCTCTCGTTTCCGGGCGTGTCCGGTAGGGACATGCGGACAGCTGCCACACCCGCTCCTGACCAGCTTGGCCCACCCAAAGCCCCTCCATCGCCCGCGCGTGCTTCCCGCCCGAAACGCTCAGCACCAGCTCCAAAGAATCGGTGCCGCATTCATGCCCAGGCAGAGCGGATGCAACCTCTAACTGGCGCAAGAGTGATGGTTTCTTCGTCCGTCCAACTTACTGCTGGGTCTATGTGATTTGACGGCTCATTGGTCTTTATTACTGAGGTGGTAGGACTGCTAGATGTCCCACGCTTTCATCGAAAGGAGGTACTACTAGATTACAATTTTGTCCATTCTTATAGCGGAGGAGTATAAGAGCAGTGAAAACACGCAGGCTCAGTGATTACATGGCCCACCTCACACTATCACCATATTTTTCTGGACACCGTGCGACAACTAACTCTTTACATAGTACTCCCTCTGTTCCTAAATATTACTAGATGAGTCCCCACGCATTGCCGCGGAACAGTCGTATATCTCTCTGCGCAAAATTATCGATTTCATAGAACTAAAAAAACTCTATAACCGCATGAAAAATGTGGTAGCCAAACTAAATAAACTCCCATCATCATTTAGATCATCCCACGTGAGGAAAAAAGATCAGCCAACTCCTACTGCATAATGTGATTATATTTTTCTTTTTGACATGTTAATGGGACTTAAAAGCTCACTTACATGCATGCTAGGGGTGCATGCTTGCATGCAGACATGTTGATGTGATTTAAAACCCACTCACATGCATGCCACGGTATTCCTGCATGCTTGCATGCGGCTTAGTCCGGAGCCTCTCAACGTTTAGATCAGACGGCTATTATGGACTGATTTAGTTCATCTAACGGCTACATTAATTTGGATGATGTGGCTCAAGGAGAGGATAGAGAATTCCTAGTAGTGGGGGCTAGCTATTACTAGTAGATAAGTCTTTGTAGATATGTCACTAGGTGAACTACATACTGAACAAAATGAATGAATCTACACTTAAAATGCATCTATATAAATCCACATGTGGTTCATGGTGAAATCGCTACAAAGACTTATATTTAGGAACGGAGGAAGTACTAGTATAGCCCATACTATAATTTATCAGCGAGATAAATTTGTACAATGCTATGAAGCTTCCAGCTTCTGTTACATGTATCTTGCATCCAAGGTTGCCCATTGCAACATCTCATCAAATACAAAGGAGACTAACATGCATGCTATTGCATCTCAATGATTGACAAATCATAGCCAATATGTACTCCCCCCGTTCCAAAATAAGTGTCTCAACTTTATGCAAACTTTAGTACAAAGTTGTACTACTACTAAATTTGACACTTATTTTGGAACAGAGACAACTAAAGAAAAAAACGATCCATGTAGTCCCTAGCCCTTGAACCGTAAACTCTAACCAGGCTTAAATTTGCTGGCAACGTTGGAGCTACCCAAGAAATGACGTTTGCAATCCTATGACCATCCGATCATTTTGTGCAGTTTCACCAAAATCGAGATGAGCATCCCTATGGAAAAGTAATTGAAGAAGCATGATTAGAATAAGATTACTGGGACTAGTTGATTCACAAATACAGTACGTAGAAGCCAATAGAGGTATGTGCGGGTGTCGGTGTCAAAACCGGCGGATCTCGGGTAGGGGGTCCCGAACTGTGCGTCTAGGCGGATGGTAACAGGAGACAAGGGACACGATGTTTTACCCAGGTTCGGCCCCTCTTGATGGAGGTAAAACCCTACGTCCTGCTTGATTGATATTGATGATGTGGGTATTACAAGAGTAGATCTACCACGAGATCAAGGAGGGTAAACCCTAGAAGCTAGCCTATGGTATGATTGTTGTTCATCCTACGGACCAAAACCATTCGGTTTATATAGACACCGGAGAGGGCTAGGGTTACACAGAGTCGGTTACAATGGTAGGATATCTACATATCTGTATCGCCAAGCTTGCCTTCCACGCCAAGGAAAGTCCCATCCGGACACGGGACGAAGTCTTCAATCTTGTATCTTCATAGTCTTGGAGTCCGGCTGATGATGATAGTTCGGCTATCCGGACACCCCCTAGTCCAGGACTTCCTTAGTAGCCCCTGAACCAGGCTTCAATGACGACAAGTCCGGCGTGCATATTGTCTTCGGCATTGCAAGGCGGGTTCCTTCTCCGAATAATTTATAGAAGATTGTGAACACCAGGATAGTGTCCGGCTCTGCAAAATAAATTCCACATGCCACCGTAGAGAGAATAATATTTACACAAGTTCAATCTGCTGACGTATTTTGTGGCGTGATGTCACACCACCACCAAGCCTTTACTCGAATTGTTTTTATTGTACCACCTCGGTGCGTTTAGCGAAGCGGTTTCCTTGGCACGTGTTGTTGAAGCAGAGATCGTGTTCCCCTTATTCCGGGATTCCCATCAATACGGACGTGGGTAACCCAACCGCGCCATTGATTGCGGCGCTTGGGAGATAAGCGAGTTTTATCAGGCCGGTGGGGACGCATGGTTTCGTCCGCCCATATAAGGGGATAAAGATCCACCCTTTTACCTACGCCTTCTTCCTCCTTTGCTTATCCATCTCCGCGAACTCGAGCTCCAGCACCCAAGTCCGCACATCTCACCTCAACCTTCTCCAACTATGTCCGGAACGGGAGGCAAGTGGATGGCCTCCTCCGTTACGGAGGAGTACATCAAGAAGCTGCGCAACGCCGGATATCTGTCCAGCGACATCGCGCACTAGCTCCCTGACGAGGGGGAGCTCATCCCCACCCCCAGGCCCCATGAGAGGGTAGTATTCCTTTCCCATTTCCTCTGCAGAATGGGCTTCCCACTCCATCCCTTTGTCCGGGCGCTCATGTTCTACTACGGCCTGGATTTCCATGATCTGGCCCCGAATTTCATTCTCAACATCTTGGCGTTTATCGTCGTGTGTGAGGCCTTCCTCTGCATCCAGCCCCACTTCGGCTTGTGGCTCAAGACCTTCAGTGTCAAGCCGAAGGTTGTGAAGGGCAGCCAAGCGGAGTGCGGAGGCACCATGGTGGGCAAGATGCCCAACGTTACTTGGCTCGAGGGCACCTTCGTGTAAACCATTAAGGGGTGGCAATCGGGGTGGTTCTACATCACCGAGCCGCGTGACCCTGAATGGGCAGCAGCCCCCGAATTCAGATCTGGCATCCCCATACGGCTCACCTCCTGGAAAGAGAGTGGCCGGACATGGGGTGATTCGGAGGAGCTGACCGGACTCCAAGCTTGCATCCAAAAGCTAGTGAACAAGAAGCTCAAGCTTGTCAACGTAGTCCAGGTCATGCTCATCCGCCGGATTCTCCTCTGCCAACAACGGGACTTCAATATGTGGGAGTTTGATTCGGCGCAGCACCAGACTTTGAGCAGGCTCTTCGACACTACGTACGAAGAGGCCTGGAGGGTGCTGTTTAAGGGCGCCGAGGCTCCTGCATCTGCTACCGAAGATCGCGGATTCAGCTCACAGCGTCCGGCTATCGAGGTAAGCGATTTTACCCTTTACGGGACACTTGTTTTCCATAGTTTGACTCTATGCGGGATCTAAACTCCCTCTCCTTTGACAGGACTAGCTGAAGAAGGCTGAGCAGACTAACTGTCCGGCCCCTTTGCCAGAAGACCCAGCAGACACCCGCTTAACGGGGCTGCTGGTTCCGACACCCCACGTGGTGCCGGAGAAGAAGGCCAAGAAGAAGGCCACGGGCACTCAAAAGAGTTCCCGTTTTCAGGTGTCATCGGACTTATCGTCCGGTGACTCCGAGGTGGACTCCTCCCATGAAGGCGAGGTGGAGAAGAAAGGGGCCTCTCCCCCAGCGTGGGGAGGGAAGAAAAGGAAGGCCTCCCCAACGAGGGAGGCCGAAGGGTCCAAGAAGGGAAGGACTCTTCCCCCGGACTGCTCTGCCAACGCCGGCGATGATGATGAGGATTGGCCTTCAAGGGCCAAGCCCCTGGCGAGATCGTAAGTATCCGGACTCCCGAATAACTTCATGATTTTTCTTTTCGCCACATGGTGTCTTTCTAATGCCGCATACAACCCTGCAGTCCGCCCAAGGATGATCTTCCCGCTTCGTCAAGCGGGTCCTTGGGTGCGTCAGATATGGATTCCCTTCCGAGCGCCTCCACCCCGCGTGATGCGGACGATGCCGAGGTGGGATCCCGGGAAGGGACCCGCCAGGAGGAGGAGGCCCCGGAGGTGCCGCAGGGCAACCTCCCGAACTTTGCACCGGACTCCGCACCGGAACCTGTAGTGGCTCCGGAGTCCGGCGGGCAGCCCCTTCGTAAGAAGGGCAAGACTGTGACGCCGGCGGCCTCCGTCCAACCGGAGGCGCCGGATAGCTTGCTGGAGGCGCTCAACGGCGCTTCCATCAAAGAGGAACACCGCACCGTCATGAGTGTGGTGATTCAGAAGGTTCAGCTCGCCAAGAGCGGGCTGACCGAAGCCTGCAGCAGCCTTTTAACAGGCTTTGAGGTAAGAATTTTGATATATGTAAAATAGTACCGCATAGATAGTAGCCCCTGATGCTCTATTCGGTGTTCGGAAAGAAAAGCCGGACTGAGGATCTAAAAAGATATACGCAGGAGTCATAAAAAATATGTCAATATGGGATTGCAGGCTGTGCTGCTGACCTCTGTCGCACTGACTGTGGAGGTCAATACTTTGAAGCAAAGCCTCGAGCGGTCCGAGAAAGAGCTCGGCCATGCCAAGAAGCAGCTCGAGGACAAGGAAGGTGAGTAACACCTTATTAAAATTGTACCTTACAAAAAAGGATTTGGTTGCAAGAAGAATGACAAGGATAACGAGGGTATTGCAGGAGCCACGAATAAGGTGGCGACCCTGAAGGAGGCGGTGTCCGCGGCCGAACGTAATGCGGCCGCGGAGCGCACCAAGCGAGAGAAGCAGGAGGCGCGGGTGGCGGAGGTACAGCAAGAGCTCCAGGCTCTCATTGAAAACATGAGAGTTTGGAGCGCGACTCAAAGACTCGAGAGTCCGAGCTTGCATCGGCTCTTGAGAGTGACAAAGCCGCTAAGGCCGAAGCCTACAAGGCCCTCCAGGAAATCGAGGCGTTGAAGAAAATAGTGGCGGGTAAGGCATTTTTCATGCAAAGCAAGCATGTGAGTGTGAATTACCTATCACTTACCCAAATTCGGAGCTCTCCAGGAGCGTTCATAGATCTGCCCCGCAGCGTGTCCGATGCTGCCGCTTTCTATAGGGCCGAGGAGGGGAGCTCGACGGAGAAGGTCTTCTGGTCTCAGTATGCTGAGGCCGGACATCTGGTGCCCCTTAGCAACCAGCTGAAGCAGCCAGTCGAGCTCCACAAGGTGGCCGAACAGGCCATGAAGGGCATCATAGTTCGGCTGTGGCCCAAGGAGGCCATGCCTGGGAGCTACTTCAGCCTGGTGCGGCGGCTGGTGGATGCGTGTCCATGGGTTGAAGTCATCAAGCACTCCGCCTGTATTGAAGGTGCCCGTCAGTCCCTTGCCCGCGCAAAGGTGCAATGGGGCAAGATGGATGCTGAGAAGCTTGTGACGGATGCGCCACCGCCGGGCAAGGAGTATCGCACGCCCGAGATGTATTATAAGAGTGTCCTGAAGGGTGCCCGCATTATTGCGGGTGAGTGTTCCAAAGATGTAATATTTGAGTAGACTCGCATTTTGTTATCCTGTGCGCTGAAAACTTTGTTCATATGCGCTAAGCAACGCTTGTTAATATAAAATATTACCTTTTGTGCGGCCGTTTATCAAATCTGAGAGATGGCAAGTCGTCGGCTTCAGCCCCCATGCCACGAGTGCTGGGGTGTTCGGGATAAATTTGAGCACTCTTGTTCCCATTTTTGGGTCCATCTAGGGAGGCGCTCAACACAACGAACGAGGCAACTGGACTTATAATGCTTGAACACTCTCACTTAGCCATAGAATTCTATAATTTTAAATTTTGGCGAAGCCCCTAGTGTTCGGAAGGCCGAATTTGGGGCGCTATCCACGCCTGGGCCGGACAAAGCCGGTTCCTCGCTCTAAGAGGCATAAGTCTTTAGGGACTCGAAAAAAACCCTCTCGAACAGCGACTGGCTCTCGCCTCATCATGACGGTCAGTTTTAGCTTTCTCCACTGAGGCGCTCGCCCAGCTCAACTGGGGCGCAATCGCAGTTGTTCTCCCAGTGCTACCTTAGCCGATACAACGGAACGTAAGGTACCAAAACATGGGAGCCGGGCAAACCCAACTATTGACCCAAGACATGAATCAGAGCCGATGCATATAATGCTATAAGTTCGGGTGCCGCACTTGTGAAAGTGTTCGGACTTATCACACCATGATGCGGGAAACATAAGCCCCTGGTGTATTTAGCCGTACCAAAGTGTACGGATGCAACATGTCATAAATGAACATATGTATAAGAAAGAAATGAAATTATAAGCAAAAAGGTGCTGCATTGGTTATTCAAGAAATACTGCCGTGAATGCAGAACGATACAAATAGTGCGATAAGCAAGGGATGGGACTATTAAACATGTCCCCCTCCAGGGGTAGGCTGTCGAATGGTGTATAAAACAGATTTAATGCTCGTAATGGAGACCACCTGGATATTCGTCGTAGCCTTTCTCCTTCCCTGGCTGTTGCATCGTGAGTTCGGCAGGTCTACTGCCAGACAGGGCCTTCGATGAACGGAGTCCTATGGGTAAAAAAAAAAGAAAAAGAGAAAAAAAAACAACGACACACTTGAGAGCCCCTGGTGTGGTTAAGCTGCATTCTGGGCCTATCGTGGTCGTGCCCCTCCCCCTATGCCCATGGTATCTCCAGAGCATAATGATGTATGCGAAGGACTAGTCTTGCAATTTTGCAGGGGCTGGGGTTGGGGCCGCATTGCTACACGTGCTCGGAACGTGCCAGGTGGTCTTGTTGTAGGTTACTCCAGGCGTGTTTAGCCGTGTCGGGTCGCTTAACGGCCGGACTCGAGAATTGCCTTAAGAGGCTGCACTGTACTTCTGCCACGAGAGCCGCTGTATGCTCTTCCGTTTGGAGAGAGCGTTCAGTGTTTTCGTTGACCGTGATGACTCCTCGAGGGCCTGGCATCTTGAGCTTGAGGTATGCGTAGTGCGGCACCGCATTGAACTTTGCAAACGCGGTACGTCCGAGCAGAGCATGATAGCCGCTGCGGAACGGAACTATGTCAAAGATTAACTCCTCGCTTCGGAAGTTATCCGGGGATCCGAAGACCACTTCCAGTGTAACTGAGCCTGTACAATTGGCCTCTACACCTGGTATGACGCCTTTAAAGGTCGTCTTTGTGGGTTTAATCCTTGAGGGGTCTATGCCCATTTTGCACACTGTATCCTAATAAAGCAGGTTCAGGCTGTTGCCGCCGTCCATCAGGACTCTGGTGAGGTGAAATCCATCGACAATTGGGTCTAAAACCAATGGGGCGAATCCGCCGTGGCGGATGCTGGTGGGGTGGTCCCTTCGATCAAAAGTGATCGGGCAGGAGGACCATGGGTTGAACTTCGGGGCGACTGGCTCCATCGCGTATACATCCCTGAGTGCACGCTTCCGCTCCCTTTTGGGTATGTGGGTTGCGTATATCATGTTCACCGTCCGCACTTTTGGGGGGAAACCCTTCTGTCCTTTACTGTTCGGCGGTCGGGTCTCTTCCTCGTCATCACTATGCAGCCCCTTGTCGTTGTTTTCGGCAATTAGTTTGCCTGCCCGCTTGAATACCCAACAGTCCCTGTTGGTGTGGTTAGCTGGCCTTTCGGGGGTGCCGTGTATGTGGCACGAGCGATCGAGTATTCGGTCCAAATTGGACGGACCCGGAGTAGTTCTTTTGAATGCCTTTTTCCGCTGACCGGGTTTGGAGCCTCCGAATCCGTCATTGACTGCCGTATCCTCATTGTTGTCGCCGTTAATGCGGCGTTTGTTCTTGTTGCGACGCGACCTGCCATTGCGGTCCTTGATATCCAGACTGCCAGAATTTTTGCTGAGGTTGTTGCTGCGGGCTAGCCAGCTGTCCTCTCCCGCGCAGAAGCGGGTCATGAGTGATGTGAGGGCTGCCATGGATTTTGGCTTTTCCTGTCCTAGGTGCCGGACAAGCCACTCGTCACGGATGTTATGTTTGAAGGCCGCGTGGGCCTCCACATCCAGACAGTCGACGATTTGATTTTTCTTAGTTAAGAACCGTGTCCAGAATTGTCTGGCCGATTCATCTGGCTGCTGAATTATATGGCTTAGGTCGTCAGCGTCTGGTGGTCGCACATACGTGCCCTGGAAGTTATCAAGGAATGCGGCTTCCAGGTCCTCCCAACACCCAATTGATTCTGCTGGCAAGCTGTTAAGCCAATGCCGAGCTGGTCCTTTAAGCTTGAGTGGGAGGTATTTGATGGCGTGAAGATCATCACCGCGGGCCATGTGGATATGAAGGAGATAGTCTTTGATCCAAACCGCGGGGTCTGTTGTGCCATCATAAGATTCAATGTTAATGGGTTTAAACCCTTCGGGGATTTGATGATCCATTACTTCATCTGTGAAGCATAGTGGGTGTGCGGCGCCTCTGTATTGGGCTATATCACGATGAAGCTCAAAAGAGCTTTGTCTATTGTGTTCGGCCCGGCCGGACTTGCTGTGTCCGGCGCGATGATTGTCGTCACGTATCATGGGGCGCCCACGCGATCCGTAGATCGATCTTGATTGTCTTGCCTTATCCTCCAATATATCTCGCAAGTCTAGAGCATTCCCCTGTGGCCTTGTGCTTTTCGAGCGATGCCGGGGTACGGTTCTAGTGGAGGGCCTAGGGGCCTCTCTATCGCGTCCACGGGGTGGTCGGTCAGCCGTGTTGTGCGCTGGTGATGCAGGTTTATATGCCTCCTCCTCTAATCGGGGGAGCAGCTTACGTTTGGGGTAGCTTTTTGAGGGGCGTTCGAGCTCATGCTCTTCGGCCGCAAGGACTTCAGTCCATCTGTCGGCTAGCAGGTCTTGATCAGCTCTAAGTTGTTGCTGCTTTTTCTTGAGGCTGTTTGCCGTGGCCATAAGCCTGCGTTTAAAACGCTCTTGTTCGACGGGATCTTCAGGCACGACAAATTCGTCGTCGTCGAGGCTTGCCTCGTCTCCAGAGGGAGGCATGTAATTATCATCCTCTACCTCTTCGTCTGCCGCTCTCTCATGAGGGCTGGCTTCTCCGTCCTCCTGTGCTGAATCTTGCTGGAGGGGGTTGTCTTCGGCACTGTCTGCGGTATTATTATCTCCGGTGCTGGAATCTCCATTCTTGCTGTGGCAGGATTTAGAGCGGCGCCGCTGACGCCGGCGCTTGGGTTGTTTCTTGGAGGGGTCATCCTCCGCTGTTCCTTCACCATTCCCATCCTTTGGCATATCCACCATGTATATGTCATATGATGAGGTGGCTTTCCAGTGCCCAGTAGGCGCTGGTTCTTGGTCGTCTCCGGCATCATCGTCCATACCGTCGATGTCTTCGGAGTCGAAATCTAGCATGTCGGTTAGATCGTCGACAGTGGCTACTAAGTGGGTGGTGGGTGCGCCTTCAATTTCTTCGTCGTCCGCATCCCAACCATCCTGACCGCAGTCCGGCCAGGGCTCTCCTGATAACGAGAGGTACTTTAGCGAACTCAAGATGTCGCCGAAAGGTGCGTGTTGAAAGAAGTCCGCAGCGGTGAACTCCATGGTCGGCGCCCAATCGGATTCGATTGGAGGGGTCGCAGGAGGCTCGGAGTCCGGCGAGGAGTCCGGCACCTCGGAGTCACGAGCTTCACAAGGGACAAGGCCAGTATTCGGCTCCATCGCCATAGAGGTTGCAGCCCCCGAGGCGGTGTCTAGCCACCCGTCCTCGATCTGTGCAGCCAGCTCCGAATCGAGGATCGGAGCGGGCTCGTGTGCGGCCTCCAGGGCACTGTCCGGCTGTAGAGCCAAATCATGCTCATCATGACAGTACGGCGCGCTCGGCTGTGGCTCGAATCCATCAAAGATCAAGTCTCCACGGATGTCAGCCATGAAGTTCAAACTTCCAAATCTGACCTGATGGCCAGGGGCATAGCTTTCGATCTGCTCCAGATGGCCAAGCGAATTCGCCCGCAGTGCAAAGCCGCCAAATACGAAGATCTGTCCGGGGAGAAAAGTCTCACCCTAGACTGCGTCGCTTTTGATGATCGAAGAAGCCATCGAGCCTATCGGTGACGACACAGAGGAACTCTCAATGGAAGCACCAATGTCGGTGTACAAACCAGCGGATCTCGGGTAGGGGGCCCCGAACTGTGCGTCTAGGCGGATGGTAACAGGAGACAAGGGACACGATGTTTTACCCAGGTTCGGGACCTCTTGATGGAGGTAAAACCCTACGTCCTGCTAGATTGATATTGATGATGTGGGTATTACAAGAGTAGATCTACCAGGAGATCAAGGAGGCTAAACCCTAGAGGCTAGCCTATGGTATGATTGTTGTTCGTCCTACGGACCAAAACCATCCGGTTTATATAGACACCGGAGAGGGCTAGGGTTACACAGAGTCGGTTACAATGGTAGGAGATCTACATATCCGTATCTCCAAGCTTGCCTTTCACGCCAAGGAAAGTCCCATCCGGACACGGGACGAAGTCTTCAATCTTGTATCTTCATAGTCTTGGAGTCCGGCCGATGATGATAGTTCGGCTATCCGGACACCCCCTAGTCCAGGACTCCCTCAGCGGGGCAAATAAGTAGAGAAATATCCATAGGGAGTGATGTGGGCAGCTGGAGCAGTGGTGCAAGCCGGCTGTAAAGGGAGTTGTACCTGAGGGACATAGCTCAACCTTGAGGAGGGTGGCGGGAGGCAGCAACTGCCCATGTTGCGGCAATGAGCAAGGGACAAAGGCAACCTCACCAGCTTTGTGAGAGAGAACGGCGGGGACCCCTGATCGGGACGTGCCGACAGTGGGTTTTCACCGTCGGCAACGGTGACCGCATCTACACTAAGCATCCACCCCTTCGCCCAGCAGACGTGATCCACCGGGATGTTAGAGATGTGGCCACAGTCGTTTTGTGCGAGAGAGTGTGAAGAGAGCAACCCCAGCAAGCAACCGTGTAGGCTGGCCCGTCCTGACTATGTATATAGTGGAGCGGTTTCCTTTTCTTTCCATATGAACCTATCATATTGCGTACATGCCACTGAAGAAAATAAACTTTATTTATAATGACGCGGCACCTACTACTCGTTCTCCTATAACCTTGTGCTTGGCATCTCCAAAATATTAACCTTGCGATTGGCTCTTCGCCTCCTCGCGAAGTCGAGCAATAATGGTAGTGCAGTATATATCGTTCTGGCTATATGAGACCGAATGAATTGCTGCACGTCCACCACATGGGCGAGGGTCGAGGGGCGAGGGAGAGTGCTACATACGCAGCAAAATGAGTGAATCTACACTCTAAAATACGTCTATATACAGCAGTGTTTGGAGTATGTACTAGTAGTTCATATTGAAATCTACTAAAGGACATATATATTCCAAACAATATGATATAATCTTTATAACCAAGGTATTAGTAGGGACGAGGAGTAAACGGAGGGAGTAGTAAAATTTTCTCCTCGTCCTGCGAGCCACCGCGCACATGGGCGAGGGAGCGGGCATAAGGCGGAGCAAGCTTCACCTCATCCTACAAGCCACCGTGCCCGTGGGCGTGGGAGACGGCATACTAAGCAAGCTTCTCCTCGTTCTGCGAGTTGACGGGACACATCAAAATTACTCCAGTGTATAGAGCCTTGCCTCTAAGGTAGGCCCCACATGGTTTGCCTCTTTTTTTAATTTAACATAACGCGTCAAGTTGTAGTTTGTTTGTGCACCCTTGGTAGACGATCCTCCCTCCACCAAGTGGACAACCAGTACACATGCCAAATTACCACATGGGCTGCCTTTTTTGTACAGAAATGAGCTCCACCGTGTACCCGCACGGGCGTGGTTGGGAAAGAGACGGGAGTACTTGAGCCATGCATGCACCTCTTCTCTTCGTGCACGTCCCCCACCTACGTGGGTGTGTGTGAGAGATACAAACCACGTTCGTCAGTGTTTTTGTT
>NC_041387.1:470270140-470273088 GCF_002162155.2 Triticum dicoccoides | reverse complement strand
GAGAGGATCAAGTGGGTGGGTGCGAGATCGATGAAGAGAGCCATCGAAATTGTGTGTGTGTGCAAGTCAAAGATATAGGGCAACTGGCCTACCGGAACGTTAGAGGGAACATGTCAAGTTTGTGTGTGGCAGGAAGACATGACTAGAGCGCTCGATGTATCGGTGTGTGTGGGGGGAGGGGGTGGGGGAGGGGTAGGCAGAGGCCTAACTATAGAGGTAGAACGGCCCGTATATGTGTTGAGAAGGAGAGACCCAGCTATGTCTTGAGGGAGATCGGTCAACATCCATACATAACTGGAGGACGGGAAATATGATGGGACAGAGAGAGAGAGAGAGGAGAGAGAGAGAGAGGGAGGGAGAGGTGTAGAGTGCTGGATGGGTGATGGAGTTGCTTCTCGAAGATGGTGGGAGAGGCCTACTAGACAAACTGAGGGTGTAACTGCAATGTTATCAATAAGAGTCGGAATGTGTTTCTGTGTGTGCATGTGCGTGATAGATCTATCGGGACGCATCCATGGATGATGAAGGGGAACCATGTGTTGGGTAAGCAAATCTAACTAGATCGGTAGATCAATTGTTGTTTGTCGGAGGAAGGGAGAGACACAACTAATGAGGTAGATCGATCGACGCATGGGTAAAAACGAGTTATAAGGACCTAGCTAGCTATATGTATAGCGAGAGATCGGTCGGTGTACGTCCATTTGTTAGAGGCGAATAAGGCCCAGCGAGACGGATAGACAGAGAGAATGGAGCTAGGAGGTGGTGCGAGAGGCCCGACTACTAGCTAGATAGAGGGAGGAGTGTGCGGTTGTGAGATCGATGAAAAGAGGGGCGAGAGTTCACACGTGTGTGTGACTGTATGAGAGACACGAGGCAAGTACACATAAAGGAGGAGATTGAAGGTGTGTGTGTATGTTGTAGGCAGGCATCGCTGGAGAGGTTTATCGATCGGTGTGTGTCGGAAAGGAGTTGTGGAGACTCTGGGAGAACGACCTAAAGAAAAAAAATGAATATGCCCGGTGGATAGAATGCCGAGGGAGGGGGAGGGTGAGGAGGGCGTGTGCATGCATGAGAGAAAGTTAGTGGTAGCTACAAAGGTTAGAGGATTGTGTGGGTGTAAGAGAATACCAAAGATCATAATTTGATATGAAAGCGGATTCATATATTTGAATAGGAGATCATAGTGTTTTAAACATATGCATGCATGAATATAGAGGTGATACACGTGCTGTGCACATGTTATACAATAATGTGATAATGCATGGCGTTTGCAACTCACAGCTAAATGCTGAACAATCTAAACCATACTATGCATCAAACAATCTCACATTTTATTTGAATTTGTGATAACGTGTGGCGTTTGCAGCTTACAACTAAATATTGAACAATCTAAACAATACTATATATCGAACATTCTCACATTTTATTTGAATTTGTGGTAATGTGTGGTGTTTGCAACTCACATCTAAATACTTGTAGGCGTAGGGGCGGTGCACATAATGTGATAAACACATTATACATATGAGACATGATTTAGATTATGAAGATCTAGCTAGAGCTAGAAATGTAGTGTGATTTGAAATCAAAATAAAGTAGATTCAAAAAAATCGAGTTCGAGTTCATATAGTACACATAGTTCATATGTAACTCGAGACTAATCATGTGGTGTGCTATGAAGATAATATACAAACAATGATTCAACTTGACAATAATGATGATTGTAGATCTTATTAAAACAGAGAAAGGAATTCAAATGCTTTGACCTCACAACAATCATTACTGTAGATCTTATTCAAATAGAGAAACGAATTCAAATTTAGTTCATATTGAAGCGGTAGTATATATGTTTGGAATGCACTAAAACGTTCATTTGAGTAGTAGGTTGCATACATTATACACGTATCGAAATATTTTAATTGAACATGACATGAATTCAAAGTTTTGAGTGACATTTGTAGTGCGCATTGATTTGGTACAGTACACGTTAGGCTTGTCCGGAAATTTCAACACGCACCTTGTTAGCCCGAAATATTTAAGATATGTCTTTGTCTCGTCGTGCTCCGACAACTCCCTCCATCTCAACCCGCACCTTGCTATTCCAAAATTACAACGCGTGCGAAAACTCTCACCTCCTGTGAAATCCCAACACGTGAAATGCCTGTGGTACCCCTGAACCGAAAGAAGCGCCTCAAATCGATGGGGGTACTTTTGTAACTTACCCCACATTTCGGACAAACGCGTCCCTAAGCCATGGTTCCCCACTGCCATCCCATCTGCCCACCCATACGTACACCGAGGCCGCGAAAACCCGCGACGAAGCCCCACACCCTGCTCCGTCCGCCACCAAGTTAGAGCCTCTTCCCCGACGATGTCGTCCACAGCAACACCTCGACGTCCCTCACCCACCATACCGGATGAGGATCCGTCGTTGATCTCGTGGTCCTGCCGGTTGAGCCACCCCGTTCTCCACCTCCAAGGAGCTGCCCCGACGTTCCCGTCGTCTTTCGCACCACCTCCATTCCCACACCACCGTCTTCATCTGCACCACTGGAAGAGCATCATCATCGCGGTTTCCTCGGATGAAGCTGCGGCCTAATTGGTGCCCCCAAAGAGGTTGTACACTAATCGCCGCATTTTCTTCTTGATTCAATCTCACGGTGCTGCCGGCGCTCGGTCCCGAGCCGACACGGCGCGGCTCCATCCACGGCGGTGTCGCCGGCCACTTCCTCCACGGCATCGCTCCCTCGGTGACGACGTCCACATTAGTAGGAGTTGTTGCTGCTTAATCTCTCACTCGCGCTGCTGCTTTGCTCTTGCTCTCGGTCCCCTGCCTGGTCTGCTCTTGCTATTGCTATTTCTCTTGCTTGCGCTGCTGCTCTCGCTCTTGCTCTTACTTGCGATGCTGCTCCGATTTAGCTACACTTCAGTCGACTGAATCAACTTTTGGG
>NC_041387.1:470245918-470269823 GCF_002162155.2 Triticum dicoccoides | reverse complement strand
GGGATGGCCGGGGCGGCGGCGGACCGATGGTGGGGAGTGTTTTCGGGGCGGGTGGGGCGGCGCACCGCCGGCCACGGGCGGCGGAGGGCTGCTGTTTGGCTGGTGGTGGCTGGCGGATCAGGGGGGTGGAGGTTAAAGATGAATCGGAGGCCCTTGATTTTGTATCCAATGGCTGCAAAATCGACTAACCAGAGATGAAAAAGTCAGTCGATCGACATGTAGCCTCACCTTGCTAGTGCGTTCATTTTCGATAGCAAAATTTAGTTTCGACAGCAAAATTCAGTTTCGACAGCAAATTTTAGTTTCGACGGTTAAGTTCAGTTTCGACAGTTAAGTTCAGTTTCGACAGTTAAATTCAGTTTCGACAGTTAAGTTCAGGGATGAGCGGCTGATGTATTTTACATCTAGCACTTTGTGGTTATGTATTTTACGCCATGTATTGGAGATGCTATTAGAATTCCACTCAGGTTAACGTTGTTCGTTGTCTCTCTTGTCCTGCTTCAGCATTGGCGTCGTACAACTCACCAGAGCTGCTCCAACGACGAAACCCTTGATCACAGCGGAGTAGTACCTCGGGCTCCATCTCCAGACACCTAAGATCTTCTTCGCCTCCTCCTATAGCAAAGTCATCCGGAGCATCCTCACCGGACAACCCAATCATGCTGAGATCGACATGGCTTCGCCAAAGAGGTTGTACACTTGTTCCCTCTCTTTTTTACTCTACATGTTATATATATTGTCCACTGAGAACATGGATTTTTTCCTTTAGTGTCTCCTTGAAAGAAAAAACATAGGAATTTTAATTTTCACTTGTCCTCCTTTTCAAATTCCTATTCATGAAGCACAAGACTAAGATATAGTAGCATAATAGCATTATAACCGTACATTTTCTTGTGGTTTGACTTAATCTCACCATGCTTCTTTGCATGCTGTGATGTTCCAATTGTTGTGAATCAAAAACCTAGATTGGCAGAAATCCTATGTTTTTAAATTCTCTATTTTGCACGTGCATTCCTATCCTATTCCTGTTTATTTCCTATCCCTGCATTGTTGGAATCCTCCAATTCAAACAAGCCCTTACAGAATTACTTCTCTTACAGATAGTTGTGAAAGAAAACCTTACGTGGTTTGTTCCGCTCCTGTTGCACCGTCGTCCACCCTAGCTTAGCTGCTCCAACGACAGAAGGGTCCAGCACAGCAGGGATCCGGCCTCCAGATTGTCTTTCACCGCCTCAGATCTTCTTCCCGCCGCCGACAGCCATGAAAACTGCATTACCATCATCAACCGAGCAGATGACCTCGAGGATTACACAGGTCCGCAAGAGAGGTTGAACTCTTTCATGTCTGCTTACGTTATGCATCACTTAATATTACATGCTACTTTATCGTCCTGTTCACCGATTAGACTCTGAGTCAGCTCCAAACTAATGGCCAGACTTGAGTTTTTAAATTGTTGTGGGGTACATATCGGGGCCGCAATCAATAGTATCTATCTACTATCTGGTTAATCTCCGGTGTCTACTATGAGTTTCATGTTGGGTGGGAAACAAACAGTAAAGAAGCCATTATCTGTATTTTTTAACTGAAGCCATTATCTGCCTGCTATTATTGGTTTTGGGTCTATCCACAGGTTGCTACCATCACTCTGGATTTCTGCATGCACTCCTTACATAATCTCACTATGTTTTATTCCTATGCATGACAGTTATTGTAAACAATGGAACTGAACATGTAGAGCAAAAGAGACGAGCCTTGCGTGGCAATAAAATTTCATGCAGACATCGCTCCATGGTAGGCGCAAAGGCAGCCACCCCTCCACGCATTTCGGATTGTAATCAAGAGGAAGATATCTATTCTGAGGGGGATTCAAAAGGAGAAGACAACTCCTATTTACCTCCTGAGTTCTTCGCTCTAACTTGCATGCTGATGTTGGTTATATCATGCATATGGTGTCTTGCATTGCTTACTTTATACATCAAATATGTCATCTGCTTAGTTTAGACATCCTTTGTGCGAATGCGATCTGTTTAGTTTATTCATCGTTTATGTGAATTATGCAACGCCATCTTGTTTAGCCAGGCATCATATATGTGAATTTTGCAATTCCATCCTGCTTAGCCAATAATCTTATATGTAAATTATATCAGGCCATCCTTTTTTTCGTTACATATTACATTTGTCAAAAATGTTAGTACATTCAACTGCTCTTCGTGTGCATCAGCCATTTGACACGGTGATGGAAAATTCTGGAGTGAAAACAAGGTCTTCAGAGCATACTATGCTATCTGACGAAGCACATATCTCGCTGGTTACGGATAGCTCCTCGGAGGAGGATTCAGAGACAGATGACCAGTCCTATCCCCCCCGAGGTGTATGCTCTAACTTGGCAGGGTTATGTTGCCCATATCATGCGTATGGTGTCTCGAATTGCTATGTCATTTGATTAGTTTAGACATGCTTTGTGTGAATGCCACCTGTTCAGTGTATAATTACCATATATGTGAATTATGCATTGCCATCTTGTTGCAAGACATTATATATGTGAATTATACAATGCTATCTTGTTGCAAAGGCATTATATATGTGAATTATGCAATGCCATGTTGTTTAGCCAATCATCATGTATGTGAATTATATCATGCTATCATTTTTTTGTATTACGTGTTCCATTTGTCGACAACGTTTGTATATTCAACTACTCTTCCTGTGCATCAGCCATTTGAAGCAGTGGTGGAAGTATCTGGAGGAAAACAAGGTATTCAGAGCAGACAATGCTACCTGCTGAAGCAGACATCATGCTGGTTACAGAGAGCTCCTCAGAGGAGGATTCAGAGACTGATCACCAGTTCTATTTTCCCCTTGAGGTCTATGCTCAAACTTGGCAGGGTTATATTACCCATGTCATGCATGTTGTCTTGCATTGCTTAGTTTTTACATCATATATGGATTGCCATCTGCTTACTTGCTTACTATATAAATCATATATTTGAATTATATCATGCCATCATGTTTACATAGTACATAAACATCATCTATCTGAATTATGGCATGGCAACCCATTTAATAAAGACATCATATAGATATATCATCTCATCCTGTTTAGTGTTTACAGTCATCATATTTTGAATTATGGCATTCTATCCGTGAATGTATGTGAATTATGGCATGCCAACCTATTTAATAAACACATTATATAGTTATATCATGTCATCCTGTTTACATAGTCTCATATTTTGAACTATGTCTTTCCATCTTTTTTAGTTAGCCATCATAATGTCAAATTGTGTCATGCTATCCTGTTTAGTTAGCTATCATATATGTGAAATTGTGTCATGCTATCCTGTTTGGTTAGACAACATAAATATGAATTATTTCATGCCCTCTTTTATTCCCCACTATCCATTGCACCTGTCTATCATACAATGTCTATACTTTCAATTACTTTTCTTGTTTATCAGCCATTTGAATTGGAGAGGGTGATGGCAGTATCTAAGGGAGTAACAACACGGTCTTCAGAAAAGATAGTGCTACCAGTTGATGCAGATAGAACCACGGTTGTACTTGCCCAAGGACCAGATCCACCACACATAACCTAGACTCTCGCAGATTGTACCCCTACACAGTTGGACAGAAAACCAGCTACACCCCTTCTAACCCCGACCCCGGTAGATAGTAACCCAGTTCCAGTTGACACAACACCATCTCCACCACAGAGCACCCAGACACGAGCAGTTAGTAAGGGTACTACAGTGCCCAAAGCACGAGGACCACCACTCCAAATCCCAACTCAACACTTAAAGGAGAAGACGATTTGTTCTCAGGTCAGGTTCTGTAGCTATGGTTCATACTCCTTTGCCCTTGCATTACTGTTTTTACTCATACCAACTATTTTCAAATTTGAAGGATGGAATTGAAACTCCAATGGTGCAACAGGTATGTTTTAAACATGTTTCTTTAACTGGTTTGTTCTTGTGACCTGCTCTACGTTGATTCCAGTTTCAATTGAATAAACAGTTATGTTCTCATGTCATGCACGTTACAAGTGTTGTTATTGCTCTATAGTTTCTCACACTTATATTCTGTCTATTCTGCTTTGTCTTGAACAAATATTATTTGAACTGTGTCTCTATTTTGATTTGGCAACAAAAACTAGAATGATATAGACCATAAAGGGACCATGGTACATAGATATATGTATGTTTCATGTTGTTATCCTGTCCACTTTACTACTGAACTCATTTACCAAAATGAGTTTCATATACAACATGGTAAACATGTGATGTGTCTGCTTGTTTCTCTTTTAGAAAGCGGACGAAATATTGGAGAATAGTACCGTGTTATCCAATGGTAAAGGAAGTAATGCAGATAAGGTTCAAGATAGTGAGACATCCCTGTTGGTCTCCAAGAAAGGTGATAAAAACTATCTTGATTACAGTGAGGGAACCCAAAAGTCCTGTCTTGATGTAGTGTTCGAGTTACTGGCCACTACTGTTGCCACAAGCTCTTCGAACTCGCTGCCTGAATCAGTTCGTCTTCTTGAGTCTCAACTTCAAGTTGAAAGACATCGATCAGATGTGCTGCGACAGGAAGTCGAAGGACTGAGGAAGTCCCTGCAGAATTCATATGCATATTTCCTGGTGCAACAGCAAGCGCTCGAGGATTTAAGCGCCAAACAAGAGAAAGTTAATAAGCTTGCTAAGCATCTTGCCAGCATTTTGGGTACCCAGGATATTGTTTCTTGAGATCTTCTGAAGTGGTTTCAGTTCTGGATTTGTTTTGCTGCAGCGTTTATTTGTGCTGGTTGCCAACTTTGACAACCAGTGTATATGATATGCTTCTTTGTTCCCTATATTTGCACTGGTGGCGAACTTTGATGCCCAGTGGATGTAATATGTGTAATAGCCGTGATAGCCTAGCATTAGTTGCTTGCTTATATATTTCCTTGTTCTCTTGTTTATTTGTTTGCTTGTAGTCATTGCAGTTCTTTTTCCGCGGTTTGCTAGTGGCTGCAATAACCTATTTTTTAATACTAAGCCACAATAACCATGGGCTAATATTTACTGTAGTGACACTGGGCCTCCTACGGGCCGTAGAAACAGTGGGCCTTCTACGGGCCATAGAAACAATGGGCCTTCTATGGGCCGTAGAAACAATGGACCTTCTGCGGGCCGTATCATCAATGGGCCTTATATGGGCCGTATGATCGATTGGCCAAACATGGGCCAAACAGACCGCATTATGCCTATAATGGGCTAGAGTTGGAACCTTCCGTTCATGGGCCGACCATAACGGGCCATCGTTAATAGGCCGAATTAGATGACGCTATGAAAACGGTCCAACGTATTAACGAACCACAAACGGGCCAACTGTAACGACGGGCTGAATTTGGCCCACAAGCAAAAAATGACAGTAACGGGCCATAAGTAAAAGAATGCTGGAAATGAGCCCAAGAATAAATGGGCTCTGAGAAGGTCGAAAGATAAATGGGCTGGAAATGGCCCAACGGAATAACGGGGCGTTAATGGGTATAAAGTGATACACTATTCATTACGAGCCAGTTTCACCACGGGCCGTTAATAGGCCAAGAGTTACAAAGGGCCTCATATAGGCTGAAAGACGTCATGGGCCATACATGGGCCAGAAGTGAAAACGGGCTGGAATCATATTGTATGGCCCAGTTGATGCTATTGGGCCTAATTCGGATAGGGCGTAATGGGCCTTGGGTTAGCGGGCTGTAAATGGGCTATATGCGAATAGGCCGTTAACAGGCTTTCAATGGGCCGGCCCGCCACCTTTTGACCAAGTCAAACGGGCCGGCCTTTTCACAGGAATGGGCCTCTGTTGGGCCGTGCCACATGTCGAAGTATCATAGGAGCCTTCTGTCCAATGAGTGGATGACATCTGTCCCAACGATGAGCCAACACGTGTTTCCTCCAGCCAATGATGATTTTACACGTGGAAAATCCCCATTGGTTAGGGCTGTTAACGGGTTATCGGATCCAAAACCCGACCCGATAGCTTAACGGTGTTCCATTATGGTGGATGCCACGTGTCGGTCACCCTTGATGAAAGCACTTCTGTGACGCGTGATTTATCGTCATGGAAGTGGACACTTCCGTTATGATAATTTTGGTAATGTCATGGAACACTTCTACGACAACACAGGTATGACTATCTTGATTTTGTCCTAAAATCGTCATGGATGTACATGCATGAAAAAAACGCGACCTATTGTGACAAACACGTATCATCACGGAAGTGTATTTTTTTGTAGTTCTTCTGCGTTTCTCCCGAGCTGCGAACCCAGGGTGATGTGCATCAATCGCTGGAAGGTTGCCCTAGCATTACGCAGTCCGAAGGGCATGCAGGTGTAACATTACACCCCGCACAGAGTGAGAAATGCCATCTTCTCCACATCCTCCATGGCCATCTTGATCTGGTGGTAACTGGAGAAGGCATCTAGGAAGCACAACAGGTCGCACTCAATGGTGGAGTCGACGATTTGTTGAGGTTGGTGAAGTCGACACACATGCGCTCCTTCCCTCCTTTCTTGGGGACGATGACGGGATTCGCCAGCCACTCTGGGTACCATACCTCTCTGATGACTCCTGCGGCTTGTAGCTTACGGGTTTCCTAGACGATGAAGGCCTGCTTCTTGGTGGACTTGCGGCGAGCTTTCTGCTTTACTGACAGCACATTTGGGCACACCCTCAGGTGATGCTCGATTATCCCCCTTGGGACCCCAGCCAGGTGTTTGGGTTTCCAAGCAAATACATCCATGTTGGCTCACAGAAAATTGATCAACGCTTCCTATTGGTCCTGAGGAAGGCCAGCCCCTATGGGAAGGTGGCACTGGTTGTCCCATCCTCGCAGACTAGCACTTGCTTCATTTCGGCTCGGTCTTGGGAGAACAACTGCTTCTTCTTGGCCGGCGTTGCTTCTGGGGTCTCCTGGCCCTTCTTCTCACCAAGCAGTGCGGACGCGGCTGTCCTGAAGGCGAGCTTGAGGGCCTATAGTGCGCCTTTGGTGTCCCCCGCCACCATGAAGACACCGTTGCTGCCAGGCATCTTCATGAGGTTGTACGCGGGGTGGGTCGCAGCCATAAACTGAGCCAAGGCCGGGTATCCCAGAATAGCATTGTACGGCAGGTCAATCTTGGCGATGTCGAAGTCGATGAGCTCGGTGCGGTAGTTGTCGGAGGTCCCGAAGGTGACAGGGAGACGGATCTGCCCCAGGGGCCTGGTCGAGCCACTGCCGACCCCGGAGAAAGGCTTGGAGGGGCGGAGTCGGCTGGGCGGCACGTGGAGCAGGCCGAACGCCTCCGGGGAGAGCATGTTGAGGACGGCCCCGCCGTCGATGAGGGTCCTGGTGATCGCTACGTGGCAGATGGTGGGGGTGCAGAGCATTGGGAGTGTGCCTGCTCCTGTCGTGGCGAGGGGGTGATCCTCGGGGCTGAATGTGATGTCGGCTTGGGGCGCCGCCCAGCCTGGGGGAGCCCCCGAGCTCGCCCGAGCGGCGCCTATCCGCCGGCAGAACTGCTTGATGTGATGGTCAGATGGTGGTGCTTGCGAGCCACCTAGGAGAGATGCGACGACTGGGGGCGTCGGTGCCACGTAGCGGGTGATGAAGAGGTCACGCAACTCCTCTGAGGAGGCCACAGAAGATGCCGGCAGGTTGAGCAACCAGGCGCATGGCGTGCCTACAAGGGCTATGGAGAACTAGTTGGCCTTCGCCTTGTCATCTCCGCCGGCCGCCCAAACTGCCTCCTCGTATGCTTGAAGAAGGGGGCCAGATCTTCCGCGCTGTCGTAGCGCGGCGGCATCTCCGATCGGAACTTGTGCGGCCACCGCACCTCCCGCAAGGAGAGGGTGAAGCAGCGCAGCCCCGGCGCTTCTTCGGGAACGCGCGTCGATCGGGCCGATGGAGGAGCACCCGCCATAGGAGTCTGCGACACAATCTAGATGTCGAGGAAGAAGATTCCGACGCACCCCTACCTGGCGGGCCAAATGACGGATTTCAGGATCCGGAAACCTTTGAGAGGTTCGAACTCTAGGGTGCATGCGGAGATCTCAACCTGCCCAGCATGCCTACTCGCGATTCTCCTAGGCCTAGCGCGTCAAGCTCAAAGAGACACAAAGACATAGAGATTTATACTGGTTCGGGCCACCGTTGTGATGTAATACCCTAATCCAGTGTCGTGTGGTGGATTGCCTCGAAGGGCTATGGATGAGCAAGTACAGAGGATGAACAAGCCTCCGGAGGAGTGGTGTTCTTAAGCTGGTGTGGTGCTCTACTTGTTATGATTTTGGTCTGACTCGATCCCCTTCCTATGGTGGTGGCTAGTCCTATTTATAGTATCCTTGGTCCTTGAGGGAGTCCTGGATTAGGGGGTGTCCGGATGGCCGGACTATGACCTTTGGCCGGACTCCCGGACTATGAAGATACAAGATTGAAGACTTCGTCCCGTGTCCGGATAGGACTTTCCTTCGTGTGGAAGGCAAGCTTGGTGATACGATATGTAGATCTCCTCCCATTGTAACCGACTCTGTGTAACCCTAGCCCTCTCCGGTGTCTATATAAACCAGAGAGTTTTAGTCTGTAGGACGAACAACGATCATACCATAGGCTAGCTTCTAGGGTTTAGCCTCTCTAATCTTGTGGTAGATCAACTCTTGTACTACCCATATAATCAATATTAATCAAGCAGGAGTAGGATTTTACCTCCATCGAGAGGGCCTGAACCTGGGTAAGAACATCGTGTCCCTTGTCTCCTGTTACCATCCGCCTAGACGCACAGTTCGGGACCCCCTACTCGAGATCCGCCGTTTTTGACACCGACAGTGGTGCTTTCGTTGAGAGTTCCTCTGTGCCGTCGCCATCAGGAAGGATGCCGCACCCCGTCTTTAAAGACGGCGCTGTTGCTAAAGGAGCTTTGGCTATCGGCCAAACTCTCTGGCTAGGCGGTTTTCTAATGACCGCCTGTTCGACCGCCGCACCGACGATGACTTTTTGGGTCGTCGAAAGCAATTTCCACGTCAACTCGGAACTTGCCGAGCAGTTAGGTCCGATGGAGCTCTCTTCCTTAAATGAGCTCTTGGATCGCATCGCCGCCTTGGGAGTCGCTACAGATTACGATCAGATTGGGCTTAAACTCGATTCAAGAGAGATTGACTCTCCCCAGGTCACCCACCACGTCGAGGTGGTGGAGGAGCAACGCGGCGAATCTTCACCCATCCTAAGGACCAGATATGTCCGGATTCCTGATCCCTCCAAGCAGGATACCTGCAGAGGGGAGGACGTCACTCAAGCCCTGAACTTAAAGTCAGGCAGCGGGCCTGATTCATTGGACAGCATCCAAGAACCCAAGTTTCCGAGTTCGGAACTTTCTTGTCCCCTGAGTCTCAGATTGGGCGAGGTTCCGGATTTAACTCCACCCGCCCACCCAACTATACGGGATCTATCCCAAATTCGACAAGAGCCCACAGAAACAGTACACCATTACTAGGCCAGATTCCTCCTGGTTATGAACAGGATAGAGGACTGTCGCGAGAAGGATGCAATTTCATTCTTCTGCAACAATTGTACGGACATCGGGATCCTCAACGCCATAAGTCACCGTGAAATTCCACGCTTCGCTGACTTGGCATCCATAGTACAAAAAAACTGTGCGGCAGAAAGCGTTCGGAAAACCGAAATAAATTCTGGGATAATCCGGCCCTGAATACAATCCCAGTCTGAAATAAAAGGGCGCATTATCACCAGTCACTTGGGCCAAACAAAAAAAACAAAAACCCTCTATTGGGTATGGAACCGTACTGGAGGGATGGCTCAATGGACCCTGTAAAATTCATAGTACAGAGGGCGTCACACCAACTCACAGCCTTAGAGCATGTTGGATACTCCGGCAGGTGGCCAGAAGTGGCGAGGAGCTTCTAACTCCAGAATCCGCAGAGCACCACCCCAGGAATACCAGTATGGTATCAACAGTCTTCAATACTTCCGCATCAAACAATGTGTGGAAACGAACACTCCGCAGCCTTGCCGAAGTCTACCAGGTAGCAACAATAAACCCATGGAGTGACACGGCTATTACTTTTAATGCCAGTGACGAACCTAAATTCCAAACAGCTCGAGCACTAGCCGCATTGGTCCTCAGTCTGATAGTGGACGGCTTTCGACTTACCAAGGTACTCATGGACGGTGGCAGCAGATTGAACCTTGTTTACGAGGAAACCCTTCGAAAAATGGAAATAGACTGGAGCCGCATTGAGCGAAGCAACACAACCTTTAGAGGAATAATCCCCAGTCGGGAAGCGTGCTATACAGGAAAAATCACACTGGATGTGGTGTTCGGCACGGCGAATAATTACAGGTCCGAGGAAGTCACATTTCAAGTGGCCCCGTTCAGCAGTGGATACCATGCTCTGTTAGGGCGAGAGGCATTCACAATTTTTCAAGCTATACCCCATTACGGGTACATGAAGCTCAAAATGCCCGGACCCAACGGAATCATCGCTCTTGCTAGTGACCCGAATGTAGCACTCCGTGCCGAAAACAAGACAGCCGCACTGGCCCTTGAGGCATTATCCAAAGCCCTAGCAGCCGAGGAACTAACTGCGCTGCGCTCCACGGTGGACAGGGACGACGTGATACTCGACAAAAGATCCAAGTCCACCTCCTTTAAGCCGGCAGACGAACTAGTCAAATTCCAAGTCCATCGAACGGACCTACAAAAATGGGCTCCATCGGGGCACAATTAGACCCTGATGTAGACGCCGCACTACGTGAGTTCCTTCGCGAAAATTGGGACATCTTTGCCTGGCACCCTTCAGACATGCCAGGAGTCCCACGCAGGGTGGTCGAGCACGGCCTTAACATCCTAAACGGATTCAAGCCTGTTAAGCAGGCTATTCGGCGTTTCTCCGAACCTAAGAGACAAGCCATGGGAGAGGAGCTAGCCAAACTACTGGAAGCCGGATTCATCAGAGATATAAAACATCCGGACTGGCTAGCAAACCTGGTGATGGTACCAAAGAAGGACAAATCCTGGCGCCTATGCGTCGATTTCAAAGACCTCAACAAGGCCTGCCCAAATGATCCCTTCCCCCTCACCCGCATTGATCAAATCATCGACGCCACCGCAGGACATGATTCATTGTGTTTCCTCGATGCATACTCTAGCTACCACCAAATTAAGATGGCAGAGTCAGACCAAGCCGCAACAGCATTCATCACCCCATACGGCCCATTATGCTTCAACACAATGCCCTTCGGTCTCAAAAACGCCGGCGCAACATATCAGCGCATGATTCAGACATGTCTGGCCAACCAGATCGGGAAAACAGTTGAAGCATACGTGAATGACGTGGTCGTCAAAACAAAGCATGTCGAAACTCTAATAGACGACTTGAGGCTCACGTTCGATAACCTCCGAACATTCTGACACAACGGAAGACTCCGCCAACGAAGTCACACCCTCAGCCCACGTAATAATGGCAGTAATTGCCCCGTGGACAGAACCATTCTTAGACTACTTATCTAGGCAGGAACTTCCCGAGGACCAAAATGAGGCACGCTGCAAAGTGTGGCGATCTAAAGCCCATAAAGTCCACGAAGGAGAGCTTTATAAGAAAAGCACCACCGGAGTCCTTCAAAGGTGTATCTCCGAAGAGGAAGGGCGGAACCTCCTGGCTGAGTTTCATGCCAGACTTGGCGGGCACCACGCCGCAGCCCGGGCCCTTGTAAGCAAGGCCTTCCGCACTGGATTTTATTAGCCGACGGCCCGGGCAGATGCTTAGGACTTAGTCCAGCGATGTGTCGGTTGCCAATTATTAGCTAACCAAAGCCACATGCCACCTACCACCCTCCAAACTATACCCATTACCTGGCCTTTTGCAGTCTAGGGGCTTGACATGGTTGGACCCCTTAAAGGAGGAACACACAAGCAAAAATACCTACTGGTCATGGTGGACAAATTCACCAAATGGATAGAGGCCAAGCCTGTTAAGACGGCCGAATTCGGACTAGTGATAGACTTCATATCAGGGGTCGTACACCGTTACGGCATCCCCCACAACATCATCACTGACAACGGCACGAACATTACGGCCGACGAGGTTAAACTATGGTGCAAAAATATGGGCATCAAGCTCGACTACGCTTCAGTCTATCACCCACAAACTAACGGTCAAGTCGAGCGAGCCAGTGGTCTAATCATGAGCGGCGTCAAACCCAGATTAGTGCGATCCCTCAGTGAATCTAACACGCACTGGGTAGAGGAGCTCGACTCCGTACTCTGGGGGCTGCGGACCACGCCAAATCGCACCACCGGATTCACACCATTGTTTATGGTATACGGCACAGAGGCAGTCCTGCCCTGCGACATAATTCATGACTCACCTCGCGTGCGCATGTACGAAGAAAGAGAAGCAGAGCTCGATCGGCAGGACAACCTGGACGCATTGGAGGAGGAGTGCGACGTGGCAAAGGCCCGTTCCGCATTCTATCAACAGCAGGCTCGATGATATCAAAGCAGAGAAGTACGGGCCAAAACTTACAATGTTGGCGAACTAGTTCTACGCCTACCGGACAAGAAAAAGGACAAACTCAAGCCCAAATGGGAAGGTCCCTTCATAATCGACCAAGTCCTGACTGGTGGAGCGTACCGTCTGCGAAATGCATCGGATAATCGACTCGAGCCGAACCCATGGAACACAGCACACCTACGAAGATTCTACGCCTAGCCGGACTCTGTGTTTGTCTCCTTCCTCTGTCTATTTTTTACACATTTGCTGCCTCACATTTCTCTCCTTCTCCTTCCTTCCTTTTTTTTCCTTACAAGCCTTTAAGGGCTCGCTTGCGCATGGTTCGCACATAATCGACGCGCTACCCGCGCTAATTATACATGCCCAACACATGCGTTACACTTCCGCATGTACCTTTTTATCCACCATTATATGCATCGATATGACTTAAGTTTTGGCCAAGATGGGTTGCCTGTCTCCTGTGCTTACCCCTAAGTTTCCGTTTGTTCGGCTAGGGGGTAAAGGGAGCACCTCTGCGATTGTTACTGCCGGGTCAGCCGGATGTGTAGCTCAGACTGGGTGAAGCCGAAAGCTAGCGTTCTTAAGGGAATATTCGATCGGTGAACTAAAAGATGATTTTTCACTTGTTTATTTATCTGCCCCTAGATGCTTTTTTTCAGACATGCACTTTAGGGCATGCCCCCCAGGGAAAGGAACCCCTAACGGAACTATTCTCCCTGGAAGATGTTTCTTACTAACCATGTAATATAACATAACTAGTTGGGCACTTGTCTGCTAAAGCACTAATGATCCCTACGCCTGGTCTCCATGCATACCCCGGTTCTTACATAACCGAGAGGGTATTTGGACACACTCCGGACTATTGGGTCCAGAGGTTGAAGCGAAAAGGTCCACAATGAATAATGATCTACAATCCGGCTAGAAGACATTTTACATGTCATTTTAAATTACATAGTCAATTTGGCTGGGTATATTCTTCTTCAATACCATCCAACAGGCTGTCCATTTTACAGTCCTGTTGGGAATACTTGGCGACCAGCTCTACCTGGCCATACACTAAACTGACAGGGATCTCTTTCCCATCGGGCCCCATAGGTCCGACCACTGCCATGTGGTTTGGGTCAGCCTTCGTGTACCGCGTCTTCACCATGGCCCAGGCCTCCCTGGCGCCTTGACGGCATGCCAATATCTTCCATAATCGGAAGCGTCGTCGCGCTCCCTTTAGCTTCTCTGCAAGCTCTTCAAGGTCTTCGGGCATGGAGATGGATGTCCACAAAGCCTGTACGACGCCTTGCATCACTTGCCAAACTCGTTCGTGCAGTTGCGATAGCTCGCGAAGAAGGTCACCCGTAGAACCGGGCATTTCCTCCGCAGGCCGACCTGTCAGCATACCTACAGACATAACTCTGTCAATCGACTTCCTCCCTGAACTCTTTTTCGAAGGTTCGTTCAAGCACTTACTAAAAATGCCGCGTCGAAGCCGCCGATTCTCCTTTACGGAATCCGATAGCTGAGCACGAACATCCTTTAGTTCCTCGACCAGCTGGGTATTGGTGTCTTGAAGCTTGTTCTTCTCTTGCCTCACCCTCGTAAGCACGCTCTCGCCAGCCTTTAACTGGCGCAAGAGTTGTTGCTTGTTCGGATCCACTCCGGCGCCATCTGCACTGTTATTGTCAGAATTGCACACATGCGGCACTTCACAACATACTCATCTTTTGAAGCATATATTACCAGAGGGGGTCTCCTTGGCATTCCCTGTTGCGGCTAGTGCGGCCTCAAGTTGGGCCTTGCACTCTTCCAGCTCCTGGGACAGTTGTGTATTCTTTTTGTAATATCCTGCATAACAAATGATCCTTAAATCAGTTATTCCAACTGTTTCAAGTCTCGGGGGCTACTGACATATATAACCATCAGATTTTCTCACCCGTATGTCCTTTACATACTGCTCTGTGCCTCTGGCTAGACCATTTTGAGCGGCCCCAGAGGTACGCATCTCCTGTATTAAAGGCGTCCAACGCCTCTTGGGAAAAACAAGCGTCACGAAGAACAGTCCGGCGACACCTGTGGTTCATGGCACTCTCCACCTCTGAATTGGTGGCAGATAGCCCGCCCGCGTCCTCTGTCGGAGGACCGTCTGGCGCGTGCCCCGTGTTCGCCTCTGCTTCCGGTCCCGGCCTTGAAGCCTGGTCGGTGGATATAGTCCGGCGGGCGCTCTTGTTCCTGAAGAGAGCATGAGCGTTAGTATGCCTTGAGGGCGTAAACCCTGGGCATTAAAGTTGCACGCCCTACGGTTGCGCCGGCGTCTCGATCCGATCCACACTTCTTTTTAGCCCACTGGGCCTCGGTGGCCCTTGTTGGCCTGCCACTGCGGGCTCGGCCCTTCGCCTCAAGGACTTCCCGTGCAAAAAACGCCATTGATATACGGCAATCAAAAATAAGCACGAATGGATCCTCTTGAAAGTACTGGGACTTTGGTCTCGGTTACCTTTGAGGCTGGGAGTAGTCCGGGATAATCGGCCGTAATGGCCACTAAGGTGTTGTCCTTACTCAATTGATGAAACACCCCATCAATCAGCTCCACACATAAGTCCGGGTCCTCTTGGGAATCCGGGTCGAGGGACCGTTCCGGGTCCTCGGGTTGTGGAGGAGGGCTGTTTATCTCCTTTACAGTCTGGCATAGCTCCTGCGTTAAAATTGCTAGACTAAGTACTCAACTGTGGGAATTTGAAAACGGATAGGCAAGTGAAAGTGTTTGCTCACCCAGCTTGGAGGATTGTACATAGAGAATCCGCCCCGTGGCTTGACACGGAGGAATTCCTCCTCTTCTCCCTTGTACAAAGCGGATAAGATCTTTGTTAGAGTGGCAGTTGAATCCGGCCCCTTGCGACCGCACCGAGTGACATCGTTCTCCCCGTTGAAATCCCACATGGGGTGGCCTCTGTACTGAAGCGGCTGCACCCCCCGCATAATGCAAGTGGCCATCACCTCGATCATGGTTAGTCCGGAATGAGCTAACAACCTTATCCGGCTCATCAGGTAAAGGACGTCCTTGTCAGTTTCCCTCTGAGGGCTCCGTGGACGCCAGCTCAGGCGTTTCTTCAAGGGAGCATTAATGAACTCAGGGAGGCCGATCCGTACAGGGTCCGGCAGGAGGACGTCATCTATATAAAACCATTCTAAAGGCCAGTCCTTGGACGCCTTCTTTGGGGTTCCGGATAGATATCCGGTCCCGGCGGTGCGCCATAGTTCGGCTCCGCCCACTTGATAAATCGACCCCGCCTGAGAGCGGGGCACGAGGCAGAACAACTTCTTCCATAGTGCGAAATGGGCCTCGATGCCCAAAAACAGCTCGCAAAGGGCCATGAAGCCCGCAATATGCAGTATGGAGGTAGGCGTGAGGTGGTGTAGCTGGAGGCCATAGAACTCCAGTAACCCCCGGAGAAACGGATGAATTGGAAATCTGAGCCCTCTTATCAAATAAGGGACAAGGTATACCTGCTCTCCTTTGGAGGGATTGGGGACGCTCTCCGCCCGTTCTCCGCCACTATAGGTAGCAAGCTCGGCTCGAACTGGGACCATGTACGCTGGGGGGAGGAGCCCCTTGGTTTGTAGAGTTACTAGCTCGCTGTGCGGGACAGAACACCTCTCCAAATCTTCGGGCTGAGGGATGGAGGGGCGAGAGGAGGAGTTGCATTAACCAGCCATGGTAGAATGGATCTCCGTGAAATGCGCTCCGATGGATGCTCGCAGAGGGAAGATGGTGTGATTTTGGATCTAAAATCCCCGTCTCTTTCATAGGCGGCCCCTTTGCGCAGCTAAGGGGGTAAATGACAAAAAGAACCCCTGTCTTTTCGCATTCTTTTGACACGTGGAAAATGCCCATTATTGGGCGCGGAAGCCGAGGAGCATGACATTCATCAGAAGCCGGACACTATTCGACAAGTATATGGGATTTGGAGAAGAACCCTCCTTGCAATGCCGGAGACAAATCTACGCGCTGGACTCATCGTCATTGAAGCCTGGTTCGGGGGCTACTGAGGGAGTCCTGGATTAGGGGGTGTCCGGATGGCCGGACTATGACCTTTGGCCGGACTCCCAGACTATGAATATACAAGATTGAAGACTTCGTCCCGTGTCCAGATAGGACTGTCCTTGGCGTGGAAGGCAAGCTTGGCGATACGATATGTAGATCTCCTCCCATTGTAACCGACTCTGTGTAACCCTAGCCCTCTCCGGTGTCTATATAAACCGGAGAGTTTTAGTCCATAGGACGAACAACAATCATACCATAGGCTAGCTTCTAGGGTTTAGCCTCTCTGATCTCGTGGTAGATCAACTCTTGTACTACCCATATCATCAATATTAATCAAGCAGGAGTAGGGTTTTACCTCCATCAAGAGGGCCCGAACCTGGGTAAAAACATTGTGTCCCTTGTCTCCTGTTACCATCCGCCTAGACGCACAGTTCGGGACCCCCTACCCGAGATCCGCCGGTTTTGACACCGACAGTCCTCTTCCCAAATATGAGCAGGAAGGGATTCCAAAACAGCGGGATTTGAAAGGGGGCAAGTAGTACAGTCTATCCTGACAAAAGTAGTCTTCACATGCGAAAAGCCTCTGGTCATGACGCTGCAGTGGGCTCGTGGATGACCTCCGTCCTGCCGTCCTGGCGGTCTTGATCTTGTTGCACTGGAGTGGCAACCTTTAGCTGATTCCTCAGGACTCCGCGCATGTGTCTTGCCCCCCTTGCACCAAAGAGGAAACCTGTGCTCTGCGCCCGCCTGGCCTTGGTCGTCATGGCTCACGTCAGCTGAGCCTCATGAGGTAGCTTGCATAGAACTCTCTGCCCCTCAGGAGCCCTCTTGAGAAGGCCACTTCCTTCGGGGGTCTTGATGTCGTCCACCTCGCGAGGCTTGGCCCCTCGTGAGGGTCTTGTGGTGTTGGTGTTGATGCTGGGTCGTACCAGGCCATTGATGGAGCCACGTGGTGGGTCGTAGGCAAGCAGGGCTCGATACCTCCATATCCAGGACGCGGCCTCACTCCCATGAAAACGCCATTAGGCACTAATCTAATGACCCTCTGGGTCACTTACATGTGGGCCCATGCCCCATTGACACTTTTAGTTACGATTAAATTAGCACTAACAGTCTCTTTTAATTAGCTAGGACACTGAAATGTGGGGCCCACTATCAGGTTTGACTCTCGTTAGGCATTGTTGACTGCTGACGGATGCATGATGCAATGCTAACGTAGTTAATCATTTTCTAGATTTAAAATAATTCAGAAAATTCCAGAAATGAGTATAAACTTCAAAAATTCATAGAAATTCAACCATAACTCCAAATGAAATAATTTATATATGAAAAATGATCAAAAAAATCCAATCTATCCATCTTTACCCTTTTAATGCACGTTAGAATAACTTATGTCTTCTGTTTAGGACAAATCATATAAAGGACATTTAAACCATCACATATGAAGTTTGGATTTGAATATTTGGTTCAAACCAACTTCATTTAATCTGGTTTTTAGTTGCATTAGCTCAAATCACATCATGTTTCCATGTCATGATCATGCATCATATTGTCGCATTGCATTGATTGTGTTTCCTCTCTGTTGCCGGTATTTGTCCCCTCTTGGTAGACGTGTTCCAGTGATGAGTTCGATGACACCGATGAAGAACTATACTATCTTTAGAAGTGTCAGGCAAGCATAACTCCCTTGTTCATTCCGATAAAATCCCACTCTCTCTCTCTCCTACTCTCTGTTGTTGTATTAGGACAACAATGATTCAACTGTTACATGCTGCGGTAGTTGAACCTCTTTCCTCTGCATGACCTGTCATTACCACAGTAAATAGATGAAACCCACTAGCATGAGTAGGAGTTGTTTGAGCCCTGATGTGCCTACTCATTCATGCATGTTTGTCATGCCTGCTACTGCTTAGAGTTGAGTCAGGTTTGATTCATCGGGGATGAATTGGAATGTTGTGAAACATGTCCTACTATTGGAAGCTAAGTGTGTGAACACGATTTGGTAAAGGTAGCGGTGAGAGGCCATGTAGGAGTACATGGTGGGTTGTCTCATTGAAACCGTCCTCAGGAACTGAGTTCTGTGTCTGTGATCCAAGACAGTCACTACCACACATTGGGCTCCGGTCACTCCAAGCTCTCTCGACTTATTAATCAACCTAATCTCCATCCAGGAGTTGCAACTAGTTTCTGGTGTTTGTAGGTAGTGCTAGTAGTCTATCAAGTGGCACCCGGTACAGGTGAGCTTGGGATAGACTAGGCACCATGGCCGGGTGTACCAAGTGTTGCCCGTTTGGTCGGCTTGGGAACCCTGTACACATCGTTTGGCTTTGTGATCGACACCCCGGCCGGATCTCCTTGTGGATGGAACCCGAATAGGTGATAAACCTAGACTAGGACTTGTGTGGTTAGTCAGCTCATGGCCGTCACCCTCGCGAGGCTTCCGCTTGAAGGTTGCTGAGATACATGACATGTACATGGCGGTAAGTGGCGAGAGCGTGCATGAAGAAGTACACCCCTGCAGGGTTGACATGATCTATTCGAATAGCCACGTCTACGGTAAAGGACTACTGGGTTGCTTATATAGTTCATAGACAAGTGAAAGTGCATACTCTAAAATGCGCAAGATAAGCATGAGTGTTACGGATGGCGTTCTCGTAGGGAGACGGGAGCGGATCCATAGTGGTGTATTGATATGGTGAATATGTGGACTCTTGTGCGCCACCTGAAAAGAGTACTTGCAGTCGTAGTTTAGGATAGCCACCGAGTCAAAGCTGGCTTGCTGCAGTTTAACTCCACCACCACCTTTGATTATACCGATGCATATGTAGTTAGTTTTTATGTAAGTCTTGCTGGGTACATTTGTACTCACGTTTGCTTAATTTATGTTTTGCAGAGGGACTTCAGTCTCACTAGTAGTTCCGCGTGTAATTCGACATTTAGCTTGTTACCTCAGCTATGATCTTGTGCCCTCGGGAGGGTCTGGTAGATAGTCAGGCTTCATGGCCTTTTTCATTTGTAGTTGTGTGTACTCAGACATGTTATACTTCCGTTGCCTGTATGCTCTGTATGTTGGGTCATCAGACCCATGTTGTAATACTTGGCTCCTCAGAGTCTATTGAATAAATACTTTGAGTTGTAGAGTTTTGTTGTGATGTCATGTTGTATTTGCACATATCGAGCAAATTGTGTGTATGTTATTGAAATGGTTGGTATGTGTGGGATCCGACAACCTAGTTGTTTATTGTTGGTAGCCTTTCTTATGGGGAAATGTCTCCTGGTGCTTCCATTGAGCCATGGTAGCTTGCTACTGCTCAGGAACACGTTGGCTGGCCGGCATGTGTCCTTCATTCCTGTGGCGGTCCCTTCAGGGAAATGTCACGCATTGTTCCTTTAATTCCTTGTAGTGTGCTATGACTTGGCTTCATATGTTGCTGATCGACACGTTTGTTGCTGGGTGATATATGCATGTTCCTGTAAGTTAGCGCCACCTTGGGTTTATGACTAGTCATGTCGGCCCGAGTTCTTTGTCATATGGATGCTAGCGACACTATCATATACGTGAGCCAAAAGGCGCAAATGGACCCGAGCCAGGTAAGGTGGCACCCATGGGAATACTGTGTGTGAGGCCGCAAAGTGATATGATGTTACATGCTAGATCGGTGTGACTTTGGATCGGGGTCCTGACAGCTTGAACAAGTACATTACTACTCCTTGTGAACCCCTTGTTGATCCCTTGCATCCTACCCATGATGAGTCTCTCGACATGATTTGCAATCTTAGAGCTATCAATCTTATCACTAGAGGATTGCCTAGAAATTTGATTGGCCACTTGCCAACTCTTGATTTTGCTTGTACTATACACAGATTTCTTGGGGAACGATTTCCTGACTATTCCTTGAAAAACTTAGATGAGATTCTTGACAAGTCTATTGCTTTGAATAAGATGAATCCCAATGATCCTAAGTTTGGAGATTGTTTATTTGAGGTTACCAATCTTATGCGTGCCAAAGGAGATGTTGGAGTCATTAGCAATATTATTTCCTAAGCTATTAGAATTCATAGAGATGAATATTGTCAAAATCATATATCTAATGAATCACCCTCTCTAGGAAATGATCACTTGCAAGATGATGTTGAACATGGATACTATGATGAGGATGATGATAATGACTTTGATATTGGAGAGTCTATGAGACACTTTGGTCTTATGGCTAACCTACGCGGCTACATGGCTGGACGACAGGAATGGGTCCTTGATAGTGGATGTACCAATCACATGACCGGAGATAAAGATATGTTTCATGAGCTTGCTGAAAATGACGGCCCTCAAAAGTATGTCACTTTCGGTGATAACTCAAAGGGTAAGGTAGTTAGCCTCGATAAGGTGGCCATCTCAGATGATAGCTCCATACAAAATGTTATGCTCATTGAATCTCTTGGCTATAATCTACTTTCTGTATCTAGACTAGCTGACTTTGGTTTCAATGTCCTATTCACTAATGTAGATTGCCAAGTGTTTCAAAGATATAATCAAGAAATGATATTTACCGGCATACGTAGAGGTGATCTATACATTGTTGATTTCATTAAAAAGGCTCAACCTAGAACTTGCTTAATTTCTAAATCTTCCAAAGGCTGGTTGTGGCATAGACGGTTAGGTCATGTGGGCATGCGAAACCTTGAGAAGCTTATTAAAAGTGATCATATCCTTGGTGTTAAAGATGTCATATTTGATAAGGATGGACTTTGCAGCACTTGCCAAGTAGGAAAACAAGTTGGAGGAAGCCACCCCGTGAAGAACATCATGACCACGAGAAGACTGCTCGAGCTACTTCACATGGATCTTCTTGGTCCCAACACTTACAAAAGCCTCGGTGGTAACTCGTTTGGACTAGTCATCGTTGATGATTTTCAAGATTTAGGTGGGTGTTCTTTCTCGATGATAAATCGCAGGTTCAAAAGATCTTCAAAAACTTCGCTAGGAAGGCCCAAAACCAATTTGAGGTGAAGATCAAGAAGGTTCGCAACGACAACGGAATGGAGTTCGAGAACGCCAATGTGGACACCTTTCTTGAAGAAAAAGGGATCTCACATGAGTTCTCGGCTACCTATACACCTCAACAAAATATATTTGTTGAGAGGAAGAACCGGACGCTCATCGAAATGGAAAGATTGATGCTTGATGAATACAAGACGCCAAAACACTTTTGGGCAGAAGCGGTTGAGACAGCTTGTCATGCAACAAATCGTCTATATCTTCACAAGCTACTCGGCAAGACGGCATACAAGCTCCTCACCGGTAACAAACCCCAAGTTGGATACTTTCGGGTATTCAGATCAAAGTGTTACATTCTTGAGAAGCATCCTCGTTCGAAATTTGCTCCTAAGTATCATGAAGGTTTCCTACTCGGTTATGGCTCAAACTCTCACACTTACCGTGTCTACAAAACTTTCACCTGAAAGTTTGAAGAGACGGTAGATGTGAAGTTTCATGAATCGAACGGCTCGTAAGTAGAGCAATTGTCAATTGATGTAGGTGACAAAGATCCTTCGGAAGCAATCCAAGACTTGTCTATCGACAAGATTCGCCCAACCGAGGTGAAGGAGAGTACCTCGTCTGTCCAAGTGGAAGCCTCGACCTCATGCCAAGGTGAACCACGAGTTGACTTGGAGGCATCCACAAGTGGGACACGTCAAGACGATGAGAACGAGGATGTACAATATGAGGAACCTCGACGACCTCCTTTTCCACCTCCACGGGAGAATGACCACGCCAACAACAAAGAAGAAAGACAAGAATAAGAATAAGACAATGAAGAGGATGTTCCACCCCGACCCAAACAAATGCTATCACAAGTTCGAGCAAGAGTCTCAAGAGATCATCCTGTCGAACAAATCTTTGATGACATTCAAACCGGGAGAATTACTCGCTCTAAAACTCGTTTGGCTAACTTTTGTGAACATTACTCGTTCATTTCTAGCATTGAACCTATGAAGGTTGAAGAAGCACTAGAAGATCCGGATTGGATAAATGCCATGCACGAAGAGCTACACAACTTTGAGAGGAACCAAGTATGGACGTTGGTTGAGAAGCCCGATGAGAAGCACAACGTCATTGGAACCAAATGGGTGTTTCGGAACAAGCAAGATGAAGATGTACAAGTTTTACGCAACAAGGCTCGTCTCATTGCTCAAGGCTACACTCAAGTCGAAGGTATGGACTATGGTGAGACTTATGCCCCCGTTGCTAGACTTGAGTCCATTCGCATCTTACTTGCTTATGCCAATCATCATGACATTGCCCTATATCAATTGGACACTACTAGGAAAAGGGCTATAGATGGAAATGACACTAATGGCGCACCAGACAAGTGGTGCGCCATTAGTATATACTAATGGCGCACCACCCTCTGATGCGCCAGTAGTGTTGAAACTACTAATGGCGCACCCTGACCACGGTGCGCCATTAGTACCAAATTTTTTTTTTGAACTAGTGCGCCTGTCCAAACATACTAATGGCGCATCCCCTGGTGGTGCGCCATTACTAGTTGTAACTAGTAATGGCGCACCATCCAGGAGGTGCGCCACTAATGTTATTTTTTTTATTATTGCTTTTATTCCTTTTTTTGCAAAAGTTCTAATGGCGCACCGCCAGGGGGTGCGCCATTAGTAACCTGGATTACTAATGGCGCATTTGTTGCTGGTGCGCCATTAGTAAGTGGGCAGCAATAAGATATTTTGGACAGCCTCTCCTCCCACACTCACTTTCTCCCCACTTCATTCTCTCCACCGCCTCCTCCTTGTCTCGGGTGCCTCCTCTTTTTCACCTCATTTCCACCATAGATTCATTCAAATTAAGTGGTTAAGTTACCTTGTTTTGCTAGGTAAGTAAGGGGCGAAGCTATATTTATGTTGTTCTCCCTACAAACAATGTGCACATGCACTTTTTATGGCCTAGCTAGATCTATGTATGTTCGTGGTGTTGCATATGTTTGTGGTGTTGCATATGTGTTTGTGTTTGGAGGTGTACCGGTATTTGAAATGTGATAGTTGCCAATATTTTGCCGGAATGTTGATTCATTTCCGTTTCGGCGAGAATTTTGGCATTAAGCATTCTTTTTGGTCCTATTTTTAGGGAAAGTCATGCCAAATTTTTTCTTGGTTCTAAAATATCGTTTTGCTCTACCCCGCAGGCGACCATGGTCCGCACGATGACCGAAGGCATCGTGAATAGGTTTTTGAGGTCCGCGAAGGCCGAGATGCTTCAAAAGAACGAGACAGAGATAAGATGTCCGTGTCGAAGATGCAAGCTGAATAGCCTTATTGC